>NC_048542.1:11918074-12239814 GCF_902806685.2 Maniola hyperantus
TCTGAACATTGAATTGAATTGACTAGAGACACCAGATAGGTCTGTTGATCTCTATGTTACCCTAATATTGCTTGGAGCGTTGCATTCTTCTGATGGCAATTTATAAATAATACATAAAGCAACTTTAGCGTTCGAGAGCACTTTAGCGAGAGAGGAACATAGCACTCTGGTGTTTGTGCATCCTACCTAAAGGAGAGCCTAGCGCCCAGTGCTTGTGAATCTTTTACTATAGTGATTTTTAGCGTACACAAATAAGTGATGACTTATCACTTGAGACCGAGCACTCTGAGTGCTAAATTACAAGGGTATGTGTGTAAAGGGACACGTTCCTTACCTATTGGGCTACGCATGTGTCTAAACATTGAATTGAATTGACTAGAGACACCAGATAGGTCTGTTGATCTCTATGTTACCCTAATATTGCTTGGAGCGTTGCATTCTTCTGATGGATATTTATAAATAATACATAAGCAACTTTAGCGTTCGAGAGCACTTAAGCGAAAGAGGACCATAGCACTCTGGTGTTTGTGCATCCTACCTAAAGGAGAGCCTAGCGCCCAGTGCTTGTGAATCTTTTACTATAGTGATTTTTAGCGTACACAAATAAGTGATGACTTATCACTTGAGACCGAGCACTCTGAGTGCTAAATTACAAGGGTATGTGTGTAAAGGGACACGTTCCTTACCTATTGGGCTACGCATGTGTCTGAACATTGAATTGAATTGACTAGAGACACCAGATAGGTCTGTTGATCTCTATGTTACCCTAATATTGCTTGGAGCGTTGCATTCTTCTGATGGCAATTTATAAATAATACATAAAGCAACTTTAGCGTTCGAGAGCACTTTAGCGAGAGAGGAACATAGCACTCTGGTGTTTGTGCATCCTACCTAAAGGAGAGCCTAGCGCCCAGTGCTTGTGAATCTTTTACTATAGTGATTTTTAGCGTACACAAATAAGTGATGACTTATCACTTGAGACCGAGCACTCTGAGTGCTAAATTACAAGGGTATGTGTGTAAAGGGACACGTTCCTTACCTATTGGGCTACGCATGTGTCTAAACATTGAATTGAATTGACTAGAGACACCAGATAGGTCCGTTGATCTCTATGTTACCCTAATATTGCTTGGAGCGTTGCATTCTTCTGATGGATATTTATAAATAATACATAAGCAACTTTAGCGTTCGAGAGCACTTAAGCGAAAGAGGACCATAGCACTCTGGTGGTTGTGCATCCTGCCTAAAGGAGAGCCTAGCGCCCCAGTGCTTGTGAATCTTTTACTATAGTGATTTTTAGCGTACACAAATAAGTGATGACTTATCACTTGAGACCGAGCACTCTGAGTGCTAAATTACAAGGGTATGTGTGTAAAGGGACACGTTCCTTACCTATTGGGCTACGCATGTGTCTGAACATTGAATTGAATTGACTAGAGACACCAGATAGGTCTGTTGATCTCTATGTTACCCTAATATTGCTTGGAGCGTTGCATTCTTCTGATGGCAATTTATAAATAATACATAAAGCAACTTTAGCGTTCGAGAGCACTTTAGCGAGAGAGGAACATAGCACTCTGGTGTTTGTGCATCCTACCTAAAGGAGAGCCTAGCGCCCAGTGCTTGTGAATCTTTTACTATAGTGATTTTTAGCGTACACAAATAAGTGATGACTTATCACTTGAGACCGAGCACTCTGAGTGCTAAATTACAAGGGTATGTGTGTAAAGGGACACGTTCCTTACCTATTGGGCTACGCATGTGTCTAAACATTGAATTGAATTGACTAGAGACACCAGATAGGTCTGTTGATCTCTATGTTACCCTAATATTGCTTGGAGCGTTGCATTCTTCTGATGGATATTTATAAATAATACATAAGCAACTTTAGCGTTCGAGAGCACTTAAGCGAAAGAGGACCATAGCACTCTGGTGTTTGTGCATCCTGCCTAAAGGAGAGCCTAGCGCCCCAGTGCTTGTGAATCTTTTACTATAGTGATTTCTAGCGTACACAAATAAGTGATGACTTATCACTTGAGACCGAGCACTCTGAGTGCTAAATTACAAGGGTATGTGTGTAAAGGGACACGTTCCTTACCTATTGGGCTACGCATGTGTCTGAACATTGAATTGAATTGACTAGAGACACCAGATAGGTCTGTTGATCTCTATGTTACCCTAATATTGCTTGGAGCGTTGCATTCTTCTGATGGCAATTTATAAATAATACATAAAGCAACTTTAGCGTTCGAGAGCACTTTAGCGAGAGAGGAACATAGCACTCTGGTGTTTGTGCATCCTACCTAAAGGAGAGCCTAGCGCCCAGTGCTTGTGAATCTTTTACTATAGTGATTTTTAGCGTACACAAATAAGTGATGACTTATCACTTGAGACCGAGCACTCTGAGTGCTAAATTACAAGGGTATGTGTGTAAAGGGACACGTTCCTTACCTATTGGGCTACGCATGTGTCTAAACATTGAATTGAATTGACTAGAGACACCAGATAGGTCTGTTGATCTCTATGTTACCCTAATATTGCTTGGAGCGTTGCATTCTTCTGATGGATATTTATAAATAATACATAAGCAACTTTAGCGTTCGAGAGCACTTAAGCGAAAGAGGACCATAGCACTCTGGTGTTTGTGCATCCTGCCTAAAGGAGAGCCTAGCGCCCCAGTGCTTGTGAATCTTTTACTATAGTGATTTTTAGCGTACACAAATAAGTGATGACTTATCACTTGAGACCGAGCACTCTGAGTGCTAAATTACAAGGGTATGTGTGTAAAGGGACACGTTCCTTACCTATTGGGCTACGCATGTGTCTGAACATTGAATTGAATTGACTAGAGACACCAGATAGGTCTGTTGATCTCTATGTTACCCTAATATTGCTTGGAGCGTTGCATTCTTCTGATGGATATTTATAAATAATACATAAAGCAACTTTAGCGTTCGAGAGCACTTAAGCGAAAGAGGACCATAGCACTCTGGTGTTTGTGCATCCTGCCTAAAGGAGAGCCTAGCGCCCCAGTGCTTGTGAATCTTTTGCTAGAGAGTGATTTCTAGCGTGAGTACTTAATCACTTACAAGTAAAATACAAAAACCCAACATTAGCGTTTGAAGACACCTATGCGAGAGACGACCATAGCGCTCTGGTGTTTGTGCATCCTGCCTAAAGGAGAGCCTAGCGCCCCAGTGCTTGTGAATCTTTTGCTAGAGTGATTTCTAGCATGGACTACTTTATCACTTACAAGTAAAAATAATAAAATGCAACATACCTTCACACAATGGATTGAGGTCAGGCCTGCGATTATAACTTGCTTCGGCAGTATCGTAGTGCAAGCCGCTCATCCTTGAGATCTCTAAGATCATTACACTCATTCACACACAAAGGATTGAGGTTAGGCCTGCGTTTATAGCTCGCTTCGGCGGTATCGTAGAGTAAGCCACTCATCCTTTAGATCTCTAAGAGATCGATATACCTACACCACACCACACTACACAAACCATTTACAGTGGAACACGCCACTATAAAGTATGCTTGCATGCGCCGTGCTATTTCATGAGAGGAACGCACCTCTCCTAACAGTATGCTTGCATACATTGCGCTATCCCTTGAATGATGACGCGTAGTGAGGGGGGGGGAGCTCGTGTTCGTTGGTATTTTATGTTCTTAATGTGATAGGATACCAAGGGAAGGCAGAAGCTCACCGTTGAAGGCGCGGCGGAGCTTTCAACCATCATTCACTCCTAACCCCTTTTACACGAACTGGAGTGAATGGTGCCATTACACAGGGCTTCTTCTTCCTACAGTAGGAGGAAGAGCTTACATTTAGGTTTACACACGTTGAGTATGGGTACTAATATTATTACACTTCTTTTAATACGTCTCAATTGCTGAACCCACATCTTAAACCCCAATGGTTTAAATTCTATACCCGAACACGGTAGACATTTGGTATTCAATACGCGATCAACTGAATGATCGACCAGACAACTCCTATACACGAACGCACGTTCCAAAATAATGTGTTAGTTTCTATGCGTGAATACATACCTTCAAAGCCCGAACACCTACAGTCATTTGAGCATTCAATACAGGAATGCCCACTTCCTCTGCTCATACCCCGTAAGGTCCGTTAGGTCTGATGAACTCACTATTTCTGATACTCTAAACGTCCTTGGGTTATTGCGTTCACAACATGTTAAAAGGTTTCTACTGTTAGATGATACGCGTGCCACTAAAAGATATGAAATAGGAAGCGTATTCTTTAGGTAGATCAGTATATGAGGTAGGGTAGATTCATTAGGTAGGCCTCGGAATAGTTACATTATCCAATAGTACAGATTACGCATACGAGTTTAAGTTGGTGGCCGTTATGTTCGTGAATTCTTCCGTGTTTTAAAAAGCCTTTCGGAATTTTCTAAATATCGTCGTAATGTACGACGCGCGAGGGTCTTTTTTCATTGAGGAGGATTAACGTTAGACGTTAATAAAGCGGTGATAGCCTACTCCTATTTGGGAGATCGGGGGTTCGATCCCGGGCACGCACCTCTAATTTTTCGGAGTTATGTCTATTTTAAGTAATTAAATATCACTTGCTTTAACGGAGAAGGAAAACATCGTGAGGAAATCTGCATGCCTGAGAGTTCTCCATGGTGCTCTGTAGTGAGCTGGGGATGGGTTGATCATGATAATGATGATGTACGTTACACCGTACACAGGTGATGCATACATATGCATAGTTTTATGTTCGATCACGGACACAGTACAATACAGTCTAGCATAACATGCGCCCTCTGGTGCACAATCGCGAAACCACTATTATTGGTATCAGAAAAAACGCAAAAATTTACCGCTATTGCTAAATCTACTAGTCTATAAATCCCCTAGCCTCTATAAAGGGTGTCACAGGGTCGTCCCACAGCTTAATTATTCACAAAGGCCAGATTGTAGCGATTTGGTTTCACATATAAAAGAACAATAGCGGTCGCGCGTAATGGTCTATGTTGGGAATAATTCAGGGTTTCGACAAAGTAAAATTTAGGAATGATGGTAGATCCTGCAATATTTTCTTCAGTAAACTTTTGAAACGAAGTTACAGCATAGACGAAATCATGCTTATCTGTTGATTGATCTTGTGACCCAAGTCATAAACTGCAGTTAGAGATGCCATTGAAGTATAAATAGGTAAGTAGATACACTATGGAAATCTGTTAAAAAATAAGAAAGAAAGCCGTTTATTGTTGAAATTGTGACATCACAGGTTATACCTAAGGGTGAGATCTATAGAACGCACTCTGAATTAGCTTAGACTTAAGACAGAGTTAAAACGAGACAGAGCTATATCTCTCACATAAGTCTGTCTCGTTTTAACTCAATCTTAAGTCTTGTCAAACGTGCGCTACTATAGATTTCAGCCTAGAGTTGGTTATCCCGGCGCTTCCTCCACTTGAGCATCAAAGCCAAAATGCCTTAAGCAGTAACAGTCAAACTCCTAAATATTTTATTGGTTACATCGGTAGCCAACCAAGATAATATCATAATAATAAATATAAATATAAAAATAAAGGTAATACTTATATAGACTTCATAACGTATTGTTATATTATATTTTATAATGCACAATTGCAAAATGATTCATAAGTACTTATGTACTAAACTTTTACGTAAATATGGTAGGTATCGGTTGAGTCAATTGAGGGAAAGTCAGATTGCACGCACTCATAATATTTTTAAGTACTTTTTTGATCTTAAGATAAGAACCATTTTCCAAAAAAAACAGCTACTCGTACAATTATTGCAAAAAGAAACCGGAACATGAAGAAATCGGGGCGGTCGTAATTTATGGCGAAGGGTTGAAACATACATCTTTATTACACGTTGCCAGGTTAAGAGTTAAGCGGGTACTCATGAGGGACAAGAATTTATTCTCATAAAAAAAGAATGTCATAAGGGTACATTACTAGCTTATGCTCGCGACTTCGTCCGCGTGGACTACCCAAATTTCACCCCCTTTCTTAGCGGATGCCTACTTCATAATAGCTATCTGCATGCCAAATTTCAGCCTGATCCGTCCAGTAGTTTGAGCTGTGCGTTGATAGATCAGCCAGCCAGTCAGTCAGTCAGTCAACTTTTCGTTTTATATTTAAGAAGATATCTTTCTTTTTCAGATTTTTTTTTTTGGAATATTATCTTCATACACCTAGGTAACCATTATCGGATGATAAGGCATAATATTAATATTCATTTTTAAGCATTCAAACTCACGGGTGAAAGCGTAGACCGCTAAAAAGTTTCAGTTTTATAGCACGCTGCAAGTGACTGAAAGGTCAGAGATAATATTATGTCAAACTAGCGGCCGCTTTCATTCATTTCATTCCCATGGGAATTAAAGAAAGATCCGGCCTTATTCCTTGTCTAAATTACAAATTGAACTCTTGTGCAAAATTTCAGGTTTTTAGGTCCAAGGGTTTGGGTTGGGTGTTGCTAAGGCAGTCAGTGAGTTAGAACTGTTCTTTAATTATTGTTTACAAAACGAACAAATTTTTATAAAGTTGGTTGCAAATTGTGAGGCTAAAGTACGTTACAGTTACAGGATTCGCCGGATTCGCCAACTTTCTCCCCCTACGCTGCTTCAGGCCCAAGTTGTTTGCCGGGCACTCACAGCGGGCACTATACATAACGTTGTAATTAAAGATTTTGAACACAAATGTGAAACGGGTTGGTTGCAATATATTTTGCTATTCGTACCTGCATGGTTGTTATGAAGGTAAAACTTTGGCACAAAATTTACGAAACGCATAAACAACGCAACGCGTAAACGCATTTCCCAGCGATAAAAAAAGGTGTATTCAACACTGAAGTGCTTTTACTAACTTTTAATAAGTCCAATTAACTATTGCTTTTTATTTATAGGTGAATTTTATCTGAGTTTGCTGATATTACTAATTTAATAAACGGTTCACAATAATTACACCTATTCAACCTATGAAACATAGAGTAGGTACATTAGCCAGGCCTAGTTTGTATTTACGACACCGCACCGCGCTATTGCTTGCCAGACCACCTACCTACTTGCTTTACAATGCACATAAACAATGCTACATAGAATTTAGGTTGTTATTTGATTTAGAATTCGATTAAATTACTAAATAGTTAATAGTCTCTTGAAAGTTAACTTCAGTCGTATACCTTAAAGTATGCTATGCAAGGTTAGTCTTTATTAATTGGTCCTACACAGCATATATCAGAGACATCAGTTTTCGAAACTTCCGTGCATTTTGGCAAAAACTCAAAAACTACTTTTTCGGGTTGGCCACTTTTGGAGCAAAAGGATAGCAAAATGTTAAGGTTGCCCATTCAACCCATGTCTGTCGATGTTGTGGGGTGATCCAATTTAAATGTTTGTCTTTGAACGTGGGTGACTCAACGGAGAACACCTTCATATCCATTCAAGTTTATTTTAGTAAACAATGTATACTAGCATTCCGACATTGGTTTCCAATATAGTTAACTAACTGACCCGCCTCATCTCCACTGGAGATATTTCCAAAAATCCTGAAACACGTACTTATCTACTTTTTCATTTTTGACTTTAAAAGTGACGGATTTTCATATAAATTTTCATCCCCTATTTCAGCCCCCTTAAGGATAGAATTTCAAAAAACCTTTCCTAATGAGCACCTATGTCAAAAATAATTTTGACATAGGATTAACCTAATGTCAAAATTCAAAGTTTCTAGCTCCAGCAGTTTAGGCTGTGCAGTTGATAGATCAGGTAAGTCAAATTATTTATTCAAAATAGGTTAGTACAATTGAATGGCGTTAATAACGTAAACTTAAAACGAAAGCTACGAGGGTCCCAAATGCGCCCAGGTCTGAGAAGAGCCCACAACAAACAAAGTCACTCAGGACCAGCCTTTTTATATGTATTATGTATTAGATATCCAAAACAGTACAATACACCAAGCCTAGCGAACTCAAGAAGAGCCCAACAAAAGTCCCTATTACTTTTCTAATCTATTAACTTGCGCCGACCCACGTCACTTGCACGACTCTGGTGGTAAAAGGTACTTATTGCCAAAATTATGGGACCGAATATTTACCAAGCTAATATAGGAAAAATTGTATGGACCATGACCAGAGTGAACTGGAGTGGAGAACTCTTGGTTTGATCCTGAATCGACGATATTATATCAAAATCAATATTAGGCGTGACGTGAAATCGAAGAAAAATAGGTGTTGTATAGGCTACTGGCTACCTTGCATCAAATGTGGGAAACATTTGACGCCTGCCAGTAACGTCAAACTCCGGTCGAAGCCTTGAAGTTTTGTTACAAGTTCTCTATAGATAGATCAGAATCTCATGAAATGAAATTTCAAAGCTAGCAACACTGTACTCTGAATATCAGTATTCACAGAGTACAGTGTACAGAGTACTCTGTGGTGAATATAAATAATTCACCACAATAGGTACTCATCATAGCGTAGGTACTATGTACATAGGATATTAGCAGAGTACCTACAGTGTTGCTAACTTTGGAATTTCATTTCATGAGATTCTTGATTAGATTTTTTGAATATAAAATTTCTTACACGCGGAGGGTTCCGTACCATCGTACAAGATACTTTTACAATGCTACCTACCATTGATAATTCTAGGTCACCCGGAACCCTATAGGTTTTGATTCCCTTGAGTAGACACAACAGACGGACAGGTAGACAACGAATGGATCATATTATAAGAGAAAGTACCATTTTTCCTTTTGAACCCTAAAAAACAATAAAAAATGTTCCTAAAATCTAGCCTACGCCTTATTTATAGACAAACAGATCGTTTAGCCTGTAACCGGCGGCGAGGGCAGCGGCCATTAGCGCGGCAAACACTACTCCTGTCAGACTGACAGACGATACTTTCAAGGGTTAACTTTCCATTGTTTGGATTAGATAAATGTTAAGTGAGAGTTGCTACAGAAATTAGTGAAATTTATTTGAATAACTGATCGATCCCGCGGCGTCGCCGCTCGGTTGGAATTTCTGAAAATACTTTCATAGACCACTTACAGCCGTACTCAGAGTCGCTTAATCGTTACTTAAGTTTAGTTTGCATATGACATGCAACTACATATATTATATTATATCTGATTCTAACAACCGGCTGTGCCGAACCGATTATGTGTGTTTACTGTTTAGCAACCCTGGCGAAAACAAAAATGAAAAAAGTGATATGTCCATGGATACGTCTCTTAAAATTCGTTGACACTGTAGGCCCAAAATATAATGTACTACGTAGATAGAGCGTATGTTTAATAATTAAATGAATAATTTAGCAAATTCGAGTTTTAATATAATTATCTCAACATTTGCCTAATTTAATAAGCTTGATTACCCTAATTTCACAGTTAAAATAGTTGCTAGTTTCTATCCATTTAGTTTTGGGGTTAATTTGATTAGATTCAAAATAATTTCCCAATTATCCTAGTGGTTTGAATTTATTATAACAGAGCTTAACCAATTAAGAAAAAACACTATTAAGGAAAATTTTAAGACGTGCCACAATCAAAACCATCTTAGTAAATGCGAGTCGGACTCGCACACGAAGGGTTCCGTACCATCGTACAAGAAATAAGACTTTGTTTGTGATGTAACCACAAATTCATGGTTTACTTCTGCTATAAGACATTGCTACCTGCTTTTAATAATTCTAGGTCAACGGAAAGTATCCTATAGGCTATAGGTACATTTTGATTCCCTTGACGGGTCTACACAGACACGACTGACAGGCAGATAAAAATACAGGCAGACAAGTAAGTAATCCTATACGGGAAAGATATTTCTCTCTAAAAACCAAATGATTTCAATTACAACCAAACAATCTCGACTTTATCAATAGTGATTTTAATAGACCTTATTTGCTAAAATAATAATATAGTTTTAGCAAAAGCTCTAACAATACAATACTCAAGGTCGTTTGTGAAGGGATGCCTAGCCCTGTTTTTAGTTATTGGCTATCTGTACACCATGATAAGAACAGAAAATAATACCTGTGACCTGTGACATCTGAAATGACTTTTTTAACCATTTCAGTTAGTCATAAGTTATCGAATGTACCTATTATAATATTAATAATGCATTATAATGTAAATTTTATTTTATTGTATTTTTTTAAATGTGTACATAGTTATGCAGGCATTTCAGGGTATTTCAGGCATATAAATAGTTTTTTATGCCTGAAAATAAAAACTATTCATCATGATCAACCCAGCCGGCTCACTGCAGAGCACGGGTCTACTCTCAAAGTGAGAAGGGTTAGGGTCCACGCTGGCCAATTGCGGATTGGTAGACTTCACACACCTTTTGAGAACATTATGGAGAACTCTCAGGTATGCAGGTGCGTGCCCGGGATCGAACCCCCGACCTCCGATTAGAAGGCGGTCCTAACCACTAGGCTATCACAGCTTTTTTTGAAACTATTATTATTATAAATATATATAAAATATTAAATATTAATATTATTATAAAAGTTCCAACTATCATGATTATTATCTCAAATGATAAATCCAACCAATAACAAGGACGAGAAATTAGAATTCCGAACATGAGAAACTATCGGATGAGAACAATGCTACATTTCTACGTCTGGTAGAGCTGTGATCGTATTTCAGCACAACAGCTGCCATTTTTCATTGCTGTCCTCTTTAGTTACGGTGTCTAGACAAGCTTTTAATGTGGGGAAACGTTTTGTCACATTAATTTAACGCTAAATGAGCTCGATATAGAGTGTGCGCAAACAGAGTAGGTACCTTTTGATCAAAATCTACGATTATTTAAAAGCACATATCTTTAGTGCTTCTCCTTTTTCAGACAAATTGGATAGTACTGAAATTTGGTAGATTTTTTTAAACTTTTATTTCGACTGTGAATACTTCTGAATCTGAAGAGTACGACAACTCTTCGAGCAATCGTGGTTTTATGTAAATTTTTATGTTATTTAAACCTATTATTATATTTTATTGTATGGATACGTAAGCAGACTAAGGCATTTGGAATACACAGGTTTTTCGAATAAGTGCTGAAGCTGTCCTTTAATTTTTGACTACATTTATAGCTTATGCCTGCGACTTCATCCGCGTGGATATATAGGTCTTTGATTCAAAGGATAAAAAATAGTCTGGGTCACTCTCCAGATTCAGAGAAACTACCTCAATTCGTTGCTCGCCTGTTGTGTGAACGAAGGACAAAGAAAAAACCAACAAACACACTCTCACGTTTTTTTATTTCTCTTGAACTTTTTTCGTTAATTTTTCTCTATAAAAATATCTAAGTGGAGATCAATATTGTATACGCTCAAAAGTAGCCTTATCTTATGTGTGCTCATTTACTGAATTTGCTTTATCAAAAACAAGAATTATCATTGTAATGTATCATTTTCATTCCAAAGCGGACATTTTAACAACGAGTTATTTATTTATTTTATAGAGTTTTGCACAAACTTATACTTTCTTTTGTGTTATAATAATACCAACTTCGGCCTTATCCAATAATTATTAAAATATTAAATCAACTTGTTTTTTTAAAGCTTAAGTTTTCGTGCAGAATTTTATAATACTAGTCTAGACAAGGTTAAATATTAAGGATTTATCTAATATTTACCATTTCTAACTTTTAACGTACCTATTTTAATCTTTGCAAAATTTCTACAAAAAAGTCGTAAGTTCCATCCATGCTTCTTTTAATTAAAAATATTTAATCAGCTTTATCTTAAATATTTGAGTCTTATCTCACAATAGTCTGGAATACTGAAAAGGTGTCTGACATCTCAGTCCACATAAATTTCTTTGAAATTCTGCCAAGTTTTAGGAAATCTTAGATATTATGTATGTGCGTGTCTACAAGTAGATAGCTTTGTCTGTCTTTGAAAGTCATGTCTTGTTAGATTTTCCGGGATAAAAACATTTTAAAACCAAGCTCTTTTGGTGCCCTGCCTATTATATCTACGTTGGACTCTGCAACGATTTCAAATCTGATTTGAAAAAATAAAAATATTCTTTTTAGTTTAAACTTTAAAATGTTACGCACCAGGTATATCTACTGTTTACTAAACTTTTCCCATTGATTACAACTCTTATCCGTCGAGTAGTTTCGTCCTACTAGTTTATTGATAAAGATCATCAAAGAATCAATATAAAATTTTTTTACAAAAAAAATAAAAACCGACTTCGTTACACAAACACTAAAAATTGAAAAATAATTTAATTTATTACCGAATATATTATGTATACAAGAGTTAATATAGTTCCATAATAATACTTTTTGGTGCCGGTGCCAATTAGCTTTAGCTGCGCGAATCGTCTAGACTTCATATTTTTATGGGACTCCACAATGGCACCTCATTGGCACCGACCCCAAAAAATATTATTATGGAACTATATTAACTCTTGTATACATAATATATTCGGTAATAAATTAAATTATTTTTCAATTTTTAGTGTGTGTAACGAAGTCGGTTTTTATTTTTTTGTAAAAAAAATTTATTTCACAATTTTTAGTGGCCCCATGGAATTATGCTATGACTGGTTAAAAATCTACTGTTTACTAAGCTATTACACTGATCGCGAGCAATTTATTCTTATTCGTTGAGGAGTTCCAGTATCTATCTTCGAAGATGTTCATCAGATCTTCACCAAATTGAAATGGGACCAACTTTGAAGTATACCCTTTCAAACAAAAAAAGAATTTTCAAAATCGGTCCTGGCGTTTTCGAGTAATCGGGGAACATACATAAAAAATAAAAATAAAAAAAAAGATTCCGACGAATTGAGAACCTCCTCCTTTTTTTTAAGTCGGTTAATAAAATGAGGTGCAAAGGTGTTTTCTATGCGGCACTGGCATTCACACAGTATGAACAGTACAAGCATACATTCTGATGCGCACACATATTATTATTTCTGCCAATTATAGTGAACATGTAAAAAATTAAAAACCCGCCAAACAAAGAGTAACCGCCAAAGTAATTTGCTTTCGAATATAATAAACTCCTTTTGCTTTTTCTGAGTTGAAGAAAAATACTCGCTGTAATGATTTGATGTCTTATAAATTGAATTTGTTGCCATTAAAGGCAGGGATAGTCAACGTTGTACTTTGGCAACGGTTCAAATCTTAGCCTCGTATCAGCCTTGTAAGTTACACCAGCGGCAGATGTGGATAACAACGGGTTAGAATAATCCTCATCTAAATAGAGGCTGTGTATTCGTAATAATACGTTGTTATGCTTATTAGGGGATAGATAAGTGTTTCGAGTGACCATAAAGAAACTGAACAAGGCGATTTTGGAAAATCATTTCAAACTGCCAAAACTTGGTAATAATTTTAAACGTTAAACGAATATATTTGATGTTTCAAGCTTTGCGTTTTACATTTCAATTTCAACACACCTTTCTTCGTTTTCAAAAATTGTTTACGCAGAGTCGTATGGCATCTATATATGGCATTCTAGAAAAGTATCTCCATTCCGTCTATTTGCTTTAGAGAATTTTCATAAAAGCCTTTAAACTTTTACAGAAAAAGTTTTCAACAAAATTTACCTAACTTACCAACTCCAAATAAAAATGGTTGGTTAAGAAATTGTTGTATTTTTTAAGAAAAAAAAACTATTTGTACTACAAAAAATTCAACAATTTCATAGCCTTGTTAGTTATTTTAATCTGAATAACGGTCACCTTACCCGTCCAAACGTAAATGTAGAAAGTTTTTGGAGCGTATATTGTACGAGCGCTGACAGGGGCCTCTTGTGCCAAAAAAATTCCACTATTACGAATCTGTGTTATTTTTTACTTATATGTAAAAACAAATGTAGGTACCTACCTAGGTACCAAAAATTTTTGCGAGTTTTACACGATTCCATTTAAATAACAATGTTAATAATTACAGTAATTATTGTTAGGTATAATATTTTTAAAATTATGCGCTTGCCATGTTTAACACTTGACTGCAATTTCATCTGATCGTAACTAACAAAGTTCTCGGGTGACGTAAGTACAGGAGCAGCTAATTAGTTTTTTCTTTCTGTATGCGGCATTGTATTGATACGCTAAATCCATACTAACATTATAAATGCGAAAGTGTGTCCGTCTGTCTGCTAGCTTTTCACGACCCATCCGTTTGGTCAATTTTGATGGGTACATAGTGAGCTTACATACCGGGGACGGACATAGGCTACTTTTTATCCCGGAAAATCAATGAGTTCTTTCTTATGGGATTCTTAAAGGCCCATCTGTTTATAAGATTTTTATGAAAGCTACAGTGATAGATTGCATCTCGGAGGGCATATTATGCTACTTTTTATCCCGGGAAATGAAAGAGTTCCCTATGGATTTTTTAAAACCTAAAACCACGAAGTGCTTCATCTAATTACTTACAATCTTTTGTACCTTTATAAAGCTCTCCTTAAGGGCTTTCAGAGTCCTAAGTTTATTATAAACTGCTCCATCATTTAGCACATGTTTGTACCCAATAACTTAAACTTGTGTTAAAAAAGTTCATGTGAAGGAAAACATCGTGGGGAAACCTGCATGCCTGAGAGTTCTCCATAATGTTCGCAAAGGTGTGTGAAGTCTACCAATCCGCACTTGGCCAGCGTGGTAGACTATGGCCAAAACCCTTCTCCCTGAGAGGACACCCGTGCTCTGTAGTGAGCCGGCAATAGGTTGATCATGATGATGATGATGAAGTAAACCAATTGAAAGATGATCGTACAAATGGATTTAATTAAAAAATGTAATAAAACCAAGCCGAGTAATGCACTCGCCAGGCGGCAAGTAGACACACAAGAATAAGACTGAGGCCACACGATGCGTTTCCGGTGTGTTGCGGCGCTGCACCGCTGTGGATTTGAGTATTGGGTGTCACACGGACACTGCGTTGCCGCTCCGGCCAAAAGTATGGTGTGCAACCATAGCTGATAAGACTATGGTTGCAACGCACCACCCCTCGCTCGCCGTCTCGTCTCTCTGTCCCCGAGTCCGTTACGCGTGCGGCGCCGCATGACGTCGTAACGCATCGTGTGGCACAGTTATCTAAATATATTAAACGAAAAGGTGACTGACTGATCTATCAACGCACAGCTCAAACTACTGGACGGATCGGGCTGAAATTTGGCATGTATATTTATGACGTAGCTAGACATCCGCTAGGAATGGATTTTTGAAAACTCAACCCCTAATGGGGTAAAATAAGAGTTCGAAATATGTGTAGTCCACGCAGACAAAGTCGCAGGCATAAGTTAGTTTCTATATAAGAAAACGCAGCGCCAACACTCAGGCGCCGCACTGCCAACGCAACGCATTGTGTGGCTTCACTTTAATATTATTTTCGTAATATTTTTCCGCCGCATAACGTGGCCGTGTGGAAATTTTAAAATTGGAATTTATTTTCCTCCAGGAGTAACTAGTTTAAATGTGACCACCGCGTTCTCGCCGAATGGTGTTGCATATTATTATTAATATTGTGTTTTCCATTTAATGTGACCGTGTGTACGGCTGGGAATACACAACTTAATGACTCGTTAGAGGTTTTGCTACAGTCTGTTAAGCTTTGTAACCTTCTGGTATCTTAGACTGGGTGCAATAAATGTCAAATCACGACGATTGTGTGTAGAGGTTAAATCAAGACGTTATTGGCTCGTCGATACCAAGTAAGAGATTTACGCTAAATAGACTAGTGGTCAAGTGGTGGTCCTATTCGGAGAGTCGTGGCTCGATCCCGGGAACGCATCTCTAACTTTTCGGAGTTATGTGCGTTTTAAGAAATTAAATACCAATTGCTTTAGCGGTGAAAGAAAATATTGTGAGAAAACCTGTATGCCTGAAAGTTTTCCATAATGTTATCAAAGGTTGTGCAGCGTACTGGTAGTGGACCAGTGATGGATTAAGCTGATTATGCCAAACCATTTATTTAAATGTTTTCAAAAAAGAAGTTTTCCAGCCAGCGCGTAGCGAAGGTATGTCTTTAATAAAACCTACTGTTAGAATTTTTTATTACTGTGGACAGTTGTTTTTAAGACCGACTTAACTATTCTTTACGAGTCGGTACCTATATCACACTATACTATATACTCGCATAGAATACGTTAAGCGTTATTTGGTATTTTCGTAAAACTTGTTCGGAAAATCCGAAAACAAATTCAATACAACTCTACTCTTTAACCGCAAAAGGCGATGGAAAATCGGGACCCTAACAAGCAATTTTTCCAACGGTGCAAGTCACCCACAAAAACGAGAATTCAATGTGGAGAACATTAATTCGGACCGGCTGCGGCTTTTACAAGGCTGAGTGCAGACCGTTGCGTCTTTTGTACTTTTTTTGTTCCTTTTTTGGTATAGGTTCATACAAGTTAGCTAGGCATCAAATATTTTTGATAGGCTTTACTAGCGGTAATTTAGTGTTTTAATTAAACGACAAAGTGATACTATTGACATCTAATAATTATCTACAAAGAGTATGTTATTTGGTTTAGACGAAATCGACAATTTTCGAAGTAAATAGATATTTTTGAGTCAATTTTGTCTTGTGTTTAAAAAGTTTTTCTCAACAAGACCCACAAATTTATGTTCGAGTGTGTTCGAGTGTGAGTGTGTTCATTATTGCAAAATTAGGTTCTGACATAAACTACCTAGTACAATTATGCACATTATTATACGAACAAAGAATACATAAATTCACTCATTTCGACTTGAAAACCTCGCTTCGTTCAGTCAAAATAATTTTATATAATTCATCCAGCCATCACTACCCATAATAATAATTATAAATACGAAAGTGTATGTGTTTGTTGCGGTTCACTAATAATTAACAAAAAACGTTGACGGATTAATTAACAAAAAACAAATAACAAAGTTTCATTCCACAACCAAATTCTGGCAAAATTATGTACCTAAAACAAAATAAATAAGTAAATTAGGTATAACAAAATGGCCATTACACCAAAAACGTTTCAAAAACTAATCAGATCACAAACGTCGTATTTCGCAAACATATCATTTTACAAAAGATCATTTAACAAATATTCTATTACAAATGTTTTATTTTGCAAATGTGCTGAATGTTAAAATATTATAAATTTATTATATTTCACCAAAAAAACGTACCTACCTATTTCGCGATTTCACAACATAGCGAATTTGAAGTGAGAAAAGAGAAGTAACCCCCACATACGACGAAGGCCAGGTCGTTTAAAAAGAAATAACCACGTCTAACCTAACCCATGCGAGTTGGAGTGCCCCAAGACCCGAGCTCGCTTCGCTCGCTCTTGCGTCCTAATTTCGCTGTGCCTGTTTTTTCCCATAATATCATAAACTTAATTTATGGGGGAGAGCGTTTTTTAAAAAAAAATGCCATTTGTTGTTTTACTAATTAACACTATTAAGAAATCAATTGTTTGTCAAATGATATTTTTTGAAATGACAATTTGTCTGGTAAATTTTTTTTGTCCTAATTTTGCCAAACGTTGTTTGTGGAATTAAACTTTGTTATTTGTTTTTTTGTGAATTGATCGGTCACCGTTTGTTGTTTGTCCTACAATCGCACCGCAATAGAGCAACCGACCAGTGATTTTTTTGCGAATGAAGTCGCGGGCATTAGCAAATTACAAATGCAATTGATGAAAAAAACAGGATTACAAATGGAAACTCCAAGCGCTATTCCTAACGTAGGTGTTTTACAGCGGCCATCAGAAGGTCGTTATACGCAATCGCAGCCCCGGTCACGTGCGTAACGTTGCTTGTATACGACTGTTTTTTCCCCGTGCATCCCTCGGACGAGCCACAAAAAACGCGAGTGATTCGAACAATTACATTTTTCCAAGAAAAGTGGTTTATTTCAAAAAAACTTCAAATACCTATATTATAATAATATTATAAATTTGGTAAAGCATAGTGATAATATTAGACTCATACTAGAAGACACCCGCAACTTCGTCCGCGTTGATATAGGTTTTTAAAATCCCGTGGAAACTTAGACGCAATTGCAGCCTCGGTCACGTGCGTAACGTTGCTTGTATACGACCGTGTTTGTTCCCCGTGCATCCCTCGGATGAGTCCCAAAATGTGTGTCTGTCTGCTAGCTTTTCACAGATCATGCGTTACACTGATTCAACGGAAATAGACATGGGGTACATTAGTTCCCGGAAAATAAAAGAGTTCCCAAGGGATTTAAAAATACCTAAATTCATATGGAAGAAATGGCTGCCATCATCTACTTGGTACAGAGTTGGCTTGCATCCTTAAGACGTACATACATAGACTACTTTTATCCCGAAAAATCCCCATAAATAGTCCCCACTAGATTTTTAAAAGCCCAAATCCTAGCGGACGAAGGCAAATCTTCTTGGATGAATCACGTGACAACCCTTAGCTTTTGATCATTATTTTACTCGCTCTCTATCGCACTTCAGGATTCTAATAGAGATGACGTCACGTCTTTTGTCGGGCACCCCTTTTCTGGTTTTGGACTAGATTTCTAATTTATTTATTTTTGAGCTGTCAATACATATAAAAAGAAATATCCTGACACTTCTTAATTCACTCATCAACGCCCAGCTGAAACACTAGGCCTAGAAAGCTTTGCACTAAAGTGATCTTTGTGTTAAGATTAAGTAGATAAGGAATAAGGCCAATTTTTTTTTATTCCCACGGATAACTGACTAAGCAAAGCCGGGGCAGGTTAGCTAGTAGATTAGCCTGTTTCTGTAGAAGAGAGGGAAAATAGTTTTTTTTTAAGAATAAATCCCCTTGGCCCTTTCCTCTCCAACTAAGCGTCAGGCTTGTGCTAGGAGTAGGTACGACAATAGTGCAACGTCGACCTTTCGGTTTTCAGTCCACTCTTTTACCGGTTGAGCTATTGAGGCTCAAAGTTGAGGAAAATAAACGCTTTTCTTCCAGCCCCACGGACAAGAGCCCTCAACGCGTGGACCGAATGGAAAACATTCTTATTACTGCGCACTGCGGAGTATAATCATAGTGTAGTTTGGTGCTTAGCAATTCAGGACCGTGTCTCTGTACCATCTCAATATCCGAATACAATCATGCTACCTCGTTCAAGCCTTTTACCACCCGTTGCCACAATTATTATTATTATACCGAAACTAGCTGACGCCCGCGACATCGCACATTTAGGTTCTTAACAATCCCGTGAGAATTCTTTAGTTTTCCGGAAAAAAGTAGTGCATGTCACTCTCCAGGTCTGCAAAAAATCACGTCAATCCGTTGCTCCATTGCGACGTGATTGAAGAACAAACCAATAAACCAACAAACAAACACCTTGGCATTGATAATAAGGGTACTGAGGTACTGATTCCGAAGTCTTTTCATTTATGTTTTCGTAACCAAATTTCCGCCACAGAATGCAACCAATCTCAAAAGAGACTAGTCAACGACGCCAGACCAAATAATAATTGTGCACTAGCATGGGCATAAATACAGGCCTCTATGCCTCAATCTTATAGACCTAATCTGATGAGGCGGAGCACGGCAATCCAACACGACCGGAAAAAGATAAGGCGAACGACAAACCGTGCTTTCCGCGGCTTCGGGGTGTAACACCTCTAACTATATTATTTTAGCTTAGGTAGGTACTATATTAATTTTGAAAGAAATCTCAGTAAAACAGTGTTAAATAGTACTTAATCAGTACATTACACAAAGTACGTGTACCTACCACACTCCATTTCAAAGGTGGGTGGTTGTTTTTATTTTTTTATTCCGATACAATAGCCTTTGACTGCAATCTCACCTGGTGGTAAGTTATGATGCAGTCTAAGATGGAAGCGGACTACCCTGGAAGGAGTGTGGCAGTTTTTATTAAACCCATAACCCTTTGGTTTCTACACGGCATCGTACCGGAACGCTAAATCGTTTGGTGGCACGGCTTTGCCGGTAGGGTGATAACTAGCCACGGCCGAAGCCTCCCACCAGTTTTCACGCGAAATATCGAATATGAACTTTTAAAATGCAAATTTTAAAAAATTGACGAATTTTCACTAACAAATTGTTACAAGACAGTTCAAAAAAAGGACTCTCTATTTTAGCAGAGTGAGACTAAGGTATTTTGATTCGTTTGTTCCAGTCCACTGGCCTCTTTGTCGGTAAAAGTACGTAATTAATGCTGTGGAGTCAAACGAAGTCCGCACGTTCCTTTCGCATCCAAGGGTAATAGTCAGTCAGGCTTTAAGTGATAAGCGATAAACGACAAAATTATTGTCACTTTTATTTTCGTTCATCATCCCCCTAATCTAATCTAATCTAGATCAGCCTGCACTGTCCCACGACTGGACAATAAGTAGTTTTCTTATTAGATGTAGGTAGATATAAAAAAGAAACAAAAAAACATTAATTGTCGATATTCCTGGCCCCCGAACTAGGATTCCCTGAGCTACGAGAAGCCAGTTGAATATAATATACTTAGAAGATAACTAGGTCAACGGGAAGTACCCTGTTGGTTTCTTGACAGACAGACAGACAGACAACAAAGTGATTTTATAAGGGTTCCGTTTTTGCGAAGGGTCTCTGACTGACACTGCATTTCAGAGGATATTCATTTCATTTTATGATCATTCATGGTCAACCCGTCGCTGGCTTACTACTGAACACGGGTCTCAGCTCAGGATTGAGAAGGGTTTGGCCATAGTCTACCACGCTGGCCAAGTGCGGATTGGCAGACTTCACACGCCTTTAAGAACATTATAAAGTACTCTCAGGCGCGCAATAGCAAGTGGTATTTAATTACCTACTTAAAATGCACATAACTCCGAAAAGTTAGAGGTGCTGCCCGGGATCGAACCCCCGGCATACGATTAGGAGGCGTACATTTTTACCTAGTGGTACCTATCACCGCTTATTATTAACTAGCTGATGCCCGCGATTTCGTACGCGTGGATTTAGGTTTTTAAAAATCCCGTGGGACCTCATCTATTTTCCGGGATGAAAAGTAGCCTATATCCTTCCCCGGGATATAAGCTAACACTGTACCAAATTTCATCAAAATCAGTTGAACGGTTGGGCCGTGAAAAGCTAGCAGACAGACAGACAGACACACTTTCGCATTTATAATATTAAGTATGGAAGTATGGATATGGATTAATTACTTAATACTTTGTAATTTTAATTAATTTGTAGTAGGTAGATACCTATTTCTAATTATAAAAGAGCCCTGAGATTAGGGCAAAGTAATTACAACTTCGCCCTTTAACTATGCGGGTTAGAGAAATTTACGGCGGACCCCTGTTCATTTCACACCTATTAAGATGTTTACGTTTGTTAGTTTTGACTACAGTCACGTTGAATATGGCACTATTTACATAGCTGCCTTCAGTACTTTACCAACTAGCATTTTATTAAAATACTAGCTTATCCCCGCGGCTTCGTCCGCGTGGACAATACAAATTTCAAACCCCTATTTTATTCTCTTAGGGGCAGAATTTTCAAAAATCCTTTCTTAGCGGACCTCTACGACATAATAGCAATCTGCATGCCAAAGTTCAGCCCGATCCGTCCAGTCGTTTGAGCTGTGCGTTGATAGATCAGTCAGTCAGTCAGTCACCTTTTCATTTTATATATTTAGACTAGATGATTCCCATAGCATCGTCCGCGTAAATTTTATGTTTTTAAGATCCCGGTGTTTGAAAGAGCACGATGACGGTGAAAATAAAATAAACTTTGTAAAGGTAAAGCATCATCCACACCTGTGCGACCGAAGCGTCTACGAAGCGCGAACATCAGCCGCGAAGCAGGCGGTCGCCTCCCACGATGTTTAATGGCGCCATGCATACCTACACAACTACAACAGTCGCGTAGGTGTGCACGTAAGATACGCGTCGCAGACGCTACCGCATCGCGTTCGCGTCCCACATCCCGCGTTCGTAACACGCAGGTGTGGCAGTAGCTTCAAAGCTCAACTCGAACACCAATGTTTGCCGTCGTTATTTAGTTTAGTTTAGAGATTAATTACAACAGAATAGACCACAATGGACAGCTGTACCCGTAGTACAAGATTTTACGTCTCACCAAACCAAACCAAATTGGAGAGTCGAAATACTTCGGCGTTACAGTAAAATGGACCTAAACAGCCTTGAATTGAAGTCAAATATTCAATTCCACTGATTTTAATTTCGCAATGTTTCCGCTTGGAGCGCTGGCTGTAGAAGTGTAGACAAACTTGAGCTTTAAAACAAGAGATTTAAGATGCAGTTTACTGTAACGCGGAAGTATTTCGACTCTCGAATTTGGTTTGGTTTGGTGAGACGTAAAATCTTGTACTACATCCGTAGGCGCTTTTGAAATACGTTATACGGACCCTCTAACAAAATGTTCCATCTATTTAAAGACTAAAGGATGCCCGGGACTTCACGATTTAGGTTTTTTTTAAATCCCGTGCAAACTCTTTGATTTTCCGGGATTAAAAGTAGCCTATGTCTATCCCCGGGACATAAGCTAACTCTGTACCAAATTTCATCATATTATTATGTAACTCCTTAACCTTGTGGTTTTTGACTCCAATTTTTTTTATTACTTTATAATAAACTAGGATAAAAATCCCACACCAAAATTAAAATGCCTGTAAATCTTTGTTGGATTTTAATATTTTTTTCAGCGTACGTCATTATTTTTATCCTAGTTTATAATAAAGTAATAATATTCATTAAATTCAAATGTAGGAAAATACCCAATTGGTTAAACTGTTGGGCCGTGAAAAGAGCTAACAGACAGACAGACAGACTCACTTTCGCATTTCTAATATTAGTATGGATTACAGGCGTTGCAGGCGCCAGCAGTGGAAAGATAAATGACCACAGACATTAACCAACGGACGGTATCCACTCAATAAGTTTTCTGCTCGATCAGGATGCAACGTGATGGCTAATGTTTTGACGGAAGCAGCCAGCTCGTCTGCTGTAGGTAGGTTTATTACTTGTTTTAGATTTATAGGACTTTCCTGATTTAGGTATCTATGTTAAAAACTTGAAATTCTCCACAAGCTTTTCTTGGGGCCTATTCCATGCTTTTTTTTTACTTATAAACTAGCGCTTGGCTGCAATCAGACCTGGTGGCAAGTGATGATGCAGCCGATGATGGAGCGCGCTTGCCTAGAAGATGCCTATTCACTCTCGACTTGAAGGTAGGTACCCATATTATAATTGGAGGGGAAAACTGATGCTGGGAGGGTATTCCAGATCTTAGCGATTCAGATTACGAATGAGGAGGCAAATTCGTACGTATCCGTGGAACCCCGACTACGTATACGGGTGCAGACCTTGGCGAAGCCTTGCGGTACGATAGTAGAAGGGTGAAAGAGGAACCAGGTTGAAAATTTCTTGGGGATACTCTTCGAAATATATCCTGTTTTACTTATTTATACATAGGTAATGTTTCTAAAGGTTGCATAAAAAGATATGCGTCTGCTTTCAAAGTAAAATAAAAGACCATCAGTACCCTTATTATAAATGCGAAAGTGTGTTTGTTTGTTGGTTTGTTGATTTGTTGGTTTGTCCTTCAATCACGTCGATCCGTTGCCGCCTGCGACGTGATTGATGAACAAACCAACAAACAATCACACTTTCGCATTTATAATATGGGTATTGTAGAGTGATCCTTGTTTACCTGAAAAGTACTATTAAGTATTCCGGGATAACAATATAATATATTTATGTTTAACGCATGGTCACCCGACGCTTGGGGTCAACATAGTACAAATAAACGTTGTTTGCTGGCTCGAGTTTTGTAACCACAATTCTTGTTACTATTTCCTTTTTACGTCGGGAAGAAAACTTTAAACTAAATTGTCCATTTAGTTGACGACTACAAGTAGATAAAGATAGAAACACCAGTAGGGCGATTGTCTAAAACCTGCATCAATTATTATTACAATCTCAATTGTTCTGATTGGCTGAATTTGTGCGATTCTTGTTGCAACAATGCATTGTGGCCAATAGTGAGCGAGCATTAACCAATCAGAGATGATTGCGATCGTGACATTGTAGCTGTCAAACAACCGCGGTAGGCCCGGGTATTTTCAATCGAGCGGATGGCTTTAGGCTAGCAAGCATGTGGAATCCAGTCGTAGAATTATGCAAGCCGACAGCATCGTACGACATCCAAAGTGACAGCTCGTGAAGTCCAAGCGAACAAGAAAGGGGGTAGTTTGCTACTGCCCATGACAGCTCAAACTTCATCTCTCGCAGCACCGCAGTCCTGTCGTGACCACAACCCGTACAATTGAGCCGAAATATCGATAAATAAAACAATAGGATTAAATTAATCGTTGTATGTTTAGGTACCCAATATTTATATTATAATAGACTAGCGATCCGCCCTGGCTTCGCACGGGTAGCATACAGTTTTAACGAAAATAAAAATATAGCCCATATTACTCGGAAATAACTTTTTACTGGTGAAAGAATTTTCAAAATCGGTCCAGTAGTTCCAGAGATTACACCCTACAAACAAATTTACGAACGTTACCTCTTTATAATATTAGTAAATAAGATAAAGATAGGGTAAGGAAAGTTTAAATATATCCAAATGAAAAGATAAAAAATTTCTGATCTACTAACATGAGTTTTATTCACAGGTAATTTTCTCATTGCCATGAAATCGAAAACCCATATTAAAAATTTATTAACACTTCATTGCTAACCGAGTATGGACTATTTTCAAACTTGTAATACAGATCGAGTTGGAACACACGAGCGTAACAGATGCGAAACTTTTTCCAATATATATATATATATATATATATATTTTTTTTTATTTTTTTAAAAGAACATTAGCCATGTTAAATAACTAATATTCCCCTTTTTCCTCTCCAACTAAGCGTGAAGCTTGTGCTAGGAATAGGTACGACAATAGTGCAACGGGCGGGGTTTGAACCGTCGACCTTTCGGTTTTCAGTCCACTCCTTTACCGGTTGAGCTATTGAGGCTCTAAATATCTACTTACCTAATGTAAAACATCAAAGTTACCCTTTTAGCACATCATAAAATTATTATGCTAAAAGCGTAACTTTGACCCCTGTGAACCCTTTTATCGATGAAGAGTTTGAACTTGAATTTGGGCACTAAGTTACCTTATACCAGGGTTACACCCTGTATACCTAGTTTGGGCACTAGGTATACAGGGTGTTACCAGAACGCTAGCAAAGACGAAGACAGGTGATAGTACCTACTTGTTTATATTTGTGGTAACATTATTTTCTATTTTATATTTCTAGTCTTTAATTTTAACTAGCTTATGCCCGCGACTTCATCTGCGTGAACTGCACCAATTTCAAACCTATATTTTAGCTCCTTAGGGCGTTTGTGCACTCATCCGTGATTTGACGGATCCGTCAAAAAAATACGAATCGAAGGTACGTATTTGTATGAGGGCCACTTCGAAGAATCACGGATACGAACCGAATACGGATGAGTGCTCAAACGCCGTTAGGTGTATAATTTTTAAAAATCCTTTCTTAGCAGATGCCTACGTCATATTATTAATAGCTATCTCCGTGCCAAATTTCAGCCTGATTCGTCCAGTGGTTTGAGCTGTGCGTTGATAGATCAGTCAGTCAGTCAGTCGGTCAGCTTTTCCTTTCCTATATATAGATAATATTAGCAATCTATAAATTATACTTTTCAATCATTACTACAGTGTGTATAGGAAGCATACTCACCCGTTCCTATCGTGAAATTTGTCGCTGACAGTCGCTTCCGTCTGCGAACAGCCCTCACGACCGGATATAAAATTAAATTAATTTTTAAGTGAGGATTCTGGTGCTGGTCGGTTTTATGCAGTTTTAATACTACAGCTGGCAGTTTAAAGGAGAGCTAAACAAGCGGTAAAAGTGATTATGAGACGTCAGCCTAGTCGAGGGGGTTCGATCCCGGGCACGCTGGCCTATCTGGAAGTCGCTCAACCGCTTCAGAGCAGGGGTGGGGAAGTCTAGGGTAAACTTAGCGAGGTGGAGCTTCATCTCTGGACATGATACGGAGTGCGTCTGCGGTCATCTGAGACAGACCATTGCGCACATGACTGGGTGCCCTGCGTGCCCGACAACCTGCACGAACGAAGAGCTACACGACGCTACCGACCGAGCTATCGCGGTTGCGGCTTTTTGGGCTGCCCGTATTTGAGGTGACCGTCGACTCGAAAAGAAGAAGACCTCTAATTTTTCAGAGTTAAGCAATTAAGTATCACTTGCTTTAACGGTGAAGGAAAGTATCGTGAGAAAACCTGCACTGCCTGAGCGTTCTCCATAATATTCACAAAGGTGTGTAAAGTCTATCAGTCCGCACTTGGCCAGCATGGTAGACTATGGCCCGACCCTTTTCATTCTAAGAGGATATCCTCTTAGAATGAAAAAGGTTGGGCCGTTCTCAGTAGTTAGCTGGCGATGGGTTGATCATGATAATAATGGCACTCCTCTTCCAGTGTAAGAAAGAAAAAGAAAGAAAAACGTTTATTTTTTAAAGCTGTGCCACGCATTACCTAACTGGTACCTAACCTAACCTAACCTAGGGGTTAGGTTATCCCGGCGCCTCTAATACTTGAGCAGTAAAGTCAAAAGACCTCCAAGCAGAAGAAGCATACTTGTATACATTTCAGTGGCTGTCTGGTAAGGCTTCAGACGCAGTCGTTGCTATTTACCACCCTAATATCTGAGTGCAGTTATTTACGCCTTTAGTTCATTTGAAACAATTCTCATGAAAACATTATGTGAGTCGTAACATCGCCGCAAAATGGCAAAGCGCCAGCCTTCTGTTTGAATAATCGTGTGAGACAATGAATGTAATTAGCTTGTAACACCCACGAAATCGTTCCCACGCAGCAATCGATATTGTTATTAGGCTATTCACAGACGAGCTAACAGGCGATGCTGCTAAGCTATATTATAATAGGAGCGTGAATTTATTAACAAAGTACTATAAATTAATGTCATTGGACCAAAATGAATGCTCAGCTACCGGCCATTTTTCGTGTCCCATTGTCTCGGTAAGAACTTTTTAAACAAATCGCCGCCGTTCACGAAATGACCATAAAACCTGGTTATAATGTAAAAAGGAGGCAAAATTTCTCAGGTGATAAATGGCAAAGTTGACAAGGATGATAAAAACGAGACGTGAACAATGGTTTTGGTATTTTAACGTCTGACAAGACTTTACAAAAGGGTGCTTACGTTTCTTTTGTCGGTTCAGGGGCGAAAACAAATGACACCGCCTCGGGATAGAAAATATTACTATTTTTTTTTATTGGGACTTATCAACACCTCCTAAAATAGTACGTAAAGTATTCCTTATCCAACTCAATACTAGCTAAATTAAACTTAATTTGCACCATACCTACTGTATAAATTACCATTAACTCATTGGTGTAAACTTGAATAAAATCATGCAGTAATGTTTGAGGGGTAAAGTGACTTTACTTATTTAGGGATATTTACATATTACTATTAACCCATGCCTATGACTTGTCAGTGTGGATAAGAATCCCGTGGAAACTCTATGAATATTGACACTACAATTTACTGTGCTAATTTTCGTCAAGATGTGTTCAGCGGTTGAGCTGAAAAGGTTACAGACCGACAGACTCACTTTCCTTTTATAATATTACTAGATGATGCCCGCAACTTCGTCCGCGTAGGTTTAAGATTTTTTAAATCCCATGGAAACTCTTTAATTGTCTGGGATAAAATGTTGCCCACGTCAATTATTTCCGGGTCGCAAGCTGCCTTTGTACCAAATTATAAGTTAATTGGTTAAGCGGATGGGCCTTTAAGAATCCCGTGGGAACTCTTAGATTTTCCGGAATAAAAAGTAGCCTATGTCCGTCCCCGGGATGTAAGCTAACTCTGTATCAAATTTCATCAAAATTGTTCAAACTGTTAGGCCGTGGAAAACTGGCAAACAGACAGACGCACTTTCGCATTTATAATATTAAGTTTGGATAATGGATATTGATAAACAGAGCCGTTTGGCCTCTTTTAGGGTTCCATACCCGAAGGGGGCAAAGGGTGCTAACGGGGGCCCTATTACTAAGACTCCGCTTTGCATCCGTCTGTCTGTCAGTGGGCTGTATCTCGTAAACCGTAATAGCTAGGCAGAGAGTTGAATATTCACACTTCACAGAATGTATGTAATGTGTATTTCTATTGCCGCTGTACCAACAAATAAGATAAGCCGTTCCGTGATAGCCTAATTGTTACGACTGCCGCCTCCTATTCGGGAGGTCGGGGGTTCGATCCCGATTCCCGGGCGAGAATAACGAGATCCACAAAAGTGGCAATACTGTCTCGTATCGTAATTCATCTTCGTAATCGTATATATTATAAGTACTATAGAGTTAATAATTTAATATTATAGACTCACCGAGCGTTCTTAAAGTGGTATGATGTTTACCATACCACTTTCCAAAAATTATAAATAAATAAAATAAAAATAGTGCCTTATGAATTACAGCTATATAATACCGGTTCGCCGTTCTAAATAGATGGCGTGTTATATAAGACTACTGGCGCCATCTAGTTCACGATGATGCAAAATAATTAGTTACGACTTAGGGTTTTTTTAGGGTTTCGTACCCGGAGCGTGCTAACGGGACACTATTACTAAAATTCAAAATTAAAACACTTCAGTCACTAAAATGGCGGCCACGCGCATTTGCAATTGGCGGAACTTATAGCACTTAGAATATTGAGGCAAATCTGTTGGAATATAAATCATTATAACCTGTCCACGTGTTTAATTTCTAGAGCGCACATAAATCTCGATACGTGCATACATGAGATCTCACTCGCCATTTTAACTCTTAAGTGTGTCAAATGTCAAACGTACAATTTTAGTCCTTATTTTAAATGTGAAAGAACTTTTAACATGACAGACGACAGTTCTCGACACTGATAGAGCTTAAATGGCGAGTGAGTTCTCATATTAAAATATGCATTGGTCGTTTCGTCTATCCGCTATCGGCTTGTAATAAATTCGTCTTCGTAGTTCGTAATTCCTCACTGAGCCGCTGGCCGCTGGGCGTTCTTGAAGTGGTACGATGTGTACCACTTTCCAAAAATTATAAATAAATAAATAAATAAACTTGTAATTTACTACAGTATAAATAGCCATTTATACCGGTTCGTTGTTCTAAATGGATAGCGTATTTTATAGCACTACTGCTGCCATCTAGTTCATGATGATGCAAAATAATGTCAATCTTATGCCTCTATTAACTATCACCGAAGACCAAACTCCGTATCTACGGAGCCTATGTCCGCTCACGCCTGACGTATGCGGCACCTGCGTGGTACGCTCTTTGTTCGGCTTACCAGAAGCGCCGGCTACAGGTTCAACAGAACAAGTGCCTGCGCCTGATTGTTGGAGCTCCGAGGTACGTCAGAAACGACGTCATTCATCGGGATACCAAGACGCCCACCGTGGAGGAGTACGTCCATGCACTTGCTCGGCGAATGTTCGCCCGCGCGGACCATGGGCCGTACATACACCTCCACGGGATAGCACCGCTTCAACCCAGACCACCAAACGGGCGTCCTCTACCTCGCGAGCTTCTGCGGTCACCCACACCAGCGCAACGTGCTGATGAAGAGGACGACGATGAGGACGACGCAAGCTTTACCGGCGTTGATAATACCCCTGTGCACAACGACGAGCCCACAGCCTACAGTACGGGCGCCCTGGACCCAACACAAAACCGAGACCTCGAGGCCCTAAGCCAAGAAGGCAGGCCTTAGCCGACAACGGCTTAAAGGACGTTACCGGGGAAGCGTTCTTCCCCGCGCCACACCCGGGCAAGGAGGCCATGCCTCGAGGCCCGTACCCCCGTTTTGGCCTAGGTCAAACGGAGAAGACCCCGCTGCCTCTATTAACTCTTTGATTTTCCGGGTTTCCGGGACAAAAAGTAGAAAATTTCGTTAAAATTGGTTGAATGGATGGGCCGTGAAAAGCTAACAGACAAACAGACACACTCTCGCATTTATAATATTAGTAGATAGTATAAATTATTGCTTGTTAACTTATTGAGGAATGTGCAGTACTCAGACGGTCAGATCAGACAAGCCGTCAACCGCTTACAAATACCAAGAGTAATCAATATGGTAATATCAATGTTTGTTTCTGAAATAAAAATAAATTATAAAAAAATGAAAAATAATTAAACTAAAATCGTTGTATCTTCTGTCTCTAAAATTAAAGCTTCAGACCTGGTCTCTAGTAGACTAGACCCCTTTTCCCTTTATTGCAGTTATTCAGGCAATAAAAGGTACGAACTTTGTCGCAATAGCCTGACTAGTTTCCGAAATCGTAGACTCAAAGAACAATTCCATGCTATCAAGTCTAAAGTCAGGGTCATTCACTGTCTGTGAAACGAAAATTCCTGTTCAAAATGAACTTTCCATAGGAACTTGCAACTCCTATAAATAACACTTTATAGTTGTTCTTTCATTAGGTTCGTGGGAATTTATGCTTGTTAATAAATTCACTTGTGAATAGGTACTTTCAATAATCAACGATTTTAATGCCAATGAATTTATATCATTGACTAGCTGAAACGCCGCTCGGGTGGAGTTTAGAAAATTGAGGGGGAGGTTGAATTAAATTTTTCTCTCCGTAAGAACCATCCTCGTACTTCAAGAAAAAAAAAGATTTAGCGAAATCGTTCAGCTGTTCTCGAGATTTGAGATGAGCAACACATTTAGCGATTCATTTTTATATTATAGAAGATATGTTTCACTAGATGCGGCGTTTCATATTATTGGACCTAGCAACATGTTCCAACGATCCTGTCAATCATCAGACTGCGTCTAGCTAAAGCTGAGAATCAACGTACACTTAATAGAGTCGTGTGCGTAAATATAGTATCGGAACCCCACCTCATTGGGTAGGTATTATCAGAAGATAACACTCACCATTATAATACCTATTATTGTAGCAATAAAAAAGACGTCTCAGAGAGCGAATGCAAGTAAACCTAGGGTTCCTTCTAAGTTTATATTTTCATCTAAACCAACTAGCAAACATAAAATAAAAATAAAAAACAATTTAGTTCAATTTTAAGCTTTAAAAATTCACTATGTAACTAAACCTGGTCTGCATATAACACTACATTTTTCATTTCAGTTTGGTAACAATCCAATCAATTTTTTAACTTTACGTCATAAGGGAATGGGTATGCACCAACGGTGTTAGTATTCATCCGAACTAGTTTTTCATTCACACAGAGTTGCATTTTTTAAGCTTTACAGTGCAAAAAACCAGCCAAGTGCGAGTCTGGCTCGCGCACCGAGAGTTCCGTGCTACAGTCGTATTTTTTTGACATTTTGCACGATAAATTCAAAAACTATGATGCATAAAAATAAATAAAAATCTGTTTTAAAATGCACAGGTAAAGACCTATCATATGATACCCCACTTGATATAGTTATCATACTTCGAAAATTCATCGATATAAATGACAAGATATGCCCAAGCGAACAAAACTTTTCACGGTTTTGAAACCAAATTAATCAGCGCCACCTCTTCAATACTAATGAACGACCCGTTTGAAATCCAGACGTCACTGAGTTTGCATTGAGCCACCAAATGAGGCAATGAGTCGGTGCCATTTTGTTTGTTTAATGGTCCTGTCCATACGAAGTAATATATAAGTCAATGCGAAAATTGAAAATACTAATTATTAATTCATGACCACAATTTCATTTTTTTTGTGTGATGTACCTAACCACAAAAAACGTTCACGGTTTTCAGATTTTTCCCCTTATGATCAATTAATTAAGTTTCATGATTCTAAGTCAACGGGAAGTACCCTATAGGTTTCTTGACAGACCGACAGACAGACAGACAGACAACAAAGTGATCCTATAAGGGTTCCGTTTTTCATTTTGAGGTACGGAACCCTAAAAATTACCAATGGATGGATGGAGGTACTAACTACCAACATGCCAGTGGCAGTGACATATTATATTATGAACTGTCACTATGGATTTCCTGTAAAAGTTACATTTTTAATTCATATATCATAGGAAGAGGTTAGCCACCGAATCCAACTCAACTGGGCAGCGTTCGAGATGTCTTCTAGTCCAAATTACTCAGGCTTGAAGACCAAAGTCTTCAAACAATAAGTACGTGTTACCAGTAATGACATAGCTTAATGATATAATATGGACCCAAGACATAGTCGCTTACTATGGGCATTATAAGAAAACTCAAAGTGAGTCATTCAGCGGGCGATGGAAAGAGCTATGCTTGGAGTTTCTCTTACGTGTTCAAATCTGAAATGTTGAGATCCTTAGTAACCGATATAACCCAACGGGTTGCGAAGCTGAAGTAGCAATGGGCGGGGCACATTATTAAAAAAACCGATAGACGATGGGGTCCCAAAGTGATAGAATGACGACCTTGCACCGGAAAGCGTAGCATTGGCAGAGACCTTCACCCACTAGGTGGACAGACGGACGACGAGTTGCAGGGAGCCGCTAAATGTAGGCGGCGCAAAAACCGTGCCGTGTGAAAGTTTTCTGAAAGAAAGGGAAACGCCCATTCGTGAAAGGGTTTTGGCCAAAGTGCATCTATCAATGAAATTAACGTTAGGCATTAGGACTGAGATCACAGATCAAGAAACAAGCATTATTTTGGCCATAAAACTTGAAGGAACTTTTATAAACCTTTATGTTTATTTGTTTTCTCAGTAAGAATTATTGCAATATACCTATTCCTGTCATTACGAGCTGAATTAGTTGTGTATCTTTTAATTACGCACAAACCGTTCCGAGCAATATTTCAGTCATTAAATAAGTTTTTTTTTGTATTCATAACATTAATGGATGATATTTGGCCAAAAATGGGCGTTTCCTTTTATCACGTCTATTGGTCGATAACGACGTAGAATAACACATACGAAATTGATGCTAATAGACCTATTTACTGACAGAAAATACTAGTTCCAGTTAAGTTCCGGAAAGCCTAATAAAATATGATTAAAACTTTCAGCATCGAGAATTTATCTACAAAGTTGCAGTTTATTTTAATTTAGCGTAACTGAGGGCAGATAAAATAAATTCACTCTAAGTGAAACTTATAAGCATTAAGTGTAAATTCGATGCCCAATTGGAACGTAACTAACGGAATAGAGATTTCCGTCTGGCTGTAGGGGGTTGTACTACGTAACATATAATTAAGGGATGCATTGAGATAGTCGCAATGTTTATTATTAATTACCCGAATACAGAAGTATCATCATTGCTGGCACACTACTGAGCCTGGATCTCCTTTCATAACGAGAAGGGTTAAGCCATAGTCTGCCACGCTGGCCAAGTGCGGATTGGCAGATTTCACACACCTTTAAGGCCATTATGGAGAACTCTCAGATACTTAATTGCTTAAAACGCACGTAGCTCCGGAAAGTTCGAAGGGCATGCCCGGAATTGAACACCGGACCACCGGCTGGGAGGCCGACGTCTTAACCAGTAGGATATCACCGCAGTATACATATAAATTACTAGCTGATGCCCGCGACTTCGTCCGCGTGGATTTACGTATTTCAATATCCCGCGGAACTCTTTTATTTTCCGGGATAAAAAGTAGCTTATTTGTTAATCCAGGGTACCTATAATCTATCTCCATTCCAAAGTTTAGCCAAATCCGTCCAGTAGTTTTTGCGTGAAGGAGTAACAAAGTAACGAACATACACACACACACACACATACAAACTTTCGCCTTTATAATATTAGTCGGGATGAAACAGTATGTAATATGTATATAATTATATCGTATGAGTGTAAGTTTGTCATTTTCCCTCGTATATCCAAACTCCTCATTAGATTTTGATAAAGAAATTACAAACAAAATAAAACAAGAAAAAATTAAAAGTTGAAACAAATCTGTCAAGCTTGATTGGCTATTTCTTCTGGGACTCTCTCACAACAACTTTGGCTGTCACGTGAATCGTCAGACCTCAAGACGCTTTGTGCAGATTGCAATAGTGCCGATAAATAATAGTAATTAATTGATTTCATAGGAGTTTCCTAATATAGACATGGAAAGTGTTCAACGATCGTTGAGATTTTAAAACATTTTCTGTGTTTTACTGCAGGAAAAGTAGGTTTATTTTGATTATTTGTTTGGGAAATTATTTTGCGTAGTTGAATACCTATCTAAATTTTACAGCATCCACCACCATCATCATCATGATCAGCCCATCGCCAGCTCACGAGTCTCCTATCCGAATTCATCAAGATTAAAAAACCGCGCATATCACGGATCGCCGTCGGATTTTTTTCACATTTTGCACGATAAATCAAAAACTATTATGCATAAAAGTAAATACAAATCTGTATTAGAATATACAGGACGTAAAGCCCTTTCATGATATCCCACTTTATTTATCCTACTTTGAAAATTAAAAATACTAATGAACACATTTTGATTATATATTTTTTGTGATGTTATCTCAAATTCACGGTTTTCAGATTTATTCCTTTACTTGTTTTATAAGACCTACCTAGGTCAACAGGAAGTACCCTATAGGTTTTCTTGACAGACACGACGGACAGACGGACAGACAGACGACAAAGTGATCCTCTAAGGGTTCCTTTTTTTCTTTTTGAGGTACGGAACCTTTCGGAATTTTAGCATACAACTTAGTTATTCGAATAAGAAAATAAAAGTTAATTAGGTGTAACTGGTAAATTCAATTGTACCTAGACCCTATTAAAAAGATAGCAACACCGACCGTCATAAAGAAGTTACAATTTAAGCTGTAATTTACTCAACGTCTTCCGTCTTTTTAAAGAAATGGCAGAGCAAAAGAATTTCTATTCCAGTATTTTTAAAATTGCAACTAAGGACGACTATTCTTTGGTATCAATGAGAAGTAAGACCATAGCTTGTTAGTTGAGAAACAATTTAAGCGTTACGCCACGATTACGATGCGATATCAGATTGTATGCGATTATTATTGGCAATTTTGAATCTGGAAAATCTTGATTCTTCATTGAAAATCCTGTCTTACAGCACAAAGACAATTTTCTATGAAGAATAAAGATTATTATCATAGAATCAAGATCGACAACTATTATTGTACCCCGACTCGTAGGGATAAATTCGCGTTTAAGTTGAAAGATAATAATATTAGAAAGTTGGCACATAGCCGCCGTAGCCCAACATGTAAGTACATCTAGCTTTAGTTAGTTAGTTAGTTTAGTTTTATAGTAGTATTTAGTTTAGTTTAGTTTTATATTAGTTATTTTATAGTAGTAAGTACATCTAGCTTTAGTTAGGTAGTTAGTTTTATCGTATTAACATTAATTATACTATTGTAAAGCTACAAATACGAATATGATTTTAAATTATCTGTAGATGAACCCTAACTTAATTAAATATAATAACTAGGAAATAAAATAACTCGAAAATACACAGAATTATTGATGTAAAAACAAAATCCACTCGAACACCGAATGAATATTCATTTTAACGAACATTATAAATGGTAACATTTATTCAAGCAGTCAATCAACATAATAAAACGTACGTGAACATTAACGTGCATTAATATAATTTAATACATTGAAATTATATTCGCCCTGACCGCGCCAATTTGTTATGAAACATTCTACGTTATAATTTGGCAATTATTCAATTTCGCAGAGTAGGTATTGTAAAATTAATTTTGGTTACATCAGGAAATATGAAAGCACTACTTGACTTTCTGTATTAAATTTTATTTATCAACTTCAACCAAGCTGCATTATAGTGGAAGAACGTGCATGTGAATATTTTGTTCAACTATAGGTAGGTAATTTGTCACCGGACCTTTTTTTTCGGATTGTGTAAACTATGTAACTGATTGTGTCCGCCTCAGGAAAGTCCAAAAGTCATTTGTGGGTATTGGTATTACCTTTTTATAATAAAATCCCGCAAACTATTTTGGACTTACCTTTGCACAAGTTTAAAAAATCTATTAAAAATATGCTCCTGAAAAAAGCATATTATACAATTGAAGATTATCTAAATGATAAAAGAGCGTGGATTTGACCTGCAGCTCGTTCCAGCAACGCACAAGACTACAAATACTATTTTATACATGGCATAATCTTGTACCTATATCAAATATTTGAAAAGAGCAACCGCCGAGTTTCTTGCTGGTTCTTCTCGGCAGGAAAGGCATTCCGAACCAGTGGTAGATGCATCCGACTATTCGTAAGCACTTGTAAAAGTTTATACGAATAAAAAAGATTTTCATTTCATTTCATTTCATGTCACTATAAACCGACACAGGGTCACCAGGAGAGGTGGTGAATGCGAATCTCTACATGGGTGTAGTCTCTATATTATGAAATCGAACATCGATGTCTAACGGCATCGTCTATGAGACGTTGAGATTTATGTCGGATAAATGGATATATTGGTCTAGATTAGATCGTACTCTCCCGAAATCGTGGGACGAATCCACATCCGGGTGACGTCAAAAATTAAAGACCTTGTCTTCGCCGACGAAGATGCTATGCTATGAATAGGTTATAGATGAGTACTTCCCTTGTTCTACTAGAATCTAGTGCATTATTATAAAATATTTTATTTATTATTCGTTGTCTTATTATCGTGGTCGTAACACAATCGTGGTTCTTAACCTGTGGATTTGACCTGTAGCTCGTTCCGGTAATGCGTGCGTGGGACTGCAATTATGTACTTTAATGGCATAATATTATATATTATCAAATCTTTGAAAAGAGCAACCGCCTGTAACTGAACCAGTTGTAGATGCATTTGACAACTCAAAAGTACTTTTAAAAGTTTAATTGAATAAAAAAAAAATTACTTTCTTTTTTTAACACAATCGGTTAAGACACAGCGTATAACGTAAACTGCGCAAGACAGCGCGCAGCGCAGAGTAGCGCGTGCAGTTGCGTAGCTGGTGTAGTGTGACGTTCTTCATAATATTCGTAGTTGTCGTGCTGCTGCGGTCATGTGTTGCTGCTTCTTATCTTATATTTTAATACATATTTTTCTAGATTGACTTTAACCTGATTTAACCCAGCTGAGTGAGTAATTTTTATCGGTATGGCTTTGAAAATATACACAGATTGTTACAAGCTAGACAAGATATAGTATATTTGTTAAATATTGTCTTTTAAGTGTCGTTACATTTTCTCAAAATCGTAACCGTGTCGTTAATGTCACGTAAGTATACAATAAATATATATCTTCTGACGGATTGTGACCTGGAGCGTCTCAAGAACAAACCCTCTCTGGTGGCAAGATTTAAAATTACAGTGGAATAGAGCTAGTCGCTGACAACATTTGAGTTGCGCTCAAATTAGTTCTCTACTTCGCTTTTCTTAAAATCTATTTGGAATAAGTGCGATGCATTATTACTATTCTTTTGATTTCAACTTCTTCAGTGCAGTAATGCTTTTATCACAAATCTTGTCACAAGAGTTTTATTTAATTGCATTAATCACTATCACTACCTAAGTACCTACCCATATTATAAATGTGAAATTGCGTTTGTTTGTTGGTTTGTCCTCCAATCACATCGCAACGGAGCAACGGATTGACGTGATGTTTTGCATGTGTATAGTGAAAAGTGACATACGCTACTTTTTATCCCGGAAAACCAAACAGTTCCCACAGGATTTTTAACATCCGAAATCCACGCGGACGAAGGCGTCTACTAGTTACTTATATTATAAAAAATCCATATCACATTACATTAATAAACTGTTTTGTATTAATGAATGTACATACTTCCAATAACACTGTAAACGTGTATAAGTCCCGCAAATTGCTAATGCGCGTGGCCGCCAAAGTAACGTCAGCACTAGACTGAAGTTTCGAGCTGATGGTATATTTTTACTTAAATATACGTCAAATGACGTCAAAATGACGTCATTTCAATGTTAATAAGACATGGTTCCAGCGCAATAGCAATTTGTGGGACTATAATCGTAGTTGTAACCCAATAATTTTATAGTGTCATTGAAACTACAAATTAATGATTATTACGTTTTAAACATTCAATATCCTGAATAAGAGCATATTATAGCGAGTGGTATCTATTGGCAATAATATCAAACTAAGTATGACTAGGTATGATAGTTTTCTTAAAATTGCATTGCTTACATTTCAAAATCTACGCAAAACAGCTCTATTTATATTTTTAATTAAAGAGTTCTCGTCTAGCAAATGGTACGTATAAATATTTGCAAATTAGTGAAATCGTAACTGAAGCGGTGGCTTGCTTCATTAGTGTCGATTAATCACCCCTGCCGTCCTTCAGGCGGCCCTGAGCCCGCTACAATAGGGTGCGGCCAAAATTTAAGAGATCTAATTAAAACTTTAGACTATCAAGCTTTTTCGAAATCCGATTAGTATTTGGTTATTTCGCTTTGCTAGAATTTGGTTACCTACTATATGATTGAAATACTATATAGCCTACTAAACATAACATACTAAGTAGATAGCCTAGTGGATAGGGCATCCGCTTCCTAATCGGAGGTCGGGGATCGATCCCGGGCACGCTCCTCTAACTTTTCGGAGTAACGTGCGTTTTAAGTAATTAAGTATCACTTGCTTTACCGGTGAAGGAAAACATCGTGAGGAAACCGGCATGCCTGAGAGTTCGCCATAATGTTCTCAGAGATATGTGAAGTCTGCCAATCCGCACTTGGCTAGCGTGGTAGACTATGGCCAAACTGTCACCTCGCACCGGAAAGCGTGGCATTGGCAGACCCTACCACTATGTGGACATACGATGCCAAACTAATTGCAACTTGCAAGAAGCCTGGATTTAGGCGATGCAAGACCGTGGCGTGTCAAAGGCTCTACAAAAGGCCTATGTCCAGCTGTGGACGTGTATGAATTGATGATAACGAAGACGATGATGTCATGTCACTTTTAAGTAATTAATTAATTTGTAACTAGCTTATGCTCGCGACTTCGTCCGCGTGGACTTCACAAATTTAAACCCCTATTTCACCACCTTAGGTGCTGAATTTTCACAAATCCTTTCTTAGCGGATGCCTACGTCATAATAGCTATTTGCATGCCGAATTTGGGCCCGATCTGTCCAGTAGTTTAAACTGTGTGTTGATAGATCAGTCAGTGACTCACTAAGTCAGTCAACTTTTCCTTTTATATCCCTATTTAGATTAAGATTATAGAATTACAGATTTTCTAATAAAATGTGAACAGAAAAAATTATTAAAGAATCCCTTATATGGATCACGCCTGTCTGTCTATGGCTGTGTCTAAATACATATTATGCGTTAATTTTTATTTTGCATTTTAGAAACATGGAACGAAAGTTTAAATAGGTATCGCACTATACGGACGAAAATCGCTGGCACTCCGACAGAACATTTTCGCTAAGTGAAATTACGTAAACTAAAAGAACGTCAGAATGGTCAGTTAAATTCTATATTGCGCTGTTTTGAAAAAGTTAGTTAGGGATAACCGGAACGGAGTGGAGTTGCTTAATTTTATCTTTTTAGTTGCTCAATTTAATCTTTTTGCTGAAACTCTTTTTGCTGGCGAAATGTTGTGGAAAATAACTGGGATGTTTTTCACTTGTTTAGTGTCTGTTCAGACGGACCACATCACAACCCAAATACAGCGACAAATATTGTAAGGAAACGCAAACTTCCATTTTAGGGTGTTACCACAATTTGCAGTCGAGTATAACAGGTGCCACGGACTCGTGGGCAATACCTAAAGCTCAGCGATAAAATGATCCATCCTTAGTAATTTCTGCCTGCCACGAACACTGAACAGTTATTCGTGCCTGAAGTTTCAGGCTGCTGTAGCACAGTTCACGATCACGACAGTTAGAGAACTTGTAACAAAACGTCGAGGCTTCGATGTCACTGGCAGGCCTCAAATGTTCCTACATTTGACACTAGGTAGCCTATGAATCGTCTATTTTAATTTGATTTTATATTGGCTATGGTTGCCATGCCCAATATTTGACATATCGTCGATTCAGGATCAAGCCGAGAGTTCCCTCACTCTAGTTCACTCTGGCTGTAGCATCGAGTAGTAGATAGACTGCTGTCACACGACGTGGCGACATTTAACTCTATGATGTGACCCGTCTGAATAGACACTTAGCGTTGAAACTTTTCTTAAAATAGAAGTGCTGAGTTATTAACTTCGTTACATTAAATTTTATCTGCGCTCTGAAATTTTTTTTCGTACATTACTTAATTACTGTTTAGCCTAAATTATAATATTTAATAAAATGTTGCGTTATAACATTTACAATAACTTTTCCCCAATCCCCATAAAATGTCCTAATTGCGGATTTATTTACAATAAGATGGTCTACTAAACTGCAAATTTTGGATAAAGGAAAAATCCTACCTATCATGACTCTTAAAACTCGAATGCAACGAATAGTTATAATATACCTACTTTTGTGGAAATAATCTTTATTCACTCGTAAAAACCAGACAGCCAGATTTACTTCAATTTAGTAAGGTATAGTTAGATATATTGTACCCGCAGAGGTGACATAACGTTTCAATAAAGTGTATGTAAAAATACTGCTTATGCTCCTAATGGTAATATTAATATAGAAGTAATACGCTGAGTCGTTCGAAACAAATTCAAAAGTGGAGATTAAACCAATAATCACGAGACTGGATAGAATCTTGTGATTAAATTAATTCTCTCTCTCTCTCTTCACTTAAATTTTTGAATTTGTTTCGACCAACTCAGTTTTAGTATTCCTGAACTTTATTTTGATACTAAGTACACTCTAACGTAAATCGATTAGTTTAAAAAATGCTTGTGTATGAAAAGGTCATGGTTGAATTTGCGTTAATGGTGTAATAATAAAGGAAAATGAGGGTAAAGTTACACGAAATATCCATCACAGCGCAATACTTTAGGCAAACACACAAACAACCGGCACATTTGGGAAGTTTACGATATGCCCAGCCGCTTCAGATACTTTAGTTAACCAAATGACTGCACACATTATTTATCCCGAAAGCGTGTTTACAATATAGGTCAAAAAATGTAAGCAATCTCCTAATTCTAACGGCTCATGGTGCAAAAACTTTTGGAAGCTTTTTATTTGAAAATTATATTTATAATATAATAACTTTATTTATGTGCTTTTTGGATTTATAATCTCTCAGATATGGAAACACGATTGAATGCAGTTTCCACGCAAAAAAAAATTTATATAGGTACAGACATAATATAAGAATGGAATATGAAATTTTTTCTTATGAGGCAAGTTCAAATGGTATAAGTGGGTAAATTATATTATACAAAAGAAATTAAGTATTAGGTACTTAATTTCTTTTGTATATAATTAAGCCTAAGCATTCCATCACTTGATGTATATTTTTTTGGTTTTGTTGGTTTATATTTTAATAGCAGAATTAAAATAGTAATTTTGGTAAATCTGCTATTTAGGACATATTTTATCAACGTGTGACCACTTTTCATGGCCGCACTTGTACGCAAAATATTCGGGAATGAGTGAACTTTCCGACAGATATACGCATCGTGGTATATCGTACATTCCCGAAAAATACCGATCATGAAATTCTGGTATTTTCAACGTTTTAACGTCATCACACGACTTTATTACGTTGGGCTCTATTATAAATAATATAATAGGTATTTATTAATTTTACAGCTGAAATTTTCCCAATATTTTTTTAACTAAAAATGTAATGGAATAAGAGCCAGCGAGTGTCAGACCTTCGTTATTTTATAAAACCTGACATGCGCTGGCTCTCTCTCTATAATTTTAATAGATAAATTTAACTTACACTATGTGCCTATACCTACCTACTTTTCAAAGGTGGAGATTACTCTTTTTCCATAAGGACGGGTTTTTTCTTTGTAGGTACCTAGTCCAAAGTTAACACAAATATTTTACGGAGTATAATAGTAAAAGAAAGAGTGACAATTCAAAAGTAGGTAGCTACAGTACGTGGCAGAAAATAATGTACATCGGGCATTAGAATGACAATGTTCTACCAATCTGCTATCTCCTTCTAAAGGTCGATGTACATTACTTTCTGCCGCGTACTGTATGTATTTGTAAAAGTTTATTTGAATAAAAAATCTTTCTATTTCCAGTACCTACATTTTGCAATATTCAAATTTCCTAGTTCGTCGGTTTCCATTCTGATCGCATTGGAAATCTCAGCAAAACTTAGTATGAAAGGCATTTCGACATTTCGTAGCAAGGGCTGTGGCCATTGGAATTTCGCAGCTACAGTGTGGTTAAGATGTCAAATCTGTCCGTCCATTCAGACTGACTTAAACGGCTAAATACTGGTGAAATCGTAGATACTCGCAATAAAGCGATTCACCGCAAAGTAAAGACCGATTAAGTGAGTCAAATCAGTCAAACAGAGATTTTGAATGAATATTACGAGAAGAATTTTATTAATAAGAATTACGAGGAACGGAAGAATGCCCCACCGACGACGCGGCATTGACTCCGAGTGACCTACTTAAGCAAGGTTCTTTGACCCCTAGCGTCAGTCAGATGTCAGTCAGACTTTTACAAAATTATAGGATTTCTTTATATTGTTTGCGTTTTTTTTTTGTGGTATCATATCAGTAATCGTCAGTACTATCATCACCTGTCTTTGTTTTTGTCATTTACCCCTGTTATACCGTTCTTAGCTTCACTTGAATAGAATAGATTTTTTTAAATTATAAAACTTTTACAAGTGCTTTTGAATCGTCAGACTAATTTACCTCTGGTTCGGCATGCCATTCCTACCGAGAAGAACCGGCAAGAAACTTGACGATTGTAGATTCACGATGTAAAAACTTCTTTGAATAAGAACTTTAACCCAAATACTGGTAGAAGGTGGGGCCTACTACTAAGTATTTTGTGGTAGAACATCCAGAGCGTTCATATAAAAGTTTGGGTATTGAGTCCAAAACATTTTAATACACAGATATAATTACTTTATTTCGGCCCTTTAAACCGTTGTGTTATGAAAAGTTTATACTTACTAGAAATAAGTTTACCGTCATTGAGGTTCCATATTATGTGGTCAGTGCACAATCCTTTATAAAACAAACTTAACCAACAGCTGTATTATACAAAACTGCGCTCTAAGCCACAGTAATAAAGGTTCATGCAGTTTTAAAAAAATGTAAACTTTGCTCAAAATGTCGCTCGCATTCAGGGCGGGCTCAATTTTACGGAAGCCATAAGCTACTGGTGTAAATTGATATAAACTTTAACGATAATAATAATATCCCTTGTGAAAAATATCATTTTAACTGGGAAAGTTTTAAAACATAGCTTAGAATGCTACTAAAGCTACAATATAAATTACCGAATAACGAATCCATATGTGTTTTATTCCATTCTAATACCAACAACTAATACTTGCTAGTTACGTAAGCGGCAACCAGAAGGATTTTTGAAGGAAACGAAGATAGGCTTTTACTAAATTTATATTCTTAAATCTTTACATTTTAACTTAACCTAACGTCTGCACTCTGCACCGAGGTTAGATGCAGAGTTTTACATGGTGACGACCTAAATCTAATCTAACCTAACTAAGAGACTGCGTCGAGGTGTGACGACAGACTGCCCCTCTTCACATCTCTCACTTGGTTTAAATACCTTAATGTTATATAGCTAAATCCAATTCGTTGCGGAGTCACGTATGGCAATGAGGTAGTTTCTTGCTGACGGAGCGCTGGACTTATGACCTAGTGACTTAGCCTTCAAAGATGGTTTGCTGCGTAAGTGATTTGAACTAGGTTATCGTTAGGATATGTAACACCTCCGCCCTCAGAGAGGCAACAATGGTTCGAATGTTGCCGAGATGTCGCATTCCTTATCCTCTTGAGATTGCTAGGTATTTGAAGTGGAAGCTATCTGCTGCTGTGAGATGGCTGCTATCCCGTTCGTGAAAATCAAGCATTTGTAATGGCCTGGACAAATCGTTGTCAGATTTCTTGTGGCATCCATCGGAAATGGCGATATGCTTTTCAAACTCGAACTGTAGCCTTCTATTGTATTCGAGATCCTTTTCCAAAAATGCTTCTGCTTGAATTGACAGGATTTCCTCAGGTTTGGTGAACTTGATGATGATGGGTGGCCGAATTCTCGAGGAAATTCCAGATTTGTGCTTCGGACATTCTGTCTCTATGGTAGGTACATGAATAGTGTCTCGATAGTTGCAAGGAAAGGTTAGGATGGACCTACCTACTAGTAAAACCTACGAAAATAGGGCTTTACTAATATTATAGGTAATTTGAATTTTCTTTGTCTAACGATATTATTTCGAGTTTGGAATTAGGTAACAGCAGTATTAGAATGTAGGACATGACAACGCAATTAGGTAATTGAAATGAATTATTGATCTTGAATTTATTATCGATTCACAAGCGGAATCTATATACCTATAGTCAGCAAAACCGCGGCTGAAATTTGACTCTACTTATTATAATTTATAATAAATAGTAATTTATTATAAACGTTGTTCGATATGAGACTAACCTACATTTTAAAGTGCTTATCTGACGAAATTACATCGCGGATATCGAATCGAAATATTCTTTATTATTTCTACGTAAATCTCACGTGGCGGCTGTACCTAAAGAAATTCAGGATGCCAAAACTTTTACGCTCTAAGGTGGTAATCTAGATAGATTACCCTAAAAGTCTAAAATTGGATTTCTATTTTTCGGCGGTTCTTAAACAATGTAAGATTCCGAAACCTATAAACTAACTATGGGGTGGTAACCAAGATTGATTGCCCTAAACCTAAATAAGGACTTCTATTTTACTAACAATTTTTCTGTGGGCCTAAGGCAATTTAGGCTACCGAAAGAAAGGATAATATTCTAGATAAGTACTAAATTATGATTAGGTGTAAGAAAATGGAAACAGGGAAGCAACACGAGAACAATTCAAGTGTACTTACATGTAATCCTTCCTGTAGGTACTATCTTGTCTCCTCTGTTGTATCGATTTTTGGATACTCCTTTTGGTCTTGCCGCAGGTCCGTAGATTCCGCATCCTCGTCCTCAGTTCCCTAGCTACCCTATGTAGTTACGGGGCCCGAACAACAAGGATCCTACCGACTGCGCCAGTTACGTAAGCGGCAACCAGAAGGATTTTTGAAGGAAACGAAGATAGGCTTTTACTAAATTTATATTCTTAAATCTTTACATTTTAACTTAACCTAACGTCTGCCTGCACTCTGCACCGAGGTTAGATGCAGAGTTTTACATGGTGACGACCTAAATCTAATCTAACCTAACTAAGAGACTGCGTCGAGGTGTGACGACAGACTGCCCCTCTTCACATCTCTCACTTGGTTTAAATACCTTAATGTTAAAATATAGCTAAATCCAATTCGTTGCGGAGTCACGTATGGCAATGAGGTAGTTTCTTGCTGACGGAGCGCTGGACTTATGACCTAGTGACTTAGCCTTCAAAGATGGTTTGCTGCGTAAGTGATTTGAACTAGGTTATCGTTAGGATATGTAACATGCTTGTAATTGATTTATTTATTATGGTATTTGCTTGAACACATATTTATTTTCTTCTAGCTGATGCCTGCGACTTCGTACGCGTGGATTTAGGTTTTTAAGAATCCTGTGGGAACTCATCAATTTTCCGGAATAAAAAGTAGCCTATGTCCTTCCCCGGGATGCAAGCTATCTCTGTACCAAATTTCGTCAAAATCGGTTGAACAGTTGAGCCGTGAAAAGCTAGCAGACAGACAGACAGACAGACACACTTTCACATTTATAATATTAGTATGGATTCCTAACGGATACCATTGTATTAACTAATACCAAAACCAGTTCAAAGATAAAAGATACAGTCAGTTAAAAAAGAATTGAAAAAAACTCTTGTAGGACGTAGGTACATCCAAAAGTATGAACATGAAAGCACAGTATGAACTTTCGTGGAAAGAATCTTCGTTCACCGGATGATGATTTGATTTTTATTAATACCTTACCTTAGTGTAATTTTCTTATCCCTAGAATTTTCACTTGTGTACCAAATATCTTTACGTTTCCTAACTATCGCATTTTTGTAAGCATGGTTTCAGAAGACCATTACCAACAAGGTTCATACACAGATGAGAGATAGGTATTATTCACTCATCTGTGGGTTCATAATACATAGGAAGATAAATAGAACTATGCATTTACCAATACTTTAGGTAAACTACTTTTCAACAAAACTTCAATGCACTGAAGCACTTATCTTACAGTTTTGTAATAGCACAAAACTCTAGATATAGGAAGTACACCTGAGCTAGCAAAGCGCGTTACAAAGTGTATTTATTGCTAACTTTATCGCGAGAGGTTTAGAAATACCGCGCCAGTATCTATACCAAAATACTTTAAACGCAGTTTAGCAATAGTACAGATAGGGGAACGAATGTATACTTTAAACGAACGAATGAATATTTTAATTATAATACTAGCTGATGCCCGCGGCCTGCGTGGAATTGGGTTTTTTAAAAATCCCGTGGGAACTCTTTGATTTTCCGGAATAAAAGTAGCCTATGTCACTCCCCAGGTCTTTATCTATATTCTATACCCATGCCAAAAACCAAGTCAATCCGTTGCACCGTTGCGACGTGATTAAAGGAGAAACCAACAAACCAACAAACAAACACACTTCCGCATTTATAATAAGGGTATAAAGGTACTGATATACTTATTAGATACTATTATTTTTATACTATTTATTATAATATATTCTTTTGCCCAGTAATGGAAAGGAAAACTGGGAAAAGTAGGTGACGGGATATAAAAATGTTCTACGTGAACAAAAGTAAATACCTAGTAGAGAGACTTCGTATTAGAGAACTGGCAATAGCTGCATATCTCACAAAACTGATAAACGTTAGGTCCCAAACTTCCAAGGTTCCAAAATGGCAATTTCGCACGATGGTAGACTCCTACTAAGTTGTCAAACAAACCCACATGAATTGCACCCGGTTATTTATACAAAATCGTAAATACAAGAGAACTATGTCAGAGTGAACTACCATCAACAAATTAACTTCCATCTTTCGAATCCACAACATGTCGCACGTTGTGGATTGCAACGGTTACGGCCTGGGCAATCGACCCTCATATTTAAGCCATAGCGGTGTCCATGTCCAACTGCATGATTGCTAGACTATCCTTCAAGTATTGAACCAATGGTTTTATGGTCGGAGACAAAACTTATTCCAAGCGTATTCCAAAGTTTTAAGAATATTCCTTTGCAAACTTCAGTTTATAGCATTGCGGTTCACTGAATGTTAAGATGCTAGCTAATAAAATGTAATTTACAGTCAATGTTTTAGTAACCGGGGATGGCCCAGGGATGAGATATCCGCAGTTCTCTACTCAGTGCAAAAGTCGAATACAATTAGTGTAGTAAGTAAATTTTGCAATTTTTCTTCTTGACTGTTTGGAGCGGTCACAACTGCTCAAAAATCTCACGTATATGAGAAAGGAAGATGCAGTTTTCCTTTGCAGCTAGAAGTGGTTAGTCATGCCTCGAGTAATGAGTGCTCCAAGCTACTGATGAACTTTTTTTATTACAGGGTATGTTTGCGTTTGACGACAATCATGCCTTAAAGGAAACCATTGATGAGGGTTTAATTGGAGTGCGCTAACGTAGAAGATGGCTATTCACTCTTGTCCGTGGCAGGAAACACGGACGCACGCGATGGAAGGGGGTTCCAAACCTTAGCGTTTCAGAAACGTTAAGCAAAAACGTTTAGTTTAGTAGTTAGACCACATAAAGATGTCAACACTCACGATTTCTTGTGAAGGAGGAACAAGGTTGAGGAGTTCCTGAGCGCATTCTCCAAAATATCGCTCTAACATCTGTCAACAGGTGTATATAGCCTATTAGATCTTTCAGGGTTATTCCTTGTAACAGAGAGAGAGAGAGATAGCGAGCAAACGAGCAGGCGGGTCACCTAATGTTAAGTGATTACCGCTGCCCATGAACATTTGCAGCACCAGAGGAACTGTCGATCTGTTGCCGGCCTTTTAGGAATTTGTTGGTCCGCCCTTTTAATAACCCCATGTTGTAATCTAGTGGGAACACCGCCGATGGGAGTTGGTTCCATAGGTTGGACAGTCGAAATGCACCAGACACCCAGGTGGAGAGAGTGAAATTGCTTACGGTGGCGCGCGGTGCGGTTGTAGAAAAAGGAGGGTCATTAAAACGTTCCATTTTACACCAAAACCGTTTTTATTTTTTATAGTTATACAATAGGTAGGTACATAATGGGCAGAAATAATGAATGCTAACACATCTGACGCAAAACGGTAATGGCCGCAATTTGTACACTTCGGCCCAAATGAGAAACGAGCGGACCCTGAAACGGATTCCTGAGAATTATTCACACCCTATTCTAACATCGATGGAGGTTCCCGGGCGACTAGCGAACGTTAACGATATGTTTGTGTACCAAACAAACTGCTCATTGTGTTTGCAAGTTGTAGCCCTCAGTGTACCCTATATATATACCTACATACTATTGAAATTACCTTCTGCCCGGATAATTTTCAATTTCAATGACTTGATTTTTTCGCAAAGTTCACGTCTCCGCGGAGTATAAAAATATGGACAAAACAAGAGTTCGAACGAGCTGGATCTTTTTAGCTTTTGTGATGTTTCTCTTTTTCCATATTTTCTTCAGCTTGTCCATTGCAGTTCTTGCTATCGCCATACGTCGCTTTACTTCTTCTACGCACAAAACGAAACAACTGGAGGGGAAAGGCTGAGGAGAATCGACTGTGGTAACGCTTATTAGAGCCTCAGCAAATAACAGACATTCTATCGGCTGGATCGGACTCTTAAGAGAAGACCTTCGTCCAACAGTGGATGTTCACAGGCTGCCGCTAACATGACCATGATGAATTAATAATTCTTAGCTGGTTCTTCTCGGAAGGAAAGGCATATTCCAAACCAATGGTAGATGCCGACTCAAAAGTAGGTACTTTTAAAAGTTGAATACTCTTCCACGATATGTGTTTCCTACTAATTTTTTTTTTAAAGAATATTAGCCATATTAAATGACTAATATTCCCCTTTCCTCTCCAACTAAGCGTCAGGCTTGTGCTAGGAGTAGGTACCACAATAGTGCAACGGGCGGGTTTTGAACCGTCGACCTTTCGGTTTTCAGTCCACTCCTTTACCGATTGGGCTATTGAGGCTCTAAATTACAACCCGGGTATCTTTAAAACAAGAGTTAATAGGGTAGGGGTTCCCAGGTAGGGGAAATACCTGGACCAGGCTGGCGAGAGATAGAGACAGATGGAAAGGGATGGAGGAGGCCTATGCCCAAAAATGGGTATTCCAATGACATAGCGAAGTTAGTGAATGACATTATATTTGTACAATTTAATTGGTTGACTAAAAATAATAATTGACTTTTATATTATATAATTTAACTGACTATTCTAATTTGTTTTTGACATAAGTACTTACAAATTCACAATATTATTATAAATCTAAGACGATGTGATTATTTTAATTTAATTTAATTTTTTTATTAATGATGATTATTTTTACCAAAAACTGTTATAAAACTTATAAAATTGTACCTACCTATAAAAACTATAACGAATATCATATTGCATAATTGTTTGAATTTTTGTAATATAAATTGTTAATCTTAATATTATGTAAGTACAGGAATTGTCATATCAACTGTAATTTTTGTGATAAATTGTATGTATCCACAAGATTGAATTGGATTAAAGGCTTTATTTATTTATTTATTTATTTATTTATCTTTAAAACAAGAGTTAATAGGCGTTTTCTATGTAAACGCGTCCCATCTTAGGCCGCATCATCACTTTCAAGCGTTTGCCTATAACGAATTAAAAAAAAATTGAATAAAGCATATTTTTATCAATTTATTTATTTACTTTACAATTTATTTATAATGCATTATGCTAGAACTCAAATAATAAATAGGTAGGTACCTAAAACGAAATTAATTTTAGATTGTACTTAGGCAATCAAACAAATAAAACCTTATCCCAAGAGTAAATTATCTAGGCAAACAGTTGCTGGCTAGTGGCTCCCCAAATAATTAGTTTCTCTAGTTTATTACACTTTATAATCCCTGTAGAATGATCAAGCTTTGATTACTAAGGTCATGAACTCTTCAAGTAAATATAATAAATAAAATATGAATTTTCAGGAAAAAACTCGTAGCATTTTGATCTTGGGTAGAGCTGTAAAAAGAACTTCACTAGGTATTTATAGCAAAAATGGCGTCGAGAAAGAGGCTCTTATAATGTTACAAATTCCCTGTTTTTAATTACATAAATGAACATGATGCTCCGTAATGAAACCGTACAATGAATGATGAAATGAATTTCATCATTATAAACGAAGGGGTTATGAGTAACTCCCTCGGTTATATAATTATTATAATGAAAGGTAAAGTTAAATGGAACATTGATAAAAATGTAAGCAAAAAAATAGAGGTGAGAAGAGAAATAGTACGGGAAAGATATGAGTGAAGATAAGAGAATAGAAAAGGAAGTGAGACGTGACAGAAGAATATGAGATGAAACGAAAATATAATAAAAACAGGTAGATAAACGTCAGTGAAAAGAAAGAAGTGGTGTCTGATAGCCAAGTGATTGAGACTACGTCCTATTCCTGTTCAGGTGTCTAGGGTTTGATTCCAGGCACGCACCTCTAACTTTTCGGAACCTACTCTAACGGTGAAGGAAAACATCGTAAGGAAACCTACATGGCTGAGAATTCTCCATAATGTTTACAATCCGCACTTAATCAGCTATATTTAAATCATTTTGGGTGAGGAGACCTGTGCTCAGTAGTGGGTTGGCGATAGGTTGAGGTTACGATGACGAAGATGAAACGTCAGTGAATGTTTTAATAACTTTATCCAACTAAATATTTTAAAGGACACACACAGATATCCACAGATTTTTTTTAATCCATTGCGTGTATGTATTTAATATTATTTTGTAGCAAAAAGTGGGAATAATTAAATGGATGCTTATGGCCCGCTCGACCCGCGTCATGGGGACAAAAAGGTATGCCCTTTTTGCTTGATACGCAATCCTTGTGTTCGTGCACTGTTCGTGAGACCTCTCTGGTCTGATTGTATTTTGACCTTTAGGTACAGCAGGTAGGTATCCATGCAGCACCGATTTTTCATATAACATAGTTACTACTAGGTCCCATTTTACGTCTGAATTCCTTACTGACAACAAAATATTATGGAACAAAAGGGTTCTTAACATTGAACTGTACTTATGGAACGGCTGGCAATTTTAAACAAAACTCATAGTCTATGAAGCTGTCAAAATTAGTAACATTGTAAGCAAAAACAACCCGAATTCTTGTTCGGAATGTCTAGTGTGTATATTTACTACATAGAAGTCACTGGTTCCTAATACGAAAATAGCTACAACTCATACAAGCAAGCTACAAGTAATATAGATGAAGCACTGACAAATAAAATGTCTTTGGCACTAAATGGAATTTTCGGAATCTTTTACTTTCTCTCCGTACCTTGGATAGGTATCACTTACGTACCTAATCTTTATTATGACTTAATTCCTACTCAGTAGGACCTCTAAGAAGGTAGGTATTTTCGTTAAGCATAAAGGCAGCTCAGCCAGCCTTGTCAATTTATATTTTGTGCTTACCTACATTTAAAGTTACAACAGCGACATAGGGGAACATACTAAGTATAACAATCTCAAATTATTCTTCAATTTTTTTTCCTTTTATAAAAGCACCTTCTACTTATTTCTTTTATTAAGGAACACAAGAAAGGATTATTCTCGTACAAAGAGATTACGAGTAGCTGTGGGCAAAACACAGAACTGACCCTGTTTTTGTCAGTGGCGACTTAGATACCTAACATTGTGGAAATTCAAGGAAATTACAAAACATTTTCAAAGAACATTTTGCTCTAGGTACATTGACTGAGTACAGACAGCCAGAGATAATTTATTACTTGTTAATAATTATTATCTCTGGTACAGCCTACAATGTTTTTACTACCTACCTAATATACTTATACACAAGCTTTCAATAAGTTAACTTTTCTTAAATTCTTCTTAAAATTGACTACTAGAAAGACTTATCATATTAAATTGTTTGCTCGTATTTTGTTTGACGGTAATAACACTAATATAATAATTATTTTCTTGAACTGAAGGAATATTATTAGAGCTCCTGCTGCAAGTTTCACTAATGCCATCTATGTTTATTTCATAGAACTAAAATGAGATTCAGTAAATAAGTAGAACCTGATGGTCCAAACAAGACGCTCTTGTGAGTGTTAGGTAGATGGTGTTGAATAAAATGGGAGTTAATAATGTAATAGTTTATTTTTTGTCAAAACCCAAAACTAATTTCAAATAAAAAAAAAAGATAAGACCATTATGATTCAATAGATTATTATTTTCAATAGATTTTATAGGACTTTCATTGGGATTTGTAGGACAAAATTCAATGAAAATATAAATTAAAAATATTATATCTACCTAATATTGAATCAAACTATGGCGGACACGATTTCCCTTTCTTAGTTTGTACGCGTTATAATAATTTATTAATAAGTAGGTAACTCAGAAGGTAGTTTATCTGTACTAATATTATATAATTGTAAAGCGGTAAAGTTTGTAAGTTTGTTTAAATTAGGAAGTAAGCTCTGGAACTACTGAACCGATTTTGAAAATTATTTCATTAAGTAGAAAGCTACATTATTCTTGGGCATAAATTATAATAAGTAACCCGTGCGAAGCCGGGGCGGGTCGCTAGTCACTAATAAACTCGTATGGAACACTGAAAAAAAACAATCTAACGTCATGTGGTCCGTTCCAGCCATCAATTAAAATGACTAACCTAACACAACATTATAAACATTCGTGTATAGCTTAGTTTTGATAATAATTTAATTAAACCAGATAATAATAATCTGATTACTGATTAGTTTTTAACCGACTTCAAAAAAAGGAGGCTCTCAATTCGTCGAAATCTTTTTTTTAAATATATTAATCTCATACGTAGGTACCTACTCTATTAGTCAGTTCCTACCTATTATAATCAACATATTCTTCAGTATGATATACAATAATAGTATGGGTAAGGAACACTCTAATACTAATATATTATTATAAAGATCTAATATCTAATATATTATTATTAAGTTAAAGTATAGTTTATAATTATGTAATAAAAATATAGTTGACAGGGTTTACCTGTCGCTGTTTTTTTGTAATAATATATGTATCAGTAATATATATTATAGAGGTATTATGATATTGTTTTGCGAATTACCGCCGTCGCCCCGCGCATTCGGCGCACAGGCCCTCTGATGATCACGTTTGCATTTTGAATAGGAAAACCTATTTGCGAACTGAACATAGGTACTCTGAATTCTGATGATAGCGATTACGATCTCTATTAGCAATACATAACAAATCTAGAAATGATAATTGCCACGATTGCAATATCGGTAGAATCATTTAATGATTTCCTATAATTTAAATCAAAGTGATCTAATTATTGTAATCTTATCTTTTATCTGTCCGTAATGCAAAGGTAGCCGATTCGACAGAATGACAGATTTTTATATTTATCTACTAAAAATGCACTATTAGTAGGTTAGTGATACAACTTGCTGGGAAAGAGAACGCAATCTTATCTAGATTTGTAATTAATTTTATACATATTAAAGTAGGAAAGTCGGTTTACAAACTTTAAACAGTTTCTATACATGTGTGTAACTATAAAGATAACTATTACATACAAATTACAATACACTTTATTATCCACTACAAACATAGATAAAAGGCTGTATTTACCCTAGGGGCAATAGGGGCCATGGCCCCGGGAAAACTGGCTGCAGGTGGCGCAAGCTCGCTCAGCCTTCGAAGTCTTTCAAGTTTCAAAATCAAAACACGATAGCTAGCTAGCTCGCTGAGCTGATGTTATAAGTAGACCAGTATAAAAAATAATTAATGACTGTTGGGAAAATTTTAGCAGCCAGACAGATTTCCGTCAAAAGGAAAAAAGGAAAAAAAAGTGATCATATAAGGGATATGATCACTTTTTTTGTTTGTTTTTTTTTTTAAAGAATATTAGCCATGTTAAATGAATTAGACAATTAAATATTCCCCTTTCCTCTCCAACTAAGCGTCAAGCTTATGCTAGGAGTAGGTACGACAATAGTGCAACGGGCGGGGTTGTTGTCTGTCTGTCTGTCCGCCCGTCCATCCGTCCGTCTGACTGTCTGCCTGTCTGTCTGCCTGTAAAATTGAAACTTATATAGAGCAAACGTGAAATGAAAAATACCTATGCAATTTCTGGAAGTTCCCAGTTGATTTATAAAAACATTAGCAACTAAGTACCTACTTATTGATAAGAACTTAAAATACAATATTAGTCAATTATAAGATTATATCCAAATATAGATAAAGATAAATGAAATATAAATACCGACGCGTGGTTTCTGGCGTTGTTTGAATAATCAAAGTTAGGGGTGATATACGGCGGACATGAAGTTTGCCTTTGTCGTGTTATTTTCGGCCGTACTGGCGCTAGCCTACAGCCAGGCCGACATTCCGGGTGCAGATCCTTGTGACGAGGCACTATGTAACCTCCCACACTGCAGATGTTCGACTACAAACGTCCCCGGAGCATTATCAGCCAGCAATGTACCTCAGGTATGCCAAGAATTTCAATATTGGTACCTACTGATTCTGAGCACACCTAAATTTTAGAGTACCTATTCACATCCTCTTCTTACAACCTAATGTAATATGAAAAGGACAGACACAGATTGACAGGTTTAAATTTGATTCAGAGCTGTCAACCCTCGTGACTTCAGCTGCCAGTTACGAGCCTATTGTTTAAATTTGTAGCGTTTTCTAAAATTTAGAGTCTTTATGTAAAATTCATCCATCCTTTTTTAGCAATATTAAAAAGAGAAAGATGCAGATACTCTAATAGTAATAGTAATAGTTTAGAGAAAGACAACAGAATCGGCGCCATTGACTCGTTTAACAAAACGTTATTGTTTGAGGTAAGGACTAACTCCAAGTCACCGAGACTATCTATTAAGGCGAGTCACCGAGGCTAAGCGGAAAAAACTGGTTTGCTAGATCAAATGTTTTAGGTATTTACTATTAAATAATGGCCTTGCTAAAAATCTAAATATATAAAAGGATAAGGTGACTGACTGACTGATCTATCAACGCACAGCTCAAACTACTGGACGAAGCGGGCTTTAACATTACCTTTATACTTACCTGTCTACTCATAAAAATTTAAGGAAGGGAAATTTTATTTCGATTATAGCCTGCTTAGGCTAGGTACCTGTAGATAAATTTCTAAATATAAAAAGACTAGCGACTCACGACTTCGTCCGCGTGGACTACACAAATTTCAAACCCCTATTTCACCTCCTTATAGGGGTGGAATTTTCAAAAATCGTTTTTTAGCGGATGCCTACGCCAGAATAGCTATGCCACATATGCCACATTTCAGCCCGATCCGTCCAGTAGTTTGAGCTGTGTGTTCATAGATCAGTCAGTCACCTTTTCCTTTTATATATTAAGAAAAGCTGACTGACTGACTGACTAATCTATCAACGCACAGCGCAAACTACTGGACGGAAATTTTGCAAGCAGATAGCTATTATGTCGTGAATTTTCAAAAATCCTTTCACAGCTAAGAAAGGGGATAAAATTTGTCATTGTACTAAGCAACAAATATGTTTAAATTAAATTAAATAGGGGTGTCAAAGTGTAGGCCACGCGGGCGAAGTCGCGAGCATAAAATAAATAAATATAAATAAATAGAATAATTTCTGTCTAAATTCAGGAGATTTCTGTTGTTTGACATAGGTGAATTTCAATTTATTTCCTAGTGTTAAGGGGACTCAGTTCGGTGCTTTCTCCATACAAACGTAGGAGGGAAAATACAACAATATTCGATATTGTACGCACAAAACTAAGAATTATATTGATTTATCTCGTCGTTATCTAGGTTCAATGATATCTAAAACATTGAAAAAAATATTGATTTAAAAGTTACGAGCCTCAAAAGATTCCTATTTTAACACTAAATTTATGACAACTTTGGGCGTAAATAAATAAGATTAGGGATATGAAAATTGTAAAACAATTTATCATTAGACGTAGTTTATTTATTCATTAGTTGAAATAACTTTACTTTGCAAACATAAATTCAGTAGTTTTTTCTCAAAAATACTTTTCCTAAACCTTTTTCGCGCGTTTGATTTCAGTGATAATCATCGTGCCTCTCAACTTTCTCATACAATGTCAAGTGAAAAGCAAACACGTTACCCACGTGCGCTGCCAATTTCGGTCGAGCGTCCTGCGTCACCTTAATTGAATCTTTCAGTTTGTCCTGCTCACGTTCGACGATGGCGTCAACATTAGTAACATGGTGTTATACCGTCAACTCCTGCGCAACCGGCGCAACTCCAACAACTGCCCTGCTGCAGCCACCTTCTTCGTCACCCACGAATACACCGACTACACCATGGTCAACGAGCTATACAACGAAGGACACGAAATCGCTCTCCACTCCATCAGCCATAAACCTAACAACGATTACTGGCGGGAAGCTAACGTTACCACAATGATGAGAGAGATTGGTGACCAGAGAGCTCAGATAGCTCATTTCGCTAATATTCCCGTTAACACAATCCATGGTGAGTAACAATATTAAGAACTAGCTTATGCCCGCGACTTCCGGGGGAACTCTTTGATTTTCCGGGATAAAAAACATAGAATACACTCTATGTTTTACATTATGTTACAAAATATATTAATGAAATATTTTTCTTTTGTCTTTTTTCAGGTGTTCGTTTGCCATTCCTCCAAATGACTGGAAACTCTTCTTTCCAAATGATGGCAAGTGCTGGTCTCACGTACGATTCTAGTTGGCCCACCATCGAATTCCAAGATCCAGGTCTTTGGCCTTATACTCTCGACTTTAGCTCAACTCAGGACTGCATAGTCCCCCCGTGCCCCACTGCATCCATTTCTGGTCCTTGGGTACTTCCTATGATCGCCTGGACTGATTTGCAAGGATTTCCTTGCTCGATGGTCGATAATTGTTTCTTCCAGTAAGTATATAAATTGAAAGCGTATCACTAATGATTTTACCCGTTCCCTACATTAAAATATGAAAGCGTATCCGTTTTCCATACCAGTGTATAATACGGCTAAGTGCGAATCGGACTCGATACCGAGGGTTCCGTTAATCGCAAATTTTGATGTGAAAACTACAAATATATGTATGGTTTTCGGATTTTTCCCTTTACTTGTGCCGTATGATATTGCTCCCTTCCTTTCAACAAGAAGTAACAACCTATAACACTATGTCAATGATCTCGTGCTATAAATTGGTTTTTTATGCGCATCAAAGTCACAAATGTTTTACTTAATATAAATAAATTAATTAATTTATTAAGCCTTTATTATTCTGAGGGTACACAATTTACAATTTGTTAATTTAAAACAATTACATATTATTATTAAGTAAGTATCTATGCCAAATTGCGTCTTCGGTAGCCGTTTTAACGCCTCAGTGTCTTCCGACATAGGCCTCCTCCATTCACTTCCAAATTGTTTGTTTGTTTTACTTAATATCATGACATTCAAATACTATGGGTACCTTATCAGGTATTGGATGCCTGAATAGGCATCTTCTGGCAAGCGCGCTGTTCTTAGGCTGCATCATCACTTGCCAGCAGGTCTGATTGCAGCCAACCGCTAGTCTATTAATTTAAAAAATAGTTTACTTATCTAAATTATCTACAGCCCACATGGTTCTGACGAAGACGGTTGGTACCAATTCATCCTGCAGAACTTCGAGAGGCACTACCTCGGCAACCGCGCACCTTTCGGCATCTACGTCCACGAGTGGTTCGTCCGTGTCAACCCTGGACTTCGGTTTGCATTGGAGCGCTTCTTGAATGTGATTAACAGCATCAATGACGTCTACATGGTAAATCTTTGTTAGGTTACTTTTTTGTTAATTAAATTTACGGTTAGTGTTTGAATCTCAACTGTTCTGCGGGGTGATTCGATAACTCAGCGATCAACAACACACTCAGACCAGTCCAAAAACATTTTAAAAATTATAGTTTCAAATTGCCTCTACTGCAGTCTGCAACCCAGGACCTGGCATTTAAAAGACAACAGCGTTCATTTTAGTACCTAAATACCTTATTTTTATAATACTTTATTCATTTTCCTTAGACATTAAAACTTTGGACTAAAGCTCCAAAATAAAATTCCATATGAAAATTTGCTATATGGCATGAGTTCCATATGAAAATGAAAAATTCCCATACGAAAACCTACGTCGTTATAAAAAATACAGAGGACTGCGTTTTATGATTTTTGTTTATAAATAAACAAATAATATGCAAGCGCAAACGGATATAATTATTAACACTAGTGATCGAAGCCTATGATTAAAACTTATATCATCATCATGATCAACCCATCGCCGCCGTCTCACTAACGCTCACGGGTCTCCTCTCAGAATGAGAAGGGTTTTGGCCATAGTCTACCAGGCTGCCCATGTGCGGATTGGTAGACTTCACACACCTTTGAGAACATTATGGAGAACTCTCAGGCATGCAGGTTTCCTCACAATGTTTTCCGTCATCGTTAAAGCAAGTGATATTTAATTAATTACAGCGCACATAACTGCGAGAAGTTAGAGGTGCGTGCCCGGGATCGACCTCCGATTAGAAGGCGGACGTCTTAACCACTAGGCTATCACAGCTACCTGATCTTAACTTATATAAATTAATTTATTTCAGGTCAACGCTCAAGAAGTAATAGACTGGGTAAAGAATCCGGTCCCGAACAACGTATATCGCCAGCGGCCATGTAAAAACATCTTGAGGACTCAGTGCTCCCTGAGCATCTGTGGACCTCTCCCCGCTCCTGAAGGAGAGGTATGTTGTAATTATAGCTATTTCGACATAATTTTTAAGTGGTAAGTAAGTTTTAATTTTAAGTCTTTAAAATCAAACCAAGATAATATACGGGTACCGTGACAGGTAGGTAAGAAAGAGTCACTCAGCGTGCCATAGAGTGAACTACGCTTGGAGTTTCTCTACGTGATCAAAACAAAAATGGGGAGATCCGTGGGATAACCAGAGTAACAGACATAGCTTAGTGGGCTGCGAACTGAAGTGGCAATGAATGAATAGTTAAGAGCCTCAATAGCTCAACAGGTAAAGGAGTGGACTGAAAACCGAAAGGTCGACGGTTCAAACCCCGCCCGTTGCACTAGTGGGCAGGGCACAGGGGACGTTGCAAAAATGGACAGGGCACATAGTTCGAAAATTCGATAGACGTTGGGGTCCAAAGGTGCTGGATTAATTTTGTTTCGAACATTGGAAAGCCTGTTTTGTAAATCGTGATATTCTTTATCTTTCAATAATTAATTACATTCTATTTTACAGATAAACTACTACATGCAAGTGTGCAGCAGATGCCCGAGAGTATATCCATGGCTTGGCAACCCCCTTGGAGTTTAAAAATGTATAGGTACTTTACTTTACTTATCCAGGAAAAGAAAAATTTTGTTTCCGTCAATTTTATTATTATTATACTTAAATAAATTCTAAACTGTTATAAATAAAAGGTGCCTGAAAACTTTATTAGGTGTTTTTTTGTTTCCATGAATTATCTTTTATCGTACCTAAGCCCTTGACTGCGATCTCACCTGATGGTAAGTGAAGTGATGGTAAGATGAAATGTGGCTAGCTTGCAAGGGCAGTTTCATTAAAAAATTAATGTAATACATTGGTCTTTATCATCATCATCAACCCATTGCCGGCTCACTGCTGAGCACGGGTCTCTTCTCAGAATGAGAAGGGTTAAGCCAGTCTTTTACGATGGTCAATTGTGCGTATTGACATACTTCACATACCTCATAAAACATTATGGGCAACAGCTCTCAGGTGTGCAGGCTTCCTTACGATATTTTCCTTCACCGTAAACTCAAGTGATATTTAATTACTTTAAACGCGCATACTTAACTCCGAAAAGTTAGAGGTGTGTGTCCGGGATCGATGCCCGGATCTCCCGACTAGGATGGCGACGTCACAACTTACCACTGCTGGTTATTACTGCTTTTTTGATTGATAAATGATTATGTTAAACTAGAGCTAGGCATGAGTGTATTTAAAGATTTGGCGCCCTGGGACCAATATACAATTATATCGCTCCATAAGTCAACCATTAGTGACTAATTCGTAATCAGTACCTTTATTTCAGTACCCCTATTATAAATGCGAAAGTATGCTTGTTTGTTGGTTTGTCTTTCACGTCGCAACGGTGCAACGGATTGACGTGATTTTTTGCATGGGTATAGATGAAGACCTGGAGAGTGACATAGGCTACTTTTTATCTCGGAAAATACAAGAGTTCCCACGGGATTTTTAAAAACCTAATTCCACGCGGACGGAGTCGTGGGCATCAGCTAGTTAATTTATAAAGAATTCGCTGATTTTTAACGGTTCATTGATGTTGTTTCAATTGTAAGTTTAAATGGCAAGTTATACTTATTTTCATAAAAATAATGCTAACTTTGGTATAATAGGCAAAGTTTTAATCCCAAAAAATGTATATTGAAAAACCTTAATCCACGCGGGCACCGCCGCACAAGCAAGTGCACATAAACCACACGGGCTCTTTACATGCGCAACTCACGTGCCAAACACGCGCAACACACACGCAACACACACCACACACTCGCCACACACGCGCAACACTCGCACTACACACGCACAACACACGTGCAACTCACGCGCAGCGCACACGCCACACACGCGCAACATACGCGCCACACACGCGCAACGTACGTACAACACATGCGCAATGCACGCGCAACACACGCGCAACACACGCACAACACACGCGCAACACACGCACAACACACGCGCCACACACTGGCGTGGGTACTGGGAACTTGTTAAAATGCTATACAATATCTCGATGCAGTCGCAGCCCGCGACTTCGTCTACGTAGACCACACAAATTTCAAACTCCTATTTTACCCCGGTTTGGGGTAAAATTTCAAAAATTCTTTCGTAGCGGATGTCTATAATTATTGTCTACGTCATAATAACTATCTGCATGCCAAATTTCAGCCCGATCGTTGATAGATCAGGCAGTCAGTCAGTCAGCTTTTCTTTTATATTTATACAGGCTGTAACCAGAACGCTAGCAAAAAATTGTTAAATGCAAAAGAACTTGTAATAAGTCTACTTGAATAAATAAATTCTATTCTATTTTATTCTATTCTAAATTAGGGTTATTGTTATACTACTTAAACACAATCTAATACCAATAACTATTTGCCTCATTTTGTAGTTGAAGAGATTTAGTCTAAGGACTTAGTATTTTTGTATCCACAATGTATATCGTGCAAAACTCGGGTCAATGCCCCGCTTACGACGCGGCAGAGTGACCTACTAACGTAACGTTCGTTGACCTCTGGCGTCAGTCTGATGTTTTATTTGCAATAATATATCGTAAACTTTTACGAAATAATAGGATCTTTTTATTTATTTTTTCGCGGTTTTTTTATGGTATCATATCAGTAATCATCAGTACTATCACCTGTCTTCGTTTTTGCCAGCGTTCTGGTTACACCCTGTATAGAATAGGTGGGGTCGGCAACTGTGACACATCGATTAAATTTTTTGTTTCGCTGTTAAATACCCCAAAATCCATCAATCGATAACTTTTGCAATCTTACCATCAGGTAGATAATTTTTTGGTACTTATAAAGGTTTTTTATTTCAATGAATAATATCGATAATAATGTACTTATATTTGAAATCTTTGCCTTTTAACCAACTTCCCAAAAAGAAGGAAGTTCTTAATTCGTGCTTATTTTTTTCTTATGCATGTTCATCGATTTTTAGGGTTCCGTACCTCAAAAGGAAAAAACTAATCCATAAAGGATCACTGCGATGTCTGTCTATTTGTCGTGTCTGTAAATTCGGGGGAGTCAAAACTTATATAACGGCCCTTTGACCTAGAATCATGTAATGAAATGGCAGGTAGCAATGTTTTAGAACACAAAATTCTAAAACTGTGAATTTGTGATGACATTACAAAAATATTTTTTACGAATAAATAACATGTTTACTAAATTACAATATCAAAATGGCGTCCGTCATTAACTTGCAGTTGTAGTGAACATAATAATATTATTTACTGGTTTGACATTGCTTGCACGATGTTACGGATTAAATTAATCATTATCCTTATCCATAAGAAACTTAATTCTTAATACCGCAAAACGAGCCCATTCAATTAAAATAGTTTTGTAAATTTCATCATTCCCGAAACTAATAACTTTTCTCGGATTTTTGATTGAAATCGCAATTACATGATTAGATAGAAAATTACAACAACACAATTAACGTTTTAATCGCACGATGTCGATATAGATTAGAATATCTAATTACTTATATATGAGATATTTCTTTTTGTTTTTAGTATTTGCCAAAAGAAGTAATAGGACAACATGCAGTCGGTATCTATAGTGTTGTTAATTGCAATACTTGCCTTCGCTCATGGCGAACCGGATGAGCTTCCTTTGGCCGAGCCTTGTGATGAAACAGCATGCCAACTTCCCGAGTGCAGGTGCTCAGAAGTGGACATACCAGGGGGGCTACAACCTAGAGATACACCTCAGGTAATATTAAATTATTTTCTAGATCATCATCATCATGATCAACCCATCGTCGGCTCACTAAAGAGCACAGGTCTCCTCTCATAGTGAGAAGGGTTTGGCTATAGTCTACCACGCTGGCCATGTGCGGATTGGTAGACTTCACACACCTTTGAGAACATTATGGAGAACTCTCAGGTATGCAGGTTTCCTCACGATGTATTCCTTCACCGTTCAAGCAAGTGACATTTAATTACTTAAAACGCACATAACTCCGAAAAGTTAGAGGTGCGTGCCGGGGATCGAACCCCCGACCTCCGATTAGAAAGCGGACGTCCTAACCACTAGACTATCACAGCTGTTTTAAGATTTTCTAGATGCTATTATACAATTAATTATATTTTTTAAATTCCATTACTCCTTGTGCGATCTCGCCTGATGGTAAGTGATGATGCTGTCTAAGATGGTAGCGGGCTAACTTAGAATGGGTGTAACGGGTTTTATTACACCTACCCCTTATCGGTTTCTACGCGGCATCGTACCGGAACACTAGATTGCTTGGCGACACGACTTTGCCGGTAGGAAGGTATAACTAGCCACGGGCGTACCCTCCCACCAGCCTAGACCAAAGACTTAGTAGTTACAAATTCCTAAATGACTCCTGTCGGAAATCGAAGGTGATTAATTATACTAAGGATATATATTATTAAATTTTTACAATGAGTAACCTATTATTGCTTCATGTTTATTTCGAATATTCTTCTTTGCGTGCTTCTCCGACTAGCGAAGGTTGGTAGTGAGCTTTGTGTATACCTACTACTTTGTTCTTCGCGAGGCGAAATAGTTCTGTAGTACTCGCGATTCCCGTCCACTCCCGGATGTTACGCAGTCAGGACTTTTTCTGCAACCGAGGCCTCTTCTTCAGGCAACTTTTCCCATCATGATGAGTTGTAGAAGTTCGTACTTCTCGTGCTTAAGCACGTGCCCCAAATATGCGACTTTCCGATATATATACCTATCTCAAATATAATAATATAAAATAAGGCGTAACGCACACCAGTGGCCCTACCGCGGTTGTTTGACAGCTACAATGTCACGATCGCAATCATCTCTGATTGGTTAATGCTCGCTCACTATTGGCCACAATGCATTGTTGCAACAAGAATCGCACAAATTCAGCCTATCAGAACAATTGAGATTGTAATAATGATTAATGCAGGTTTTAGACAATCGCCCTCCAGTAGAGCCGAGATGCGGCGTCTTTTTCTAGATAACAACTCAAATTAAGCTTTGTATACTTTGTCAAAGCGTTTGTTTTGTTTTGTTTTCAGTAAACCAATTGCAATGGTATGTCAAAATACATAAAGCTGAGTTTAGGCTGTTATCAAGACTCAACTCTATTCTATTATGTCTGTATGCGTCGGCCCTAACTTTGGTTAATTTCTATTTAATTTCAGTTTGTCATCCTAACTTTCGATGATGCTATCACCGAGCTAAACACACAGACTTACCGATCTATGCTATATAAACGTGTCAATAATAATCAGTGTCCAATTGGAGTTACTTTCTACATGCAACATGAATACACTGACTATACTATGGTGAATGAGCTTTACAATCAAGGCTATGAAATAGCTCTACACTCCATTTCTCATAGATGGCCTCAAGACTTCTGGAGAAACGCTACATACGAGCAACTGATGCGTGAAATCGGAGATCAAAAACAACAAGTAGCTAGGTTTGCCAACATACCCGCTAGCACTATACACGGTTAGCAGTTTTCATTAGCTATTTTGTTATGTTTGTATTTTTTTTTAATTCAGTATAGGCAAACGCTTGACCACAATCACACCTGATGGAAAGTGATTATGTGGCCTAAGATTACCTAGAAGCTGCCTATTCACTCTTGTTTCAAAGATATTGTATGTATGTAGGAGAAACCGGCTTTACTCTCGTATTTATTCGACGTTAGCCCGACTAGTTTCCAACCCATCCGGGGTCCTTTTTCACAGGGATTCACCCGGATTGTAATTGGTAAGAAACACAATTAAACGATTAAAAAAACTGGAAACATTTAAGTTGCAATATCGACCAAACCCGAAGAATTAATAACTGCGCCAATTTGCATTCAAATCGAACAAGTAATGTAGTTTCAGAGACAGACTAAAATTTTTTAAAAAAATACGATTTGTATGGTGCCTCATAAGACTTTTACACTACCTTACGCTATCTTTATTCTAGGAGTCCGCAGTCCATTTCTACAAATGAGTGGTAATAATACTTTTCAAATGATGAAGAGCGCTGGCATAACATACGACTTGTCCTGGCCTACCACTAGATTCACCAACCCTGGCTTATGGCCATATACCCTAGACTACGAATCTACGCAAGATTGTGTCGTAGATCCTTGTCCCACCGCAAGCTTTCCTGGTACTTGGGTCATACCAATGATAGCTTGGACAGATTTAGGAGGCTTCCCATGCTCTATGGTCGATGCCTGTTTCCACATGTAAGTAATGCAAGGTTCTAAACGTATATTTTATTTAAAAAAAAACAGTTTTAAAAACATGTTATTTTAAACAAAAACTGGGTTTTTACCAACCCTCAAGGCGCCTTGAATTATGGACACGGTAAGATATTACTTTGATTTAGACTCAATAATCGAATGCTTCAAGACTGGGCAAAGTAGGCGGCAAAATACAGAAAAGCAGCCCCTGGTCCTACACTGGTGGAAAAACCACTAACACCGGAATTCATAGTCAAGATAGGGGCTTCAATAGAGAACGATTCAGACGACATGTGTAATACACAACCTTAATGCATTGCATGAAGTTTGAATATGACACACGTCGTTTGAAACGTTCTCTAAAGAAGCCCCTATCTTGACTATGAATTCCAATGTTAGTCGAAGAACATTTTACTTTTATTTAAGTAGTTCCTCTCTAAGCTAACATTGCAATGGAGACAGGGTTCCAATAATTCCGATTTTTAAGCCAATTTTTTACTTCTAGGCCAGATACTGAAGAGGAATGGTACCAGTTCATAATTAAAAACTTCGAAAGACACTACCTCGGAAATCGGGCGCCATTCGGGTTTTACATTCATGAGGCATTCATCAGACCTAGACCGCACGTGTGGAGAGCCATGGAGCGGTTCCTTGATACGATCAACAACATTCAAGACGTATTTATGGTTAGTTGGTTTTTATACTATTTGTTTTACGTAGATATACTTGAAAAACAACCTGCTACGAAACCTATCTATTAAATTGATAGGATTTAACTACCTCAAAAACAAGTGAATACATCTTTCTCACTTACACCTACTCATGTAATACGGGCATAACTCACAACTAATTACTGTTACAGGTATAAGCAGGTTCTTGTAAATTAAAATGATTAAAAGTTTGTTAAACGACTGATTTTTACCAATATCAATCGAGCCGTTTATTGGCAGCTTGCTGACAGTGGTGCATCCAAAAGCATTTGACATTTCCGTCTGCCTTAAAGAAGTTAAAGTGACTAGATACTCATGCGATAGTAGCCAATAGGTATACGCTAAACCTAAAATTACAAATTATGCACGCGTGGAATGGTGCCAAGAATACTGGCTGCATTTCCGGGCTGGACACCCTACGCGCAAATAATGAGCCAGCCCTTCAGTCGTCAGATGAGGTTATTAATTGCGGTGAAATGTCTCTTAAAAGCTTTTAGCACTAAAACTCCATGACCCCAGTGTTCCACAGCAAATGGCACAAAAATGTAACTCTTTATAAGAGAAGCGTACTTGCGCCGCTTACCGGAATCACCTATTTCTGCTGCGGCTCCCGGTTAAAATTATGTAACTTTGCTTTCAGGTGAACGCGAAAGAAGTAATCGATTGGGTACGAAATCCAATTCCAATCAATGAGTATACCAAGAAGGAGTGCAGGCGCACCGTACCATCCGGTTGCACCCGTAGCTTTTGTCAGCCGCTCTCCAATCCGGAAAATCAGGTATAATTTGAATATCTTATCAGATTATCCATCATCATCATTATTATAGTCAACGGATAACATGTCCACTGCTCGACATAGGTCTCTTGTAGGGATTGCGTCACATCGCGGTCTTGCACCGGCCGCCTGAATCCAGTGGCTCCCTGCGATTCGTTTGATGTCGTCTGTCCACCTAGTGAGAGGGTCTTCCAAGTTCCAACGCTGCACTTTCCGGTGCGAGATCGCTATTCTGGCACCTTGGGACCCCAACGTCTATCGGTTTCATGTTTTATGTACCCTGCCCATTGCCATATTTTCAGCTTCGCAACCCGTTGAGCTATGTCGGTTCTACTTTAGTCATCCGACGGATCTTCTCATTTCTGATTTGTACATTAAAACCCATAGATTGATAGATAACAGAAACAATTCCCTACTCAGTGCTAAGAACTATATAATGTTCTTTCTTTTCTATCTTTATCACGCCATTCCGAACCAGTGATAAATTAAACTATTTGATGATTCAAAAGCACAAATAAAATAGGTATATTCTATTTTATTGTATTCAATTCTTGTACCTGCGAAATTAGCTCGTCACAAATGTTAATTAATATTTTTTTATCAATCGATATTACTTACTTTTTCAGAAAACTTACTACATGCGAGTCTGCGGGAGCTGTCCTAGAAATTATCCGTGGGTGAACAATCCACTCGGACTTTAGGTTGATACAAAAGACTTTGATATAAAATATGAGCTAATATCAAAAGATATTATGTTTCAATATCTCAAATACTGAAATACTGAAAATAGTTTAGGCAAACAGTTGGCTGACGGAAAAGAAAATTTTATTTTTTGGGACGATAGATAAATAATTTAATACCATTACCCTCTTTTATTACTTAGTTGAATAAAGAACGAAATACTCATTCCTGACAAGAACCTGGGGCCATGGAGCTGCAGTGCTAAAAACAAATTACGAGACATTTACGAGCCTCATCTGGACCTCCTCGTCCAACGCGGAAATGCAGCCAATATTCTAGGCACCATTCCACGCGAGCATAATTTGTACAGTAATTAAATAAGGCTAGCTGTAAGTTTTATTGTAACATTTTCTATTTAAAAAAAGGTGGACTGAAAATGAAATAGGTAGCTACTTAAGTAGGTACTCAGATAAAGAACAGGTACATAGACATACCCAGAACCTCTACAATATCATTATCACGATTAAATCTGTTTTCATTAAAAACGTGGAAAAGTACTTTTTAAAAAAATTATCAATCTTATCATTATATCTTATTATGTTTTGAAGTCGATATCTTTTCGGTAGGTACCTACTACAAAAAACTCAAGTAGCGTTGGTAATATCAATGTCATTATTCTCCGCAACAATAACATAACAATACCTAATCATTCTTTCGCGATCCTCGTCATAGGTGATAGGACATACCTACTTACATTTTGTCAAGAATCTGATTGATGTTTGTGAAATGTAGTAACTAATAACAGAAATTCAATAGAATGGAAAAGCCGGCCAAGTGCAAGTCGGACTTGCATACGAAGAGTTCCATACCAACGTACAAGAAAATTACGGAAGACACGACAGTCAGACAGACAGACAACGAACTCGGGGTGATCCTATTTAAGGGTTCCTTTTTTAATTTATAGACTAGCGCTTAGCTGCAATCAGACCTGGTGGCAGGTGAAGGTGCAGCCTAAGATGGAGCGCGCTTGCCTAGAAGATGCCTATTACCTCTTGACTTGAACCTTCAAGTATACCCATATTATAATTGGAGGGGAAAACATGCTGGAAGGGTGTTCCAAATCTTAGCGGTTCGAATTAGAAATGAGGAGGCAAATCGCTTCGTACGTATCCGTGGAATATGGACATTTTTTCCAATTTTTTTTTTAAAAACCCAATAATATGTACCTACCTATGCTTATAATATCAAAGAGAAAAAGATTAAAAAAACGAATCGTTTATGATACATTTATTGTATGTAGTTTACACCAAATAGTAACTATTCCATATCCAAAAATGATTAAGCTAGAGGTCTTGACAATATCTCATTGGACATGTGCACAATCCGCAACATCATTTTGAAATATTTCAGTAATTTCTTAATCGTTTACTTTTTGTATTAAACAGCATCAAAAATTGATCGACTTAACTTAATCTTGCCGATTGCACACATATATTATTATCTAAATAACATTAACATTTGGTATGGACTTCTCGAGAGTCAAGTCAGTTAAGATTTAATATTACAATATTAATAATTCAAAATGGACAGTTATTTGACTTTAGTTACTCTTAATACGAATTAATTGATCTGCGGAATAAATGCGCTTGTTTTCGTTCAAAAATTATAACAATTAACAATAGACTTAATTATGCACATATTTAGGCCCGGTTTCTACTCAAGCGGAGCAGATGTGCGAAATATGTGAAAAAAATATCACATCATCAAATATTATATTATACTAGCTTATGCTCGCAACTTCGTCCGCGTGGACTACAAAATTTCAAACCCATATTTAACCCCCTTAGGAGTTGAATTTTCAAAAATCCTTTCTTAGCGGATGCCTACGTCATAATAGCTATCTGCATGCCAAATTTCAGCCCGATCCGTCCAGTAGTTTGAGCTGTGCGTTGATAGATCAGTCAGTCAGTCAGTCAGTCAGTCAGTCAGTCAGTCACCTTCTCCTTTTATATATATATATAGATAAATATTATATCACTTAGATGGAAACCGGGCCTTTAGTCAATTTAATTTAATTGTTACTTTAGGAGTCAGACATATAGAATTGATTTGTAGTGTCATATTATTAAGAATTATAATCAGTACATTTAAAATACCTACAGTAAAACAATCATTTAGCCCCAATAATGGTTCCTTGGGGGTCACTTAGTGATTTTGTCAGTAGGTATCATAACTTAGTTACTCCACAGACAAGTGTTTAGATTAGAATCTCAAGTAAGTAAACCTTATAATAAAGGCAATACAAAAGATTTACAACAACTACATTCACTATGGAGTATTTACAATGGTTAAATCTACAAAACTATAGAACTTGAAAATTTTTGAAATTGCGAAATACTACCTAATCCTTCCACTGGTTAAGTTCTTAGAATATAATATAAACTATAAAGCTATCACAATCTAATTCAATAAATTACTAACTTAGTACGATAATGTTTATTTACAATCAACAATTAATGATTCAAAGACTATTCGAGCTTACGCCTCCCTTATAACTAAAATCATTGAAGCTGGTTAAAAAGATTTCGTTTCTGAGGTAGAACGTAAAATAATTTAACTCTAATAAGTACATAGTGACTATTTACAATCGACGCGGATACAATTCACTACAGAATAAAGTAATATATTGCCACGAAAATATTTTTATGTCCACACTTAAACACTAAAAAACATAGATTTGATTTTCTTAACAAAAATATGATGTCCTGATCCTGATACAAGTTTTATCATGAAAAGTCGATCAAGTAATGGGTTATGGACCAAATTTAGACCAACAGGATCATGAAATTACTTTGTATATTTTTGTTGTTAAAAAACATTGGCAAAATATTACATTTTCCAACCATTTGGAAGTATACCGTCATTCTTTTTGTAGTTTTGTACTGATAACTAAAATAACGTAGCAACGAAAATTATATTTACAACTTTGCGAGTAATATTTACATTAAATACGTAGAATAAAATAAATTAGTTGGTAATACTGTAAAAAATTTAAAGCTTATAATCAGAAAACACATAAATTTAAAAATATAAGTAACTAAACATATCAGTCCGTATTTTGCAATTGGTAAGTCGCACTTGAACCATTTCATATTATTTATTACTTCAAAAATTAATTAATATTATTATCATTGAGTATAACATTAACATTTGCATCAATAAATATTAAAATAACTTTGAAGATATTATTTTAAAAATTTATTGTTTATATTTCTATACTCTTGCTAATCTTGTAGTAAAATCTTGTTTTCATATTATTAAGTACATATAGTTCTTGAAGTTTAAAACTGTATCTACTTATTTTATTTTCATTAGTAACTTAAATAAAGAAATGAATTTACTCCAGATAGACAATTAGGATAGTGTCAAAAAATATAAAAAAACGTCGTAAAAAAAATCGAGTTATTTTAATGAACAAAATATCTTCTTTATTATAGGTACATTTTAGTAATCAATTAATGGCGTCAGATTTATTTAATTCAGAACTAAAATCATTTAAAAATCATCATCAAATCGATCTTCTCTTTCTTCAAACTGAAAATTAATCATCCTTGTCAAAAGCAACTTAAAATAATTATCAACAAATGAATGTCTTTGTTCAATTACAAACATGGTGATCCCGCTTGGACCGACAAATTTCGCAATGCACTCGACAGCACCAAACAAAACGGCATCTGCATTTCTCTTCGTGGTCTCTCACTCTGGTTTGGTACCCGCGACCGCAGCAAAGCAAGCGACACCCGTCCAAACCGGCTGAAGTCCTGTTGCAAGTCCTTCCCCGAGTGCCCAAGATGCCTAACCTGTAAAGTATTATGCACAATTTAAAATATTTCATTAGTCTGTGATAGCCTAGGGGTTAGGACGTCCGCCTTTTAATCGGAGCTCGAAGGTTCGATCCCTGGCACGCACCTCAAACTTTTTGAGTTATGTGCATTTTAAGTAATTAAATATCACTTGCTAGTGAAGGAAAACATCCTGAGGAAGTACCAATCCGCACATGGCCAGCGTGGTAGACAATGGCCAAACCCCTCTCACTCTGAGAAGATATCCGTGCTCTGTAGCGAGCCGGTGATGAGTTAATCATGATGATGATGAATATTTCATACGTAGGTATAAGTCCGTTTTTCCTTTTCTTGAAGAAAATGTAAACAAGTAGTTTCTCTCTGAAATGCGTAAGAGGCGCACAATATTACGTTACGTTCAATATTACCTTGTTACCGCGAACTGACAATGAAATCATGATACGAGTAAAAACTAAAAACTCTAAAAGAGCTCAAATCGCTGGACAAGTCGCAATAACTTACGCGTTTCTCCGAGATAGATACTAAACAAAATTCAAATACTTAGTGTGAACTCACTCATCATTCGGCTCACAGTAGTCAGGAGAATCTTCCAAATAGACTAGATCAGTTTTATTCGGTTTCTTCATATCTGGATGGAGCGGTCGCAATTTTCTTATATTTTTGCCTTTTTTTCTTTCTACAACCTAAAAAAAGTGAATTTCGGAACTGTAAGTTTCAATAGCATCTTGGCACACGAGTAGATATTCAAGTGATCTTGGCACAAAGAGTGCCTAATTTAAAAAGATTAAACAACATAAATTGATTTTCAACATTCGAAATACAAGAAAAAACCGTATTCTAGAGACAAAATCAAGTTGCACTTGTCTGACTTTTCAATAATCTGTCAGTCTGATCAGTTTTAACCAAAACTCACAAGAAAAGTTGTGGTGGGCTTATTTCCGTGTACCTTTCTGTCTGTGTCATTTTCACGGCTCAATTATTGCTAAATCAATCTTGACAAGTCACTAATATAGCTTCCATCCTGGAGATGGAAATAGAACGTTTTTATTCTGGAAAAATCAGCGTTCCCATGGGATTTTTAAACTACCTAAATCCACTCAAACGGAAAAGCAAGCATCAACTAGTACATAAATCCACATCAATAGATAGAAGACAGCCTTGATCTGGCAGCTCCCCGCGACTCGTTCGAGGTCGTCTGTTTAGCTAGTGAGGTGTCTGCCAACATTGTCAGTCGGCGTGTACTTATCCATGGAGTTTCAGGTACAGGCCTCGAGGATGCCTTGCGGTGTGATAGTAGAAAGGTAAAGGAACCAGGTCAAAAAGTTCCTGGGCACACTCTCTGAAGTATATCCTATCCTTTAGAATACCGATAGACGGGCAACTTTGCGCTGATGATGATGAATATAAGTACCTACTCACCTTAACGTGTGAAGCGCCCTCGTACCTCGTGCTCAGCACGTCGCCCACCAGCCGCAGCTGCGGCAGGCGGCGCCAGCACACGCGCACCGAGCACGAACCCGACATGCCGTGGCACTTGCACACGCGCTGCATGCGACCTCGCACAGCCTGCAACAGTTACAGGATACGTCTGTGAAAAGTATCTGGGTCATCCAATGACAAAACGCTCTGTTGGACACCCCAGGTATCGCTGAATGAACGATTTTGTGTAGAAACCTGTAAACCGTTGGAAGACGGCAGTGGCAGTATAGTAGAAACTGCCATCAAAGGCTTGGATGACACTTTCTTCTGTCGAAGGCCAAGATCCTAAAATAAGTTAGTGGGTAATATTAATTAGTATACTTAGTGAAAAAAAATCGTTATTGTAATTGTACATTCACATATTCAAATATTTCAATTCTGAAGAGTTTACAGGTTTTTGTATTCTCTCTATATTTTAAAATGTTCAATACTTTATTTCTATTTTATGACAGTGTTTTTACCTACACTTTACTGCTACTATTTAAAAATTGTTCAATACTTACTCTACGACCAGCTTCGTTATTGTGTAGGTTCATTAGACCTTCATCAGTTTCCCTGTCCTCTTTAGCGTCTACAAAGTCACGACTATATTTCTCCCCGTATCTTATATCCTGTAATAAATGTTTTGTATTATAAAAATATAAATAGGTACGTCTGACGAAAATCTGTATCTGTCTGTTATGTTTTCATGAATTTATCAATGAGCTGATATTTACAGAACTTCTGTAGAATAGTGGCAATGCAAGCTTAGTATGTACTACACTACATACATCCCGGAAAATAATCTTAGTCCCATGGAAAAACCATAATAGAAATTTGGGAAAATAAAGCTTAAAACAAACCACGTGGACGACTATCTTCTTCTATATTAATAGAAAAGGAAAAGCTGACTGACTGATTGCCTGACTGATCTATCAACGCACAGCTCAAACCATTGGACGGATCGGGCTGAAATTTGGCATGCAGTCAAATTTGTATATTACACGCGGACGAAGTCGCCAGCATCTTTTGAAATGTCTTATATACGAGTAGTTTAGAGTAAAACTCTAGCTCAAGAATATCCTGTACCCGTAGTACAAGATTTTACGTCAGGTTATACGTGGCCGGAAATGCGGACGCCGGAAGAGCCTTCCACACCTTAGCGGTTCATATCTGTACCCGTAGTACAAGATTTTACGTCTCACCAAACGAAACCAAATTCGAGAGTCGAAATACTTCTGCGTTACAGTAAACTGGATCTTAAATGCCTTGTTTTAAAGCTCAAGTTTGTCTACACTTCTACAGCCAGCGCTCCAAGCGGAAACATTGCGAAATTAAAATCAGTGGCATTGAATATTTGACTTCAATTCAAAGCTGTTTAGGTCCATTTTACTGTAACGCGGAAGTATTTCGACTCTCGAATTTGGTTTCGTTTGGTGAGACGTAAAATCTTGTACTACGGGTACTGATGTGATTTCCAAGAAACATGTGCTTCATGTAAATAATTTACCTCTGAGCAGCCTCCCCACTGCCAATGTCGCGGCGTGCGTTTTCTCACACGAGCATCACAGGAACACTCATTTAGTTCGCCTCGACTGCAAGCTCGTGCTACTGTATGTGCCAATGCAGCTGCAGACAGGGCGTGGACGAAAGCAGATTCGCGAGATTCTGTAATAAAAAACATAAGTAGTTACTTAAACTGCAAATTATAATATTCTCCATGGAAAAGTCACGACAAATTAAAAGGGATCGACTGACTAGAAACCACTATAAACTGATAACGCTAATAACGACGGACGTCGTCCGTGAAGTAGGTAAAATATGGTTCGAAAAGAATTTTTGGATTTTTCATTACACAAATTTAACAATGTGTAAAAACACCAGGTATTAAGTCGAGGCTATTATACAGCTATTGATAATTTCCTTAGTGACAAAGTTGCATGGAAGTAAACGGCTGAGCCTTCATTTTCCCACAAGATGTAGTTGTATTGTTACATATTATAACTCTTTATGATTTGAAAAGAGCAACTGCTGAGTCTCTTACCGGCTCTTCTCAATTGAATCTACATTCCCAACCGGTACACTGTGGTAGAGTAACAGATGTAGCTAAAAGACGCTAGTTGCCCTACAATTAAATGTGAAAACACTAGTTCCCAAATATAAAATGGTTCACTGACCGACTTGATTTGGAATACCCAAAAACAAAGACCCGTGCATTGTCGAAATAAGATGGCAAATAAACTTACTTCCGAGATTATATATAAAACACTATGGGCCAAATAACACTGGTCATGTAACTAGTGAGATTCTTTAAACAAACTGAGCAACTCCATCAACAAGTACACACATGATCCCAGTAATCGACATTTGAAAATAAACAAGATACATGAAGAGATGAAATTCCTTGAACACTGTCTTGAAGTGGACTCTACAATATGTACTGACATGAACCATAGTTCATAAGGCGCCTTTAATATAAACAGTTTATCTTGGTGACGTATGTTGTTTCACAATTCATTTTCAACTCCTTTCTGAAGGAACTTCATGTAAAAAAAATTTACATGAAGTTTTTAACTATAACCAAATACCTAACTAAATGATAGGGTAAAATGGGTAAAAACTTAAATGAAGTTAAGAGATTACAAGTTCGTAGGTAGGTAGATACCTACTTTGTATTGATTGTAACTGTACTTTATTGTTACTAGAAAATTATACCTATTATGTACAAGCCTAGAAACATTTAACAACAAATATACACCTCGTGGGACATGTTTATAGGTCACATCAAAATTTGGCATGATAATAATGGATAGCACATTGTTTACATTAATTTATTTGAAAACTTGGCTTAGACAGGTGGGTGTTTTTAATCGTTTACAAATGTAGCTCTTTTCCATTGATTCAAATCTGAATTTTCTTACTATAACACGAAATTGTTTGTTTCTACTTTTCTTTTAACAATGATAATTTGGAAATCGTCTGAAAAGTCAAATTCATTCTATAAGTATTAAGTATTTTTATTCTTTCATAGTTCGTTGGCGTGGTTGTTATATGTTTGATTTCGCCCGCGCAAAAAATTACCCCACATCATTACCCTTATTATAAATGCGAAAGTGTGTTTGTTTGTTGGTTAATTGGTTTGTTGGTTTGTCCTTCAATCACTTCGCAACGGTGCAACGGATTGACGTGATTTTTTGCATGGGTATAGATAAAGACCTGGAAAGTGACATAGGTTTCTTTTCATCCCGGAAAATCAAAGAGTTCCCACGGTATTTTTAAAAACCTAATTCCACGCGGACGAAGTCGCGGGCATCAGCTAGTCGAAAATAATTAAAGTGGATAATAGTCCTTAATAGCATTAGTGCACTCGTTAACTTGTTACTCAAATCCAGAATTAGGCTTACTCACATTTAGTAAGAATATAAACAGTTTTGACGAACGAGACCGTTCAAAGAGAGTCCGGGAACATCAAAGCGCATGTGGTGTTCACTTAACACCGTCCTTTGAACTGGGATCACCGTTGAGGTGAGGATTGCAAGCGATAATTGTTTAAGTATTTACGGCTTGCTTTGAATTGGTATGATGGGTAACGGAAATTTTAAATTTTATGACTTCAATTGCAGATGCTAATAACCCTGTTAAACGTTAACTGTTTAATTTCTAAGAATTATATATAGTATATTTCTACGGCTATACTCACGTATCCAGTCGACGTTAGCCCTTCGAACCCATCCGGGGTCCTTTATCAAGGGGGTCAGTTCGCGCACGCGCCGCGTTTAAGACTGCGCGCCGCGCGTGCCGCTGCCCGTACAGCCCGTTGTTCTTAGAATTAATTTACGGCTTTTGTTGAATTTTCATAAAATAAAGTCGAAACGAAGAGAAAGGGGAATCAATAAAATTGCTAATAGTTCGGTATTCAAAGAGATGGTTATTTGAAAACCGAACTATTGACTACCTAATAAATAACGAATCCTACTTACTAAATTTTAGCACCCCGCCAAAAATATCAGTAGAATTGTCAACGGTGCTGCAGTTCCAACGGCTGTTCCGAAACTGATGCTGACACTCTTCAATAGCCTGCTGTGCTCCCATTTGTATTACCTGAAATCAGCACATAACAAATTGAAAAGGATAGAAGACAAGTAAGCAAAAAGTGTAGAAACCAAAGGACTGACTAGACTGCATCATCACTTAGCACCAGGCGAGAGTGTAGTTAAGGGCAAACTTGTATCTGAATAAATAAATAAAAAGACAAATAAAGCATACAATAAGATTTTTGAAAATCTATATCCACGTAGATACAGTCGCGGGACCAAATGATTTATTTATTTATTATTTTTATTATTATGATAATAATAGAGATCAACGACCTAACGATAATAATAATATTTGGCGAAGAGATGCGGGTGCCCGCAATGCGGTCAAGAGGTCTTTCATTCAATTTCCGATTTATCAATTTAGTAATGAAAGCAAGTCAATCAAACATATGAGCTTGTATAAATGCTGATTTTTTATAATAAACTGGATGAAACCCGCGACTTCATCCAATTCCAATTCATCATGGGTGGATATAGGTTTTTTAAATCCCACGAAAACTCTTTTATTTTCTGGAATAAAAATTGTCAAATCCATCCATTAGTTTTTGCGTGAAAGAGTAAAAACATACACACATACAAACTTTGCCTTAATAATATTGAAGGGTGATGCAACCTAAAATGACACCAAAATCATCGTAGATTGTGACACTAATTTCTAAAAAAAGGAGCTTGAAAAGGTTATTTTAATTGATTGATTTTGATCTGAAATTTTAATGATAAGGATATTAATCAAAAGTGAAAAAGTAAATAGCTAAAAATAAATTGAATTATTAGCATAGTGTTGTTTTAAATATGTAATAGAAAGACTAAATAATAGTTATAAAGTCTTAGTTTTTATAACTATTACAATGTAAAGATGCCCAACTAAAAGTAGTCTAGAATATAAATTACTGTTAATCTGTATTCGATTACTCAATTAATGTAAAATCGAAGCGAATATTCCATTAAGAACATAATGCACGTTGGAATTTTATCTCGTTTGCCATCTTGAATAAAAATCTTGTACATAAAGATTTTATTTCATGAGCGTCATTTCAGTTAATTACTATTTGCTGAGCGTCATTTCAGTTAATTACTATTTGATTTTTACTGTTTTCAACGACTTCATTTTCTCATTTATGATACTTATGGATGAATTGTCTAAAATGTATATAATATTATAATTATGTACCTACAATTATTGAATGAGTAATATTGTTCGTCTAGTAACTGAATTTTAGGTAATTGTAACAATTATCTTATATCGCTAAAGTTAAGTCCTTAAATTATTTTCTCACCTGCACCATTTTATCAGATAGCATACATAATTGCTTCTGTCGCTCTACCAAGTATTCTAATCTGTGACAGCTTTCTTTGTGCAGTGTTGTAAAAATTTCTAAAGAAGTGTTTGATGACTGGGTGGGCCTATTCGGCGCTGCTAAGTTCCTGTAACAATTAAAAGAGCCATTTTAATTTAACTTTATATTATTTTAGAAAAGTGTATATCTAAATTTAATTTAAAACTTGATTCCAAGAATGTAAATACAAATCAACATTATTAAAGTAAACAGGATGAAATTATTGTCATAAAGGGAAATTAAATAAACACAATTTGCATACTAAATAATGAGATACCTTTATAAGTGGAATGTATCTTGTTATACTTGAACGAAAGCAAACAGCCATCCCAGCTCTTGGCAAACATTGGAGACAGGATAATTGTGAGTGAAATAAACATAACTAATTTGCTTGCTGTGCAATGCCACCCAGCTCAAGAACCGAGAACGAGTTCCGTACTATAAATAACAATGTTAAACATCATCGTCTGACAATTCAAATGAAGTGAGCTTAGTGAGAGAACCCTCGTAAACAATGCAAGTAAGCTAAGGTAATTAGTCTCGAGACGTCAGCTTCGTACGAACTCTGGCACTCGAGTGAGAAATGCCACTCGAAGAAAACAAAACTCGCTATTACCTACCCTCCGCTTTTGTTCTTTAAAAAAATTCTCTATTCAAACCGGCCAATGGGAACGGGTACGCCACAGTACGTTGATTGGCCGACGACCTCCCTTGAGTGCAAGTGGAAATAAAAAGTGCTCGGGTAAATGAGTCTCGCTGTCTCTTTTTGTCTTTGGCAGGACGTGTATGTGTATTCCGCTCGGTTTTTCGTTTTAATTGCAAACATGAGAGGATGTGTAAAGGGTTGTAAGACCTTGAGTGCCGCACGTGCAGAGACTGCGGCATCGGGGAAGCGCATTCAACTTGTTTATGGGGGGAAGGGATCTTGTTTATGTCATCTATGTTGTCAGATGGGGGTTACAGCGTAATATTTCTGTATGACTAGTTGTCTTGCCACTACCAAGATTCATTATATGGGTCAATTAAAATTGAGTGTACTTTTGTAGTTACAGTACTTAAGAGCTTTCAGGTAGTTTCCTTCAGCTCAGAATGCTTCGCATATTTATATAATATGGCTGTAGAGAACTAGTACAATAATGCATCAACATGACCATAATATAAAACGTCCGTAAAAATTGGATTAGGTACATGGGTAAATAATAATTAAACTAAGACATAATTCGTTAATTATTGTGGAATAATTTGTTTTAACGACGTTCCGCAATGAGCGTTGATTGACGAAACCACATAGCCATTAGTACTTAAGGGTATAATTAACTAATTTCTATAATCAATCAGCGTTACTTGAAATGAAAACTAAATAGTTGCGTGCTTTATGGTAATAAAACTTGCTACACTGACAAATTGCGTTACCCACTTTACGCCTGCCGTTCATTTCTTTATGAATTTGCAAAACAGCCGTATTTTTGTTTTTTCTTCATTTAGATAGGTAGATAGTCGACGAACTACCTAATCGAGACTAGTACAGTGACCTATATATATATTAATTGATCAATATGGAAGTATCTGGTTTTCACCCTCCTCCTCATCGTATAAAATAATATTTTAGAGGTGGTATGACTTAGTTGCGACTGCACATAATTATTATCAGGCAGCAGGTAATGTAGGCCAAGTCACTCAGCGGGCGATGGAGAGAGCTATGCTTGAAGTTTCACGATGTGATCAAATCAGAAATGGGGAGATCCGTAGGAGAACCAGAGTAGTTAACCGACACCTAAAGAATCTAAAACTTCTTATAATCTAATATCTAAGTAATACCTAGGTGAAGGTTCGACATTTCAGCAAACATTTTGACATAACACTAAATAGTTTAAAGTACTGTGGTAAGAAGTCCTGTTAGCATGCTATCGTTTATAGCTCAATTCGCATCATGGTGAGAAAAATACAATGCATACACAATAAATTAATTTAAACTCTGTCTCATTAAAATAAGGTTCCTTATTCTATATGAGTCGTTCTGTTTGGTTACTAAAGGCTGTTATGAAGCGGTTAACAAAAAGTGACTTGAAAGCGGAAAAACGGTTATTGATGCAAGTACAAGAAAATGTACGAGGCATCGATAGAATATACCTATTTCTATAAATTTAACTCTCTCTCTTTTTTACTGTTTTTTTGCATTTTTGCAAAAAAAGAGCTAACGCGGACGCTGTTATTGTCATATTCAGTCAAATAAATGGTCTTAATTGGATAATTTTATTAGTCTTGCTGCAACTGTGTATTTTAGCTAAAAACAAGAGGGTGATAGAGATTGGTAATAGTATCGCTATCGAGCTTTGGTGCTAACTGCTAGCCCTGCAACTTCAATCAAAATAGTTTGCTTGAAGAGAAATATTTGTAGAAATGTATAGATAAAATATTTCAAATAAAATCTACGCCTAAATTATTATTTTACCCATATTTAAAACTCTATTCATACCTCTGATTGGTTTGTACCAGTTCCTTTCACTATAGAAATTGTTTCCTTACGTTTACCTAGAAGAATCACTACTATTGAAAATCGAAAAGCGTAACTAAGCTGTAATTTTTGGGTACGATCATGTTTGATGAAATGACGACCTCCCACTTTGAAAACATGTAGACGCAAGTGTTCCTTTTTAAGTTTCCTATAATAAGTATATTTAGTATCCTAAAGCTTTTAAAAAAATCATTTTTGCTTGTCTAGTTTTTTCGCCGAAGAACTCCTGATAGTTATATTCCAAGGTCCTTGAATTTTAATTCAATCGTGGCTATAGCCTATAAAGCTAAAATGTGGGCACACTATGCGAAGCTTATCACATTACAATGAAATCTTTGGGATCAAAAATGCGTTGTGATGTGTCTTCGTTTTGAAATCACGATAACGCAAATATTCACGTACTTGCGATCTGTGTGGCTAGTCGTCAACTGCTGGACATAGGTCTCTTGTCAGAACTTCCGCACGCCACGGTCTCTTTCTACCTAGTACCTAGCCTAGCCTTCCAACGCTGCGCTTTCCGGTACGAGGTCGCTGTTCCAGCACCTTGGGAATTTGGGATCCCGACGTCTATCAGTTTTTCGAACTAGGTATGTGCCCTTGCCCATTGCTACTTCAGCTTCGCAACCCGCTAGTTATGTCGCACTCTGGTTCTACATACTCCGTTATTAGTGCATTTGTCAGTTTTAAAAATACTGCAAAAATTATGGAACTATCGAATAAAACTAATAATTTTGAATCGAGAATACTTAGTTGAAAGCTGAAACTCCTGCCGCCGCCCGCGTGACGAAATCGCCTATGGTCGACCACGGTCTTTTATGATGCCGCAACGCGTGAAATAGCGTTTAAAATGTTACCTGCATTGATTGTTGCCCTATAGGTTCACTGCCTCGCTGGACTTCCTTAATGCTAAACAGCTAAACAATCTGTTTTACAGTATTTAACTCTATTAAATACTAGATACTACTTGACACTGTAGTCTATTTTTCTTCTTCGTCATAGCATATTCAAAGTATTACTATCTGTCGGTTGCTTCGTATTATTCTATCATCATAATCACCATCACTGCCCACTATTGAGCACAGGTCTGGCGTAGGAGCGTAGAAATTGCTCTACATATTTCGATTTTTGACTTTTAAAATCTAAGTAAGTACCGACATACCTTCGTATTTTTTTTCTATACCTACATTTATCAAAAACTTACAAATTACAGTATAATCTAGCGTACGCTAACTTAAGTTGGAGTACCAAAAAAATGGAAGATCTTGATTGTCTAGTAATTAGCCTAATTATTGTTATCGTTTCAGGAAACGCCGTTGCATATTGTTGACTAAAAGTGCCGAGTATGTGTTCACCATACACCACGGTTTTAGTGGGATTGCCACTTTCAGAACGAGTCTCGTTTTCACTGATATTTCGATATTGTCAGCTCAAAAGGTAGTTAAGTAGGTGATTCTCTCATTTTTTACTACCTTTCTTTTAACAATTTCTCGTAAAAATATTGAAATCATACTATGGAAACCACAAGATAACTTATCTAAGTATTAATACTTATCAATCATTGACTTATTATAATTTATATGACAATAGTATTTTTTATTTAAAACGACGATCTGTGAATTTCGTTTTCTCATCTTAAAATACATAATATGTGAATACCTAAGTATTAAAAATTTTAGCGTTTAAACTACCGTGAGTGATTTCCATTATAAATACTATCTGTCCCGGCTTACTCACGTGTGTAGTCGACGTTAGCCCGACTAGTTTCGAACCCATACGGGGTCCTTTTTCAAGGGAGTCCGTATGGGTTCGAAACTAGTCGGGCTAACGTCGACTACACACGTGAGTAAGCCGGGACAGATAGTATTTATAATATTAAAAATTTGTCCTAATTTTATGTTTCATATAACTAGGTGGATTTTAACTAATCAGTTTAGTTTTTAAAATAATCTTATCAATGATTATTTTAATTTATTGTGATAAAATTTTCACATAATAAATAAACTAACCGTACCTATAATTTATTCCATAAATTTTAATTCTAATAAACCGCCTAAGTGCGAGTCCGTCTCGCACACAAAGGATTCCGTACTACAATTCAATGTTAATTATTTCAGTAAATATCAAATTTCATAGATGCCATAGTAACATCCAAGATGCATCAAGGTGACAAAAAATAAGGCACCGAAACGACGAAATAGAAGTGAAATAGTAAACAATTCGGCATCCTCGGAGTACGGAACCCTTATTTTTATTATTTGTTATTTTAGTACTATGTAATACACTTTGACCATTATTTTTTGAAACTTCAAGTAGGTATGTATTACCGTTTTGTAAGATAAAGTTGAAACAAAATAAAATTGAAAAAATGAAATTTTTCCGAGGTTTTTCTACCGTGATAGAGATTATTAGTAAAACTTTTTCTATGCCAATTTTAATTGGCTAACTTTTACGGCTGACGCCGCGCTGTAAACACGAAACCACTGTGACACACAGACAGACGGAGGGACCGACAGACATACACCGGAGGCTTGGTAATAAGGTCCCGATTGACATCCTTTGGATATGGAACCCTAAACAATAATTACCTAACTCTCAGTAGACATTACATTTTTCTTGACTAGCTTAGAATTTGGAGGATTACAAACCATTCATGTAAGCAAAAGAAAATTTATACTAAAAATTCTTTACATTCTCTACGCATTAGTCAATTTTACGACGCTTTCGCGTAAAATACAGACGGTTTTTAGTATTCGTCATAGTTAGGATTTCCATGAATTTTGATTTTCGCGGATTTTTTTCGATACAAAACGTTTATTGTAGATAGATATAGTTTGTTGGAGCCTGATTTCAAATTCCTGACCTCAAATTCTATAAAATGTCCTTAAATATCCAATATAAGTAAATAAAATTAGTATACACAACAAACAATTTCAATTACAACGGCTATAACAACCAGCGGCTCCCTGTGACTCGTTTGATGCTATATCCATCTACCTAGTGTGAAGGTCTTCCAACGCTACGCTTTCAGGTGCAAAATCGACATTCTAGGTCCTTGAGACCCCAATGTCTATAAGTTGATTATCGAACTATGTGCCTCGCTTATTACCACTTCAGCTTCGCAACCCCTTGAGCTATGTCGGTTACTGTGATTCTCCTGCGGATCTTCCCATTTCTGCCTCCCAATTGTGTAAGAAAAACGTATTCCTCGTTATCGTAATCGTGAACAAATTCTGCCCTTTGATTGGCTGTGAAAAAATGTAAACAGCGAATCAACCAATCACAGGGCAGAATTTTTTGACGATTACGATAGCGATGAATACGTTTTTCTTACACAATCGGGGGGCAGGTTTGATCACGTAGAGAAACTCTAAGCATAGCTCTCTCCATCGCCCGCTGGGTAGAACCGATAGCGCTCTACAAAATGTGAACCAAGTGTCCAAGTTTAAAGTCTTCCCTTTTTAGATAGATAAATGTATTAATGACATACTGGCGGCGCCAATTATGTTGTCTTTCTCTAAGCTAAATTTAGAGTATCTGCACCTTTTTCTTTTTAATACTGCTAAAACGGGGCGGAACATGAATTTTACATTTAAAGACACTTTATTGCACGTTTCTTTAATAGGCTCGCAACTGGCAGCTAAAGTCACGAGGTTTGACAGCTCTAAATTGAATTTAAAACTGTGAAACTGTGTCTGTCCTTTTCGTATTACATTAGTAAGAAGAGGATGTGAATACACTAAAAATTAGTTTTGCTCAGAGTCAGAACCGTTCAAGTTATAGTTTTCAAAAACCTGGCTACCCTACACAGGGCTGAGTCACAGGTGTGTTGCGTTCACCCTTCGATTGCCCTGTTTATATCGTTTATATGCAATGAATATTGACACGCTGTTTAATAAGTTTTCAGGTACGGACTTTTATGAGTATGTAGGTTCCTTTCCTCCATTCATTTGTTGCAATTATCTGAACCAATAGGTACTGCGCTGTAAATTACTGTACGAATGATAAAACATAAATATCTATTCAAATAAAAAACTGAAGAGTAGGTATGTCTGTGATTTCTAAATTCTTGAGTACGCGACAGGTCGAGATGGCAATCAGGGAGGGAACGCCCCGCACACCCGCAAAGCCTCCGCACTAATCCGGGGTGGGCGAGCGCGGGTGACGTGCGGGAGCGCGGGGCGTCCCCGCATCATACCCCGATTGGCATCTCAATTCTCAACCTGTCGCGGACTATACGTAACCTCGTTATCATCTAAACTCATCGCTGGACCCCTACTGCGCACGGGTCTCTACTCTCTTCTCCTCTCAAAATGAGAAGTTTGTATGTAACCTAATCATCCGTTTAGTCTGCGCTAATCTTGGAAACGGCTGAGCCCATATTGAAAGGACTTTCAGACTTTAGTTCCGGAATGTTAGTTCCGTGGGAAAACTGATTCTGCATACGGACAAGATCGCAGTGGGTATCCTGAACAGTGTCAACGAGTACCACATACCCACTTTTGTAGCGGGATGCGTACCTAAGTGCAGTTTCTCCAGCGAAACCAAAAAAAAAGCTAATAATATTAAAAAGATGGACAGGGATGCTTTCCCTAAAATAGTCTTTCAACCGATTTTAGTTTTCTAATATTTTATTTCTAACTAGCTTATGCTGGCAACTTTGTCCGCGTGGACTACACAAATTTCAAACCCCTATTTCGCCCCCTTAGGGGTTGAATTTTCAGAATTCCTTTCTTAACTATCCATCCAGTAGTTTGAGCTGTGCGTTGATAGATAGATCAGTCAGTCACCTTTTCCTTTTATATATTTAGATTTCTATTACAAGAAGCTTGATTTCAATTTTAAAACATTCGAGCTTTGTAATTTCTTGTATAGCGTCAGCGGTAGACAATTATTGCCAAAAATGTAGCTTTACGAATGATTTTATAATGTAAATAAATGGCAAGTGTACCTACTCCTTTCTGCTACAGACAAACGAAACAAAAAGCAATCGTCCTGCTTAATAAAGTGCACGTCAAGTATAATGACACTCTACCTGCTTCATTACTTACTAAACCACACCATAGAACTGAGTGTACTGGTGTCAGGTGGTGGGTGCTTTCTAAGCCAAATTGCGTTAGAAATATTTCATGTATGAATAAGGAACCTAGAAATTTGTAAGAGTGAAATTATTTTAAGCAGGTTACTACGGTCATGCTCTGATTTTAGAAACTAGTGAATAGCGAAAAAACCTTAAAATGGTACATTTTTTAGGTTTAGTGTGAAAATCTAATTCAGGTTACAGTTGCCGCGACCCAGTTGTTACTTTTTAATTGGCAAAAAAAGTTAATAATTAAGGAACCGAATACTCGTATGGCCTTGTACTATAGTCTTATATAAAAAGTGAGAAGAGTGAACTGACTTTGGATGGTTCTTTTAAAGAATAAAAATAAATACCGGTCAAGTGCGAGTTGGACTCGCACACAAAGGGTTCCGCACCATCGTACAAGAAATAACACGACTTTTTGTGATGTAACCATAAATTCATGGTTATCGGAGTTCTTCCTGTACTTGTGCTATGCTGTACGACAATGCTATTTATCAAATTTTATGATTCCTGGTCAACGAAAAATACCCAAATTTTGGCGGGTCTTGCCAGACACAACAGAAAGACAGACAGACAACGAAGTGATTCTATGAGGGTTCTTTTTTCTCTGGAGATACGGAACCCCAAAAATCATGCAGAGAGCAGTCTTATGGATATCATAGTACATTTGAGAACATTATAAAGAACACCCTATCTACATTCATCAATAAAGATAACGAACACTAAAAATAACTTGATATACAAATAGAATACACAAAACCTAAGCATAATTTACAGCTGAATGTCTAATAAAATGCGTTATCTCCGCAATAAAGTGAAAAACCAATAAACACTTTATTGAAAAAAATAAAAAGCTCATGAAAATGAGCTTTACGGTTAATAAAAAGCGGCCATATTGAGAAAAGCTATTTAGTATCGTTGTAATTAGATAGATGGCGCTATATGATCGTAACTTTTATTAAGACGTCTTTATTTCAATAAATTGATTAGATCTCTTGAATGAACTCTGGTATTATATTACTTTATTTTGGTAATTAAGTATACAAGACTAGTTTGTGAGTTTTAAGATCAAATCATTCAAATTTCTATGTGAATGACTTCAACATAACTGAAAATTTAAATATATAAAAGGAAAAACTGACTGACTGATCTATCAACGCACAGCTCAAACTACTGGACTGATCGGGCTGAAATTTGGTATGCAGGTAGCCATTATGACGTAGACATCCGCTAAGAAAGGATTTTTGAAAATTCAATTCCTAAAGGTAGAAGAAACCGGGTTTACTCACGTATTTAGTCCTGTCCTGTGAAAAAAGAGCAGGGATGGGTTTGAAATGGTTCGAAACTAGTCGGGCTAACGTCGACTAAATAAGTGAGTAAAGCCGGTTTCTTCTACATTTATAATGGAAATCACTCACGATAGTTTTGAACGCTAAAACCCCTACAGAAGTAAAATGGATTTGAAATTTGTGTAGTCCACGCGGACAAAGTCGGGGGCATAAGCTAAGTAACCTATAAATAAGTACCTATATTACCTCAATAATATTATTGTTCAACTCATGGTACTTTACCTGCACCTATTATGAAATTATTTCCTAATACCAAAACAAAGCGAATGCAAATAGATTTTATGACAAAAGTTGTACAGGTCGTGATATATTACCATTAGTAATAGGTACTTAGTTACTTATTATGGTATATTATTTAAAGAAACCATGCTCTCTCAACTACAAGACATCGATACGACTTCGACAGGATCCAATATTTTACTTGACTGTTGTATCATCGGTCGAGCTTCACCAACAAAGTAAATCCTAATTGACATCTTGCAGCTCGAAGTCGAGCACAATCGTTTGTGAAAACGTAACCACAAATTACTTTTTACGCGACTACGGCAAAGCCAAAAGGAAGGGTTATGATTTTAGCATTTAAACTACCGTGAGTGAGACGTGAGTACAGCCGGGACAGATATTATTTAGAAGGGTTATGATTTTGGCAGTCTATGTAAGTATGTGTATAGTATCTATCTATGTCTGTATCTATGTGTGTTCCACTATAGCGGCTGTACTCTAACGCGATCGGGCCGATTTTGATGAATGAGATGTCGATTGATTCGTTGTTATGGTCTGAGTAATATAGGCTACATTTTATATTTTTATGTACATTTTAGATTTTGATGAAATTTAGTACAGAGTTAGCTTATATCCCGGGGAAGGACATAGGCTACTCTTTATCCCGGCAAATTAAACAGTTTCCACGGGATTTCAAAAAACCTAAATCCCTGCGGACGAAGTCGCGGGCATCGTCTAGTATTAATATAAGTTGGTAGAATCTCAACATTTAATAATAAGTAGATAATAATACTGTAATCAATATTGAACGAAAAAACACCTACACAAATCGTAGTAGTTAATAATGTAGTTAATTTCCTTTTGTACTCAATCCATACTAATACTAATATTATAAATGCTAAAGTGTGTCTGTCTATCTGCTAGCTTTTCACGGTCCAATTGTTCAACTGATTATTTTGAAATTTGGTACAGAGTTAGCTCACATCCCGGGGAAGGACATGGGCACTTTTTATCCTGAAAAATAAAAGAGTTCCCGCGGGATTTTTAAAAAAACCTAAATCCACGCGGACGAAGTTGCGGATATCATCTAGTTACGGATAAACGTTTCTCGTACATTATAAAAGACACAATCACTAGTAAATGTCACAATCTATAAATTTATGGTTGGCTCTCGGTTTCTCAAGCTCAAGTTTGACCTTTGTACGAGACAAGTCACAGGGTAGAGATTACAGCGTAACTGAATTATGAATATCTTAATGTCGGATTATTTATTTGTTAAAGCTATAATTGCGATGACTGGTCCAGGCTCTTATATTTACCTAGTAAAATATAATTTAGCAGATTTTAAACAGGTATGTGTATCAAATATCAATATTGCTCATTTCGTTTTGTATTATTACAAACAAATTAAATTAAATTAAAACCAATCAAGTGCAAGTCGGACTCGCAAACGAAGAGTTCCGTACCATCGTTCATAATTATACACTTTTTAATTTTTTATTTTATTTATATGGCCGTTTTGACATTTTTATAATTTTTTGTTACAGCGACAATAGAACTACACACTCTGTGAAAATTTCAACTCTATACCTGTTACAGTTCATGATATATAGCCCACTGATAGACTGACAGACAGACAGACGGACGGACAGAGACAGACGGATAGTGCAAGCTAGTAATAGGGTTCCGTTGGCACCCTTCGGGTACGGAACACTAACAAAACAGATTATGTTTCTTTTAATTAACGTTAAGAAATATTAAAATGTAAAAAAACTGTTGAAAAGCTAATCAAGTTAATTAAATATAATATCTGCGTAGTCAAACACGCATATTAAACATAATTTATCGTCTAAAATATCTGAAATACCATCGCGATAAATTTCACGATTGGTGTGGTATTTCACACGGGATAATTACGAGTCAAGCGTCGTTACATCATAATGGCGTACCGAAATAATACGGCTTAGAATCACTAAATCGTGTTCGCCGAATCAATATATTTTCTCTTATAAAAAGGAAAAGGTGACTGACTGACTGACTGATATAATTATATCGACGCACAGCTCAAACTACTGGATGGATCGGGCTGAAATTTGGCAAGCAGATAGCTATTATGACGTAGGTATCCGCTAAGAAAGGATTTGTAAGAATTCTCAAATTCAAACAAGGGATCTCAAAAAAATGATTTCTGAGTAAGTCAACAGTTAGGTGTTAAATGGTTTATTGATGTACAATAATATAGGTTTTATTAGTCTGCTCAAAGATAGCTGAAAGCAGGGAAATTTGTCAGAAGTTCGATGTTCTTTTTTTGTAAAATATTATTTTAAAACAAAATCCTTTGCAAAAAGTTAAAATAAAGTCAAGTTTAGTTTTTTTATCTCGGGAGATTTTATGATTTTCCAGGATAAAAATCTTCATTTGGCCTTGCCTTACCCTATAATTTTCTCTTGTGTTAGGTTACTTATCTTCTATGTATAAAAATGAATCGCTGAATGTGTTGCTGATCGCAAATCTCGAGACCAGCTGAACCGATTTCGCTAATTCTTTTTTTATGATATTCCTTGAAGTACGAGGATGGTTCTTACGGAGATAAAAATTTTAAAAATTTGAATCGACTGTTAGACGGTACGAAGTTCGCCGGGGCAGCTAGTATTATAATAATTTTACAATGTAACGGATGGTCAATCGTGTATACACAGATTTATTGCGCTCAAACATATAATTATTAATAGATAGGCCTTCTCTCAAATTGGTATTTATTACGTAGGTATACATATGCGAAAATTATTAATGCGTTCTTTCTTTCTGGTTCTTACCATAAATTAAAAAAAAAAACATGTAACTAGGTATAGGAATTGGAAATAAAACATGTACTAACCGATCCCCGCGACTTCGTTCGAGCGGTTTTATTTTTTTGAGGAAACTAACTTTCTGGGATAAAAATATATTATACTAATCTGTTTCCAGGACACGAGTTATGTTGTCAAGACCTATTTACCCATCAGAAAGACAGACACACTTTTGTATTCAATTTATGAAGTATGGATAGTATGATTATTTTACGATACTTTAAATAAAGGCAGAATTTTTAAAATCATCAACCAATTTATTAGGTAAGTAGGAACTAGGAATACATTTATAATACTTAAAAATGTAACCTTTAAAAAATATAGAGGCATATCTAGTCATTAGCCATGTGTGTGCCTGACTGTTCACCTTTCCTGTAAGTCTGTCTAATTCTTTAAAAAAATACTAACATAGGTATAAATACAATTTTGTTGTTCTTTATTCAGAAGTCAGAACAAATACTGGTTGAGTTTTAAAATCTCGTAGCAAAATATTATTATAATTTAATAAGGCGTACATTTACAAAAGGAATTTTTTAATTACAGCATTCATTGCATCTTATTCTCGAAGCCTGTACAAAAGGTATAGAACTTTCCCATCTGTCATAAATTTGATGGATCACCCTTTATAAGGATCGGATTTCAAAAATTTTAGCGTCCGTTCTGTATTTCGATTGTATTCCTCGATTAAATAGTTCGACTTCTTTTTATTAGTTTTTTTGTACACAAATATTAGAATCTCGTTTACAAGATAAAAACACATATTTGTTTAGTTTTTAATTTTTATTATAATAATATACTAGCTGATGCCCGCGCGTGGATTTACATTGTTCAAAATCCCGCGGGAATTCTTTGATTGGCCGGTATAAAACGTAGCCTATGGTATAATCTATAATCGTAATCCAGGGTATAATCTATCTCCATTCCTCATCCAAATCCGTTCAGCTGTTTTTGCGTGATTGAGTAATAAACATCCAAACATCCACACTTTCATATTTTATATTATTATAGTAGGACTAAGATAAGATGTAATGTATAGAATGCTACCTACTTTATCCAGAAGTAACATAGGCTACAATATATGTGTTACCCATACATTTATATAACCGAATCCGGGCGGACCTGCGAGTACATCAATAGGCGAAAATCGCACTATTAGTCGAATAACGAATTGTAGGATGAAGGATCTGAAAGTCCACCGCAACAATATTATCCCAAGATAACCCCCACCACTCGTAATTAATGGAAAGGTTCCACGACCCTGAGTAATGAGAAATACGGCGGAGAGAAACTTTTAAAGCACCACAAAGAAATGACAGCGAATGCGGACCAAACCGCAAGAATAAACTAGCAATATCTTAGATTGTAGTAAGCGATTACGAAGGTAAACCGCTCACCTATGAATGTGGCTTCGTTTTACAGCCAAATTAAAGCACGGCCTTTTAGAGGCACCATAAATGCTATGGCGGCCTATTAAAGTATACAAAGTCGATGGGAAATAAGCTTGGATGGGGAGAGGAAGGGTGGATCATTATTTACTCCTGCGTAATTATAATACCTACTAACCATGATTACCTACTCTGCGATTTTGCCCGCATTTACCTATATAGATATAATATAATTACTTTCCCTAGATAGCCTTAGGACGTCCGCCTTCTAATCGGAGGTCGGGGGTTCGATTCCGGGCACGCACCTCTAACTTTTCGGAGTTTTGTGCGTTTTAAGTAATTAAATATCACTTGCTTTAACGGTGAAGGAAAACATCGTGAGAAAACCTGCATGCCTGAGAGTTCTCCATAATCTTGTACCTATATCAAATATTTGAAAAGAGCAACCGCCGAGTTTCTTGCTGGTTCTTCTCGGCAGGAAAGGCATTCCGAACCAGTGGTAGATGCATCCGACTATTCGTAAGCACTTGTAAAAGTTTATACGAATAAAATAAAAAAAGATTTAAAAGATTTAAGATTTAGATTTAAATCTTCTCAAAGGTGTGTGAAGTCTACCAATCCGCACATGGCAAGCGTGGTAGACTATGGCCAAAACTCTTCTCACTCTGAGAGGAGACCAGTGCTCTGTAGTGAGCCGGCTATGGGTTTATCATGATGATGATGATGATGATGATGATGATGAAATCTTTGTTTAAAAAATTAGAGCAATTTTAGAGTGTTATGTATTATGATTATGATTTAATATCATCCTACTTCCCGAACTTCTAAGCTCTGGTCAAACACAACGAGTGACCTTGGGACACCAAAGCTGGTCCTGGAAGTTTAAAATACATATTATATGGATAGGTACATGGTGAAATAGGGGTTTGAAATTTGTGTAGTCAACGCGGATGAAGTCGCAAGCATAAGCTAGTAAATAATATGTATATATATTGTTAAAAATATAAATTTTACAGTAGATGTAAGTACACAGGCAAAGCCACAGGTGCAAGCTGGGTAAGCACACCTATATAATTAAGGATAGTGCACAAGATACGCACGCATCGTAAAATGCGGCTTTGGAGGGCGCGGATTCCAATTTATTTTTTCCCCATCGTTGCAGGGCGTTGCAGTAAAGTTGAAATCGTAAAGTTACAGCGTCTGGCCCAGACCCCTACTACGGGAATAAAAACATTATGTTACCAACATCGATCTTGTACATCGATGGATACCACTTTATGACAGTTCGGAGATCTATTTTTACATCCTTTTATAATAAAGAGAGTGCGAATTTAGTGAGTTTTGTGGATGTAGAGTATAATCTCTTGAACTACTGTAGTACTTATTTGAAAAATTTAACTATCATTTTGAAAGGTACATTATGGAGATGGGATTATGTTGGTATATATAAACCATGGTCGAATTCGGGGCGGGCCGCTAAATAAGTGTATTTGTAAGACCTATTTCACTTTTTAAAACGCCTTACTCACAACCTTGAATGGGAAGCTGGAAGAAATATCTGTTCAGGGATAAGCATATCCAATGTAACTAAATTTATTACTACTATGTAACTACCATTTCGGTACATGAAAAAAAAATAAAAAAAATAAGTCTAGCGGCCCGCCCCGAATTCTAAATTAGAATAAAAGTTTATTAATTTTCGGAGGCTCTTATAAGACGTGGATTCAATACGTACCTAAGGTGAGGCAATTCTACTAATTAATAATATTAAATTAGTTTGACGTCGTCTTTCCACCTAAGGGGGGATCAAAACATTTCCGTATTGGTACCTACCTATTTTTGGACATCTTACATTTATCTCGATCTTTCTAAATTATCCGGTCCATGGTAGGGGTCCGGTCCAGTCCTACAATAATTTAGTAAGGATAATAGAGGTTCATTTTTCACCAGCTCCAATCGGATACGGTGGTAGTGGTGTTTTTTGTTGCATTTCTATTTGAATGAGGGGTTCCGCACAAATTATACCTTCGCCGGCATAAAATATATGGAGTTGATGAGTTAGTGTGCTTAGAACCGTGAGGAATAGAGCGTAATGATTTAGAAATAATGATGGCACGGAGTACGGGGTTTCGAGACAATGGAATAAAAAATACTATAACAGGGTAAGGTTTGAGATATGGGGCAAAAAGTAAAACTGTGAGAAATAGAGAAGTAAGCAAAACATTGTATTCATTCATTATATTTTGTCATCATTTGAAAAGTGGAAACATTTTGGTGTTTTATGGAAGTTTCTACTTACACCTGCAACTTATTCTTATGTTTATCGATAGAGCGAGTTCTATGAGATAATTTGATAAGAAAATAATGAAAAATATATCTAGTAGGTAGGTATATGTTACGGACATGTTTACGTTTTGAAAAAGTATAATATCACTAGCTGATCCCCGCGGCTTCGCCCGCGTGGATTTAGGTTTTTAAAGATCCCGTATAGCCTATGTCACTGAGGAATAATGTAGCTTTCTACTGGTGAAAGAATTTTTAAAATCGGTTTAGTAGTTCCAGAGATTACCTACCCCTACAAACAAACTTAACGATTACCTCTTTATAATATTCGTATAGATAAGTAGCGAATAGTAGTCCAGTAGTAGCACCCTTGCGACTTGCGACAGCAAAAGACAGGCTAGGCACGGCATACATATTTAGGTATACTGTACCCGTAGTACAAGATTTTACGTCTCACCAAACTGTAAGGAGCCCACGAAGGAAAAATAACTCGAAGACGATTTCACAAGTTTATTTGTCGGTTTTCATTACAGAACTACTTGCCTATTCGGCCACACGGCTTTTTATATCGTTTATCATGAATGAACTCAGACATTAATCGAAATGACGTGAAGTTACCTTCGTTCATTCCTTAAGATTCGTTTTCAATGTATCTTAACTAAAGTCATTATTATGTTAACAAACAAATATATGTAATACTACTTTGATAAATAATTGTAGTAATTTTAACGATTAGCAAACTTAGTAAGTAAGTTACTTTAAATAGATATGCAATTTAGGGATGTCTATTGTCAACAACATTTGATTGAATGAATCACATAAGGTTTAGGTTGCAATATTCTACATTCAATCAAATGTTTCCTTCATATTATATTTAATGCGCTCTATTAATTATGGCCATAGTATTTAACTTTACAAATTTTAATATTTATAACATGATTTCTAACATTTCGGCCATTCTGATAATCATAGTTTGTCCTCAAACTTTTAATTGCATAAGTAGATAATTAACTATAATTGACAATATTTTAGTATCTTTGTATTAGGCGAGAAGAGCGTGGTAAAGAATTTAAAATTTAACTAGAATTTCCTTCTCTTTTCACATAATGTACTTATGTCCACTGTGCTTTTGCTTTCATGAGACTACACCCTGACTACCTCAAACTCAAACTCAAATTGTTTATCCAGAATTGGTAAAATGATATAGTGGTGATAATTAATACGTACTTAAAACAAAAAGAAGAGAAGAGAAGAGCCCACAACAAACTCAGCCGGGTATTCTTTTTATTATCACCACTTTACAAAATAACTTAGAACTAACACAAAGCTGTTAAGCAACTCATTCCCAACCAAGCTTTCTTATCATTCAAATAGTACTTTAGGTATTATTGTAATAGATTTTTTTTTTAATAAGTTTACGTTTTATGAAGACTTTGAACATTGTTGAGAGACACCTCCAATATGTCTTCTGGAAGCTTATTATACCAGCTAAATGTTTTATTACCAACTAACTGAACTAAATATAAAATCCTTGAGATTATTTAAGATCTATTTAACTAATATTACTAAGATTTTAATTCATCTTAATCTTACTCAAGATTTTTAGCTTCTTTAATATTGTTTTATACATTTAAAACAGGATTAAACTAATCGTGAAACTGTAACAATTAAATCAGAATTACAATAATCAAATGAGAATGGATTGATACATGAATAAAGTAATAACTTTAGTATTTGAGTAACGAAACATAATTAGAACTTGAGAACTTGTGTCGCAAAAAAAATAACCAATCAATAATTTAATTTATCATAATCTGAAGCATTAATTAAAATTACACTGATTTAAATAAAATCACAGAGAAAATAAAATTCTCATACATATTTACTAATTCTATCTATCTATCTTGTATAATTTTTTTAATTTTTTTTAAATCTCGTAGGAACTTCCATAGTCTTGTGCCGCCTGAATCCAGCAGCTCCCTGCTACTCATTTAATTCAATTTTCAAATAATGCTTAACATTTTCTTTAAGCATCCCTAATTCTATGCCTGAAATTTTCTTCAGACATGCCCTTAATTTCGTGTCTAGAACTTCTGCAGACATACCCTCATTTTATGCTGGAAGTTCTTTCAGACATGCCCTTAATTCTATGCCTGAAATTTTTTCAGACATGCCCTTAATTTTATGCCTGAAATTTTTTTTCAGACATGCCCTTAATTTCGTGTCTAGAACTTTTTCAGACATACCCTCATTTCATGCTGGAAGTTCCTTCAGACACGCCCTTAATTTAATGCCTGGAACTTCTTCGGACATGCCCTCGGTTCATGCCTGGAAGTTCATTTTGACATCCCCTTAACTTTATGCTTGGAATATCCTTTGATCCCTTGATTTTTCCGTTAGAGATACTACATTTAATAATGCTAATAATGTAGATATTATTATAATTATTTATTCTCTTCACTATCTGTACTATTATTAATTGATTGATTGAATTTGGTTAATGAGTGTACTAGTTCAAGATTTTTTCATAGATTACTTATTATATTATATATCAAAATAAATAGAAATGTAATTTTTTTTTTCATTTAAAGTTAATATGGCATAATCCAATAAGTGAAAGATTTCTCTAATTTATTAATCCCTTCATCAAAATCTTTAAAAAAAGACAATGCTTTAAATAATATTGTTCTCTGAGACTCAACTAAACTAAAACAAATTATCGGGTGTCATAAAATATCATCGAGTGAGAGTTCTGAGTCTATGCATTGGGTTATGGGTACTTCCACTGTTATGTTCCCTAGTCCCTACCCATGTCTTTCGAAAACCCAAGCAAATCTACAAGATCCACACAAGCCCTTAAGGTTTTGCGATTAATCGATTGTAATTACCATGTACTATTTTTTTTTTTAACATGATCTGAGTCGGGAATGCAAAAGTGGTATGTTATTTAGTGCACTCATTAACTTTTGTTGTTGAATCAAATTTAGAGATTGTTTTATTTTCATCATAATGCAGTTTTGGAGATTGATCATTGATAAATCTACAAAACTCATGAGCCTCATGAAATCTATATAACTCATATTAACATGTTTACATTGATGCATAATTATCACCATTTGAATTAGCAGACTTTTCTGCTTCCCTCGGTTGCTCTGGTTGGACTCCCAGCCGCACCGCGGCGGCCGAGCTCTCGGCCGCGCCGACGGCCGCGCTCTCAGCTGCGCCGACGGCCGCGCTCTCAGCCGCGCCGACGGCCGCGCTCTCAGCCGCGCCGACGGCCGCGCTCCCAGCCGCATCGACGGCCGCGCTCCCGGCCGCACCGACGGCCGCGCTCTCAGCTGCACCGGCGGCCGAGCTCCCGGCCGCGCCGGCGGCCGCACTTCTGGCCGCACCGACGGCCGTGCTCCCGGCCGCGCTCCTGGCCGTGCCAGCGGCCGCGTCAACGGTCGCGCTCCAGGCCGCACCAGCGACCGCGCTTCTGGCCGCGCCGACGTTTGCGCTCCCGGCTGCACCGGCGGCCGCACCGCCCAGCTGTCCTGCCGGCTGCGCTCCCAGTCGCATCGCGGCGTGGAGGCCGCGCTTCTGGCCGCGTTGCCAGCCGTGTTCCCGGCTGTACTCCGGCCACACCGGCGACTGCGTCTCTGGCCGCACTTCCAGGCTGAGGCTTGCGGCACATCGTCGTCCTCGGGGTTGCTATAGAGTACAATACCATCCATTGGGATAGGGGGCAATAAAGGGGGTGCTCCTGAAACTCTAAGTTAAAATTTCAGAGCTCGAAAATCATTTTTTTAAATAAAATTAATCACTTTAATCACAATTAGCATTTTTAGAATAAACTAAACAAACACAATACAAAATCGCAAAATACAATAGATACTGTCATAGGTTACCACCGTTAACACCTGTAATACTTTTTTTTTTACTGATTTTACGGCTCTGGGTTCTAATCTATAATACTTTTGCTGCTGCTGTACAGACTACAGACCAGTAAAGTAAACTTTTTTTTTCTAAACGGCTTTAAAGCGAGTCTTCTGGCGTAGCCTGTTTTAAAAAACTTAAGGATTGGGTAGGTTAGGGGGGGGGGGGGGGGGTTTATCCCCTTCTAACCTAACCATTCCGAGTCGGAGTGCCCCAAGTCCCGAGCTCGCTTCGCTCGCTCTTGATGGTGGGAGCGGGGGGGAGGAAAGAGACCCCCCACCATAGTGGTGGTCTCTTCTCGTCGACCGGGGCCCGTCGACCGGGGCCCGTCGACGGAGCCCCGCTTCGCGGGGCTCCTTTTTTCTGGGTGGTAAAAAAAGAAATAACCCACGAAGGGGATGGCGGGGTCTGTAAGACCCCGCCATCCCCTTCTAACCTAACCGTTCCGAGTCGGAGTGCCCCAAGTCCCGAGCTCGCTTCGCTCGCTCTTGATGGTGGGAGCGGGGCGGAGGAAAGAGACCCCCCACCATAGTGGTGGTCTCTTCTCGTCGACCGGGGCCCGTCGACGGAGCCCCGCTTCGCGGGGCTCCTTTTTTCTGGGTGGTAAAAAAAGAAATAACCCACGAAGGGGATGGCGGGGTCTTACAGACCCCGCCATCCCCTTCTAACCTAACCGTTCCGAGTTGGAGTGCCCCAAGTCCCGAGCTCGCTTCGCTCGCTCTTGATGGTGGGAGCGGGGGGGGAGGAAAGAGACCCCCCACCATAGTGGTGGTCTCTTCTCGTCGACCGGGGCCCGTCGACGGAGCCCCGCTTCGCGGGGCTCCTTTTTTCTGGGTGGTAAAAAAAGAAATAACCCACGAAGGGGATGGCGGGGTCTTACAGACCCCGCCATCCCCTTCTAACCTAACCGTTCCGAGTCGGAGTGCCCCAAGTCCCGAGCTCGCTTCGCTCGCTCTTGATGGTGGGAGCGGGGGGGAGGAAAGAGACCCCCCACCATAGTGGTGGTCTCTTCTCGTCGACCGGGGCCCGTCGACGGAGCCCCGCTTCGCGGGGCTCCTTTTTTCTGGGTGGTAAAAAAAGAAATAACCCACGAAGGGGATGGCGGGGTCTTACAGACCCCGCCATCCCCTTCTAACCTAACCGTTCCGAGTCGGAGTGCCCCAAGTCCCGAGCTCGCTTCGCTCGCTCTTGATAGTGGGAGCGGGGGGGAGGAAAGAGACCCCCCACCATAGTGGTGGTCTCTTCTCGTCGACCGGGGCCCGTCGACGGAGCCCCGCTTCGCGGGGCTCCTTTTTTCTGGGTGGTAAAAAAAGAAATAACCCACGAAGGGGATGGCGGGGTCTTACAGACCCCGCCATCCCCTTCTAACCTAACCATTCCGAGTTGGAGTGCCCCAAGTCCCGAGCTCGCTTCGCTCGCTCTTGATGGTGGGAGCGGGGGGAGGAAAGAGACCCCCCACCATAGTGGTGGTCTCTTCTCATCGACCGGGGCCCGTCGACGGAGCCCCGCTTCGCGGGGCTCCTTTTTTCTGGGTGGTAAAAAAAGAAATAACCCACGAAGGGGATGGCGGGGTCTTACAGACCCCGCCATCCCCTTCTAACCTAACCCTTCCGAGTCGAAGTGCCCCAAGTCCCGAGCTCGCTTCGCTCGCTCTTGATGGTGGGAGCGGGGGGGAGGTATAGATTAGAACCCAGAGCCGTAAAACCAGTTAAAAAAAAAAGTATCTTGCTAAGTTTACTTTATTGGTCTTTGGTTCCCAGCAAGATTATTATAGATCCCAGAGCCGTAAAACCAGTTAAAAAAAAAAGTATTATAGGTTTATGTTATGGTAATCTTTATATGTGTTCGTAGTTCATACTTTGCGGTTTTGTGTTTCTAAAAATGCTAGGGACCTAATTAATTTCATTTTAATTACATAAATCTGTATAAAATACGCGATTACGTGTCTTGAAATTAAGAAATTACATAAAGATCAGTGCAAATTAATATCTTTCCAGTGAATATTAACGAAATCTATGTAGTAATCGTGTTTTCTATTTATAATGTTAATCATTTTAAAATTGTATAAATGTCTATAAATACGTGTCTCCGAAACTTGAAATTACAGATATGTAAAGTGCAAATGAACCTCTTTATACTGAATATTACCGCTATACCTATATAGTATAATATTCGTGAATAAATAGTGGTGAACCTTTCTATAGTGGAGCCTCGTCCTCGATATGAAAGAACGAAAGAAAAAAAAAGACGAATAAACATTTTGATCATGTAAATCAATGTAATGCGGGTAGATGAAAAACACACATTACTTAGAAATAGATGTTATTGCGTTAGATTTTAACATACTTAATTATTTATAGTTTGAAAATCGGTTAGCTACGTAGATCGGTTAGAGACGTTAGTAACACGGAAAGATCAAAACATGGAAATCGATGAAATACGGGTAGATTAAAAAAAATCACTCCTATCTCAGCAAAGTTTCATTTTGTTCCTTTTTCCTTTTCGTAAATTATCTTTTGAAGGTGGTGGGTATTTCCATAATTAACTCCATAAATGGATATTAAGGGGACTCAGTTCGGTGCTTTCTTCATACAAACGTAGGAGGGAAATTACAACAATATTCGATATTGTACGCACAAAACTAAGAATTATATCGATTTATCTCGTCAATATCTAGGTTCATTGATATATAAAACATTGAAAAAAATATTGATTTAAAAGTTACGTGGCTCAAAAGATTCCTATTTTAACACTAAATTAATGACAACTTTAGGCGTAAATAAATAAGATTAGGGCTAAGAAAATTCTAAAACAATTTATCATTAGACGTAGTTTATTTATTCATTAGTTGAAATAACTTTACTTTGCAAACATAAATTCAGCAGTTTTTTCTCAAAAATACTTTTCCTAAACCCTTTTCGCGCGCTCGATTTCGGTGAAAATCATCGTGCCTCTCAACTTTCTCATACAATGTCAAGTGAAAAGCAAACATGTTACCCACGTGCGCTGCCAGTTTCGGTCGAGCGTCCTGCGTCACCTTAATGAACAGGTTTAAAACACAAAAAAAAACATCTCAATTTTCAAATCGCTTTAGACTTATTCACACAATAAAATAAATCACTTATTACCTGCGTTCAGCCGATCGATCCCTGCTTCTGATGTAAGGAGCCCACGAAGGAAAAATAACTCGAAGACGATTTCACAAGTTTATTTGTCGGTTTTCATTACAGAACTACTTGCCTATTCGGCCACACGGCTTTTTATATCGTTTATCATGAATGAACTCAGACATTAATCGAAATGACGTGAAGTTACCTTCGTTCATTCCTTAAGATTCGTTTTCAACGTATCTTAACTAAAGTCATTATTATGTTAACAAACAAATATATGTAATACTACTTTGATAAATAATTGTAGTAATTTTAACGATTAGCAAACTTAGTAAGTAAGTTACTTTAAATAGATATGCAATTTAGGGATGTCTATTGTCAACAACATTTGATTGAATGAATCACATAAGGTTTAGGTTGCAATATTCTACATTCAATCAAATGTTTCCTTCATATTATATTTAATGCGCTCTATTAATTATGGCCATAGTATTTAACTTTACAAATTTTAATATTTATAACATGATTTCTAACAAAACGAAACCAAATTCGAGAGTCGAAATACTTCCGCGTTACAGTAAAATGGACCTAAACACCCTTGAATTGAAGTCAAATATTCAATGCCACTGATTTTAATTTCGCAATGTTTCCGCTTGGAGCGCTGGCTGTAGAAGTGTAGACAAACTTGAGCTTTAAAACAAGGCATTTAAGATCCAGTTTACTGTAACGCGGAAGTATTTCGACTCTCGAATTTGGTTTGGTTTGGTGAGACGTAAAATCTTGTACTACGGGTACAGAGTTCAGACGTACATGTTAAAAGTTAAAACAAAACAGTCACTTCAGTACTAAGTGAACATACATATCACAAATTTCGTCACTGGCAGTAAGTGAAACCGTGGCCTAGTGGTCAAGGCATCGGGCGCGAACCCAGAAGATGCAGGTTCGATTCCTGCCGGTTACGCAATTTTTGATATGTATTTAAAATCATTAAGTTAAAAGAACTTAGGTACTCCATTTAATTAATAAGTGACTCACGGCAAGTCTCCTCAACTCACTATCCCTACTAAATTTTTAAAAGCTAACCCTTGTTAGTTTGTCCTTCAATCAGACCGCAACCGACCAATAGATCGACAAAATTTGCATGGATGTAGTTTTAAAGACCTGGAAAGTGGCATAGACTACGTTTTATCTCGGAAAAATAAACACTTGCTTGCTACGGGCTATTATAGCATGACATTTTTTACACCTTCGTCCTTCAGTCGCCCAGCAACAGATCAATCGAGAAATCAGCAAATCAAACAGTATGTGATTTCTCTCATGTGTAGTTAAAAGTCTGGAGAGTGACTTGGACTACTTTTTATCTCGTGAAAATAAAGAGTTTCCATGGATTTATTGAAAACCTTGTGAACGAAGTCGCGAGAATCATCAAGTTTCTGTGTATAGTCCGTACAAAATGTATTATTTCTACCGCGCTATTTTAACTCTATGGGCCAACTGTCATCTCAAAAGTCGGTAGGTACGGTTCACCTTTAAAATAAGGACTAAAATTGTACTTTTGACTTGACAGTTGACACAAAGTTAAAAAGGCGCATGAGAAGTCATTTTGTACGCACAATAAATCATAGTATATTAGATTAGATATGTCATTCAGTCCGTCATGTGTATGAAAAACATTGGATTTGTATGATACGTATCTTAACCACGCTCACCCCTCGAGTGGTAAAGCAAACTCGTAAAACAACCCCAGCACATAACTCTGCCCCATGCCATGGTGTGGCCATCAATGCTTTATTAGTGGGGAGTCTGTGGTTACAAGATATGCTACTTTCAGATGCGAAAAATAAACAAAGACAAGCGATACGAGTTATAGGCATACATACATACGAAAATGAAACTTTGAGGTAGTGACCTCTTCTGAAGGTAGTCCCACAAATTAATTTAGAAAAGGAAAGGGTTTTTAGCTTTGGCATAACTTTAATTTCTCAAAGGTGACGTTATAATATTCTCAGCAAAAAAGTTTGAATTACAATAACTAAAAGCCCGTATCTTTTCTCATCGAAAACGTTATCCATTACTAATGTTATAAATGCGAAAGGGTCTGTCTGCTAGCTTTTCTGTTTAACCCTTTCTAATGAACAACTTCGTTTATATTAAGTACTTAACTATTGCAAAATTTAGCGAAAAACGAGCAAAAAATTCTTAATCTCGGGTTTAATAAAAATGACTTTCCGTCCAAAGTCCCACTATTGATTGTAAAGCCATTCCAAGTGAATATAATTTTACAAGTGCGGGGTAATTAAACCAGAATTAAATCCCGTTCTCGACGGATACATTTTGCCCCTCGCCGTACGCTATCAAACAAAACAATTTCGGCACCTTTTAGGGTTCTGTACCTCAAAAAGAAAAAGGAACCCTTATAGGATCATATATGTAGGAGAAATCGGCTTTACTCACGTATTGAGTCCCTGTGAAAAAGGACCCCGGGTGGGTTTGAAAGTAGTCGGGCTTACGTCGACTAAATACGTGAGTAAAGTCGGTTTCTCCGACATAAATAATGGAAATCACTCACGATAGCTTAAACCTTATAGGATCACTTCATTATAAATGTCTGTTGCGTCTGTCATGAAACCTATAGGGTACTTCCGGTTGACTTAGAATGATGAAATTTGAAAAATCTGAAAGCCGTAGTTTGTGGTTCTATCACAAAATAAAATTAAAGATTTGTGTTCCCGATCACCATGGCGCAGATTTTATTATACTGGTTTAAGATTTCTTGTACGATGGTGGTGAGCCCTTCGTGTGCGTGTCCGACTCGCACTTGACTGATTTTTTACCTTTTTTTACCTTAATTACGTTTAATGGTCACTAATTCCCCATGTTTAAGTACAAGCGTACCTTCACGGATGATTGTAACTTGTAAGTTTCATTGGAGGTTCTATAAACTGTGTAAATAATTACAAGGCAGTCGCCGTGTACTTATCTCGTATTATTTTTCAGGAGATTATTTTTAGCAGAAACAAATTTTAAGGTTGACCACAGACTATACGTCACCGCTAAGTAGTTTGTGGTTGCGGAGAGTGTTTTAGTGAGGAATTTAATGTTAATTTAATGTCATTTTAAAGTACGTAGGTAAAATTGATTAAAAAATGTAGGTAAGCATTTTATTTTGCAAAAAATGATACATCTACCTGCATTTTCCAATGTAACGCAAATTCTACTTTATTGTGAATTTTATTTAAGTATGTATTTTGTGAACTTTAGTTTTTTTTTTCGTATAAAATACATGCAATGAAGAAACAGACGGTGATCTGCTCTGCATATTATATACCCTAAGTCTAAGTTCTTTGATAGTACTTGTTTCAAGCTTAAAAGTCAAATTACTAATGTTATAATTAATGCGAAAGTGTGTTTGTTTCTTGGCTTGTCCTTCAATCAGGCCACAACGGAGCAATGGATCTATATTATTTTTGCATGGATACAGTTAAGCATCAGGAAAATGAATTAGGCTTCTTTTTGTCCTGGAAAATTAAAGCACTTTCATGGTGTTTTTAAAAACCTTAATTTAAGCGTCTTAAGAAGTCACGAGCTTCATCTAGTAAAATATAAGTTGAAAATAGACCCTACAGATAAAATTCTAAGATTAGAAACTAATTTTTATAGCAATAAATAGTAGCAATAAATTATAGTTGCATGAGGTGCAAGATGCCTTAGTCACATTTAAACAAAGAACCTTAGCTGCGGTACGCATGCAAAAAAATGTATCACGAATTCGTCACAATAATAAGCCAAATTAATTTTTGTTTCTTCTGAGGCGGCCCGCCATATACCTACCACGTAGAATGCTGTAACAATAGTTACGAAAATCCAATACAAAAACGAATACACACAGCCATTCAGATTGTACACGTGACCGTATGCTGCGTACAACATAATCATTACTGTAAGTGCTTCGTTATTTCGTATTTAAAGCTGTTTAATTAATAAGGTTCGTTGAATAAAAATTATGGTTCGATTTGACAGTAAGTGCAAGTATGAAAATATTATTTAAGTACTACATTGCTAAATCGTGGTGATTTAGAAACTGGCCTACTAAGTCGGTTAGAAAAAGGAACGACTAAACTGACGCGATGCCGCTTACTTCCAAAATCCAAATCCTGCTAACATTCCTATTTGCATTGGGCTTTGAGATCGGTATGTACCTAACTTGCCAGCGGGACAGGAGTGGAGAAGGCGGGTAGAGAGGCACGAGGGGTGCAACAGATCGACGTGATTATTGCATGGATATATTATGTAAGTAGTTAAAGATCTGGAGAGTGAGATAAGCTACTTTTATTCTGGAAAATCAAAGATTGCTCACGGGATTTGTAAAAACCTAAATCTACGCGGACGAAGTCGCGGGCATCAGCTGGTATAAAAATAAAGTAATAAAACTCGGCATCTCTTGCGCTTCTGAGCTGTTACTTTAGCTTAGGTATTTCAAAATTCATAGAGATCCAGCTAAGGCCCCTTCCAACTGGTCGGAAGACAATCTGACAGACGGACGGTGAAACCTTTTAGCAAAATGCGCATAAACTTCCATTAAAATATGTATATTTCTATACATATTTTAATGGAAGTTTATTATTCTCTTTTATTTAAGGGTCAGCTTTCAACAGAGACATATTTTTAAAAGGACCTCTTATAAGAGATTAGCGATCTCTTGCCAGCCTCTTGCTGAAATTTTCTGTTCCGGGGAAAATCAATTCCAATTTTAGGCTGGGCGCACATGGCTACTATCGAGTGAGTGATTTTTTTCAGCATCTAAGTAGCTGATATCTTTAACAGATTACGTCTAAACTTGAGTTTAAAGAAGTCATTAAAATTAACTGTCTGATCGTCATATAGCACGTGTCAATATGCAGGATTTTGGGACGCTCTTACATTGTTTCAGTAATCGGCCATTAGGCTTTCATCGCTTATGGCCAGCGCTGATAGACAAAGTGGAGTAAAACCGAGTGTGATCGACACAGATGGTGGTTTTTGATAACAACTTAACTCAGCTTTAAAAGTATGTTGATATACGGTTGAAATTGATGTCAAAAAATAAACGCCGCCCACACCTCGACTTTACTCCACCGAGCCGGCATTTCAAGCTGTCGTATTATTTTTTAGCCGCAACCGCTGCTAGAGAGCTTGATTGTTTTGTAAGACGCTCAGGCGATAGTAGCCAATGTGCACCTAGCCTTAGAGCTTTATTGTTATTATTTGTATTTTCAACTGACTTCCAAAAAGGAGGTGGTTTTGAATTCGGCCCGTTTTTTCTATGCTAGTTTTGGTCTGCTGGGTTAAAGACATCCTTTTCTAAGTTGAAGATTATAGCACAGATTAGATAATAATAGTTAAGTAGGTACCTTCTTCCTTCAGTTTCGCTATAATCGACGCCTAAAAACCGATTAGAGTTATGAAATCGAATTTTGCTGCTGATAGCAAAATAAGTCTGTTTATGTTCACCAGGTGACTAATTTTAATATTGATACACAGACAGTATATAAGTATGTATAATATTGTAATAATTATTATCAATCAGTATTAACAGAATATTAATGAAGAGCGAACCAGTTTCATACCCAATTAGAGGACTGACTTCATAAATTATGCTGTGGTTATTATAAATTTTTCAATCGATTACGTACAACTTGTCAGAAATAGCATACGTTATAATAAAATCTTTGATCGGAATAATAAGAGTCATCAATCGCGTGGCTAACAAGGCCTAACGCTAAACGCCTAGATGTGGCATTATAAGGGTAGGTTTCCACTAAAGTGAGCTGAGCGGAGGCGCAAGACTTAAGGAATGACATGATAAAATTATCGCGTCATAAGATTATTAAGTCATTATACAATAACCTATTAATAATTATTGGTCTATTGTACACGGCTGCGCTTCAGTAAACACGCACCTTAAAAATTAAGTACCTACTCAATATTTACTCAGATTTTATCAGATGATCCATACCTACTTAATATTATAAATGCGAAAGTGTGTGTGTCGGTCAGTCCGTCTGTCTGCTAACTTTTACGGCCCATCTGTTCAACCAATTTTAACTAAATTTTGTACAAAGATAGCTTACATCCCGGGGACGGATATAATATGGTATTTTTTTTATCCCGGAAAATTGAAGAGTTCCCATAGGATATTAAAAGTCCTAAATCTACGCCAGTAAAGCCGAGGGCATCTCCTAGTCTTGTTATAAATGATCGAATGATAAAATTAATGAAATTAATGAATAAACGATAATGAGATTCCAAAAATGAATAGGTATATACCTACTGTTGATTCGATTCCCCGAGCAAAACATTTCCACCTACAAGTACCTACACAGAGAATTAACAACCTCAAGAATACGCATATATATAAGGTTTTGTATGAAAACAAAAACGTCAAATGTTGGCGGAGGACAAGGGAGAAGGTTTTGTTGTGATTGGTGGACTCAAAAATCATGTAATCAAGACAATGTGTGGATTTAGGGTACCGAACGGGCGTGGATCGACTTTTATGCTCAGGAACTGCCTAAGCTTAGCGATCGGGAGTGTGCGACTATTAGGCGTCTATAGGTGGTGGTCTGTGTTCAAGTAACAAAAGCATACAGCTAGTTAGAAGAGATCCAATCGCTCAGTGGGGTGAGAAAGCGGGAACCGTGGACAAAAACTCTAATAATTCTGTCACATAAATTCCGTCTATTACGTTTACAAAACCACATTATTACCAGTTAATGGTTGGTCAGGAACCACTAAGGTTCTTTGGGAGTTAAGGTACCAGCATCGGTGCGTCCTGTTGGTTCTTTTTTTCTAATCACACATTACGTTAGACGCTGTTATGAAACGATTACATTTGATTAGTAAAGGCTTAGTACAATTTCATTGATTACTAGCTACGTTAGTATAAAATTTCTTCATACAAACGTTTGTGTGTTCGTTACCTATGCATTTACGCATCGTTCATCTGATTGAGTTGAAACTTTGTACAGTTGTTGTTGGTACTTGCGTAAAGGTTTATTACATAGTGATATTAATTTTTAATTGGTGGTGCGTGAGATGTTCAAATAAAGAGTTATTTGTAACAATATAGAGAGGCATATTCGCCATGCGAATAAAGATTTAAAAAAACAACCGACCATCAAAAAGTGTAATTTTTTACCTATTTTGAATAAATTATTTGAATTTTGAATTGAAACGCAACGCTGGTATTACGTAGTAGGTACCTACTTCATAAAATAAAATCATAATCAAGTCAGATAAGGATAAGTTAAATTAACTACGACAAAAAAAGGGTAAGTATGTTAATTTATACTTTTACAAATGCTACTATGAAGATTGAAGTAGTAAGATACTACAAAGGATTTAAAAAGTTACCAGTATGCTATCTTAAATTCAGTGATACCTTTGTGCCTAATCTGATTTCTTTATTCGAACAGGAATAAATTATGTTCTTAGCTTGCTTTATTTTTACAAATATATTCGATTCTGGAAAGCTGTTCAATATTTATTTAACAGCAAATACATATTCAAACAAATTAAGAAGATGGGTGAGACAATAAAAAATGCTTTTTGCTCGGAGTTAAATTTGCTCGCCGCTAACAAATGTTTATTGTTATTAACTTGCCTAAAGCGGTGTATAAATTAGTTCGATTACAATATTGCATTTTTGTGACATTAACATTGTGTAAGCTACAATTTTAGTAAAGCAAAGTCACTAAATAAGACCAATCTCTGATAGTACCATTTGTAACGATACTCAACTGGCATACTAAAATATTATAAAATTTTAATATGCAAAATAGTACAAAATTTTTGCTATAAATTTATCGAAATTAGGTTAGTACATATCAGCAGTAAAGTATTTCACATAAGAATATAAAGGTTCACTTTTAAGAGTTTCAATTTTAACTCATAACGCATAACGTTGGCAAACATTGGGAATCGAGGATATACGCCGCACGGGTTATCGGGAGCGAAGACAGACAGCGATGCGCGGGGCCGCGTCGAGGCGTTGTGTGCGCGCCGCGCTGGTTAAAGCGTAATAGCGCTCGGAGCGTTCATTGCTGAACTAGCGTTGCGTGCGGCATCGCGCGCGTCGGTCGAGACGGTGAGTGTGCGCGCTCGTCGTTGCGTAGTGGCGCTCATAGCGTGCTCTACTCAAACGGCGATGTGGAGATACAAAATATAATTTACTTATTGTAACTTATGTGCTGGGGCGACACATGAGGTTTATAATAAAGAATACTAATTTGAGAATGGGACCACTTTGAGTACAAGGATACATTTCTTATATTATAGGGCGATACTTTCTAAAGTCTGAGAGCGATTTATGGTTGAACTGACAATTTGGCTGCTTAGGCGGAGAAAACCGCGCGTCCTTCGGGATGTGTTTGGTGAATCTTTGCTTGAGATGGCTTTCAGTGTTATTAGTGAACTATCTGACATTCTTCTGAAGACTTCTATCATTCCGTGGTGATTGCAAACACTTACAAGGTACATAAATGCTGAAGATGGGATTAGGCCTGTGGATATAGTCTCCCTCGCTTCGGCGTTTGTATCGCAGTGCGCCTGGCTCTGTTTGGCATCTGACTATCAGTTAGATGTTAGATAGGGATTAGGCCTGTAGATGCCATGGTGAGCCTTGTTCATTCTTGACAATAGTTTGCTATGTTTGAATTTGTGATTACATCGGCGTGCGTTCACACATAGTGCGAACGTATGTTAATGGGGTTGCATTAAAGTATAGTGGATGTTAAATTGAGTTGTAGGCCCATGTACTAAATCTGCAGTGAGCCTGGCTCGTCTTTAGGATTTAATTACATTGGAAACTAGAATAGGATTGGCTAGCGATGGCAGATCATACGGCTATTTCTGGTTTTGTCTTGTTCTGGTATCCTGTGTTTACTTTTGAATTATTTGCTGGTATGCGTTGGAGCGCGTTGGAAGACGCTTATGCGAAGGAGACCCAGTGCCTTTGATGCTTTGTGATTCTTATATGAAGGAGAACCTAGTATCTCGGGCTTTGTGAATCCTTTGCTGAGTTGATTCTAGCATGCTTTAATATCTAATAGCTACCAATCACAGTGGGCAGGTAATGCTGCTGTACTGTTTGTACTCTGACATTCGTTGGAATGCTTAACCACCTTGTGGTGTTTACTGAATACACGCACAATATAAATGCAACATTATTATACCAATACATAAATATTGAAGGTTGGGTTAAGGCCTGTGGATATTCCCGCAGTGAGTCTGACTCTCCTTGAAACCTATTAACAGGTCTGTAGTGGGAGAGCACCACTCTAAAAATGCTGTTTCAGCTATGGCTGCATCGTGGGATCATAAGAGGCACGCACCTCTTTCTAAAGTATGCTTGCATACGTTGCGCCGTTTATCAAATGATGACGTTGTGGGGGGGGGGGGCTACTGTTCGTTGGTATTTTATGTACTTAGTGTCATAGGATACTAAGGGAAGGCAGAAGCTCACCGTACATGGCGCGGAGGGGCTATGTACCATCATTTACTTTTTAATTCCCCAAGTAAATGATGCCATCCTTCCAAGCTTCTATCCCAAAGGGGTTAGTAGTTTGGAGAAGTCTTCAAATTCGCGAACTCCGTAAAGTCGTTGGCTTGATAAACGCGGTTCAATACGTGAACGCACATTTTGAATTGCACCAGAACGGCATTTGTCTTGTCAGACATACTCGAATGCCTACTTCCAATACGCGGACTCCGTAAAGTCGTTTAGGCCTGATGAACTCATTATTTCCGATACTCTAAAAGTTCTTGGTTTATTATGGACACAACATTTCAAGGGGTCTTACTGCTATACGATACACGTGCCACGTGGTTTAAGGGAATTAATTTAAACCGTAACCTTTGGAAAGATTCGAAGGAAAAATAGGGTAGAGTTTTTTTAGGACCTCGTCAGGTTAGTTACACATTGACTTATATATTACTTCGTAAGGACAGGGCCATTGAACAAGTAAAATCTGTGAACTGTACCTAGTAATAATATTATGACGTGATTTTTTGTATAGCGGTAGTTTATGGGGCCTAGAACTCATTATTAAAGAGAATAATTTAAAAAATCGTGATTTTTATTCATTTTAAAAATAATTAATTATTAACATCACGTACGGAAAGCGATTAATGACGTCACATGGCGTAAATGACAAATAGTTTTCAATTTTTTATCATAAAAAATATTTTCCCGCAGAAATGACTCTATTTTTATGTTAAAAAAATGAAAAAAAATTGTCGTTTAGGGATTGTGACGTCATTATTCACCTTCCGTAGGTATAGCGTGACGTTCATGGTAAAAATCAATAAAAATCATCATTTTTTAAGATGAATTCTTCTCTTTCATTAATGAATTCTAGCCTCATAAACTACCGCTATACAAAAAATAACTTCATTTTATTACTAAAGTCCAAGACCCTATTGTTGGATGAGTTTATATTTATTTGCCTGTCGAAGTCCGAATTATAGGTCAATTATTGAAAACCTATAAAACTTAAGTATTCTCATTCTGAGAGGAGCCCAGAGGAGCCCCAGCTCAGTAGTGAGCCGATGATGATGTTGATTTTATACTACACATAGTGTTAATTGTAATAAATAACTATCACAAGAAGTCCATTTGCGGCTACCAAACATAAATCTTAATCCCGTAACCGCCATCAAAGTTACCGACATGTACAAAAACCGAAAGATTACCTCCTAAAAAAGGTGCAAATGGGCAACGCCAACAGAGGTCCACTTAACATCGAAATATATTTTCAATTCACGTGTAGCACAATAACTATATTATCACAATGAAGCTTTTTGTTGTATTTCCCCAACGATTAACGTGTACGCATTTAAAATTCTAAAAGGATTTTTTTAAGTTTCGAAACCTTTTGGCTCATCAGTTTCAATATACAAATTACAAATCTGAATCAGAATTCAATGAAGTCAATAAACTTAAAACTCATGTCACATGTTGCGTGCGGGTGTGCGGGGCGTCGTTGATAAATAGCCATCCATATCCATACTTCCATACTAATATTATAAATGCGAAAGTGTGTCTGTCTGTCCGTCTGTATGTCTGTCTGTCTGTCTGCTAGCCTTCACGCCCCATCCGTTCAACCGATTTTGACGAAATTTGGTTCAGAGATAGGTTGCATCCAGGGGAAGGACATAGGCTAAAAATCAAAATCGAGCATCATCTAGCCTAGTCATTGATAAATGAGCCTCGATCCTCAGCAATTAAAATTACGAGAATTTTTAATTATTAAGCATAATTTTATTTATGTTTACAACCACCGTGTAAGTATTAAGTAGGCAAAGAATACATGTTTTCAACTCATGCTGCAGCTAAAATACAAGAGAATACCTAACTTGCTAATCGTGAAATAATTGATGTTATGCATACAAAGACCCCTAATATTCACCTGGGGAGGGTCACAGTCCCCTTAATACGCGAGAGGTCATAGCACGATGATGGTAATGCACAATTTCAGGGGCCACTAACATTTGGTGTAAGTTATAAGAAGTGTTCGATTTCTTTGGGAAATTATTTCCATACACGTTGTATAGTACCCGGCAAGAAATATTGCACATCGAACTTTAAAAGAGATAACAATTTCGTAAAGCGGCGCCTCTGTTGTTGAGACCGACGAAACGTCACATAGGGTATGAGTGACAGAAACGAACTGTACGAAGCAGAAATCTCTTTTAAAATTTGATGTGCCTGATGGTACCGGTACGGTTTGCATTGTGTTTGAACACAATTCAAACGAAAAATAACTACTAACTTCTTCTTCTTCTGCTGTGAAAGGATAATACATATTTCAAAAATGTGACAGTTTAACCCGCGTGGTTTTAGGTTTGTAAAACATCCGTGGGGAATCTTTTGGTTTTCCAAGATAAAAAGTTAGCCTATGACACTCTCCAGGTCTTAAAACCCTGCACCCATGCACAAAATTAGGTCGATCTGTTGCTTCGTTGCGACGTGATTGAAGGACACACCAACAAACCAATAAACAAACAAACAAACACACTTTCGAATTCATAATAGCGGTAGTGATTACAATAAAGTTTGCAAATTTTTATTTGTAAGAGCCAATAAATCCGCTTTACACTTGGACCACACATATTGATATGCGCAGTCACGAGCCGACACTATCTCTAGCTGGTGTATATTTTAAATAGCCTATAAATGTTAACATGTAGTGACACTCTAGACAAATTCTATTTACAATCATTTTATCAACAGATTAGGTACAGAAGGGGATTTTACAAGAATATGGTATTTGACAGCATGTAAAATATAGGATCTATTGATGGCATTGCATATGAGTTTTGGAAATTTGGAAACCAACTATAGTTATATTTAGTCAGTTAAGAAAAATACGAGATATTTTAAGAGGAAATCGACAAAGAAAATGATTTTTTGTCTACTTTAGTTACGTGATCGTAAATGGATCGCAACTCGTATCACACTCTACACACACACACACATTCGTACGACACTCTAGACAAATTCTATTTACAATCATTTTATCAACAGATTACAGAAGGGGATTTAACAAGAATATGGTATTTGACAACATGTAAAATATAGGATCTATTGATGGCATTGAATATGAGTTATGGAAATTTGGAAACCAACTATGTATTTAGTCAGTTAAGAAAAATACGAGATATTTTAAGAGTAAATCGACAAAGAAAATGATTTTTTGTCTACTTTAGTCACGTGATCGTAAATGGATCGTAATTCGTATCACGAACTAAAGTCTAAACTATGTATGTAAATCTAAACTGTGTAAATGTATGACTAGCTTTGTCCATGACGTCATCTGCGTAGCAAAATAATTCATAACCTATAAAGGCTAAAGCACTGTTATATACTATATAGCTATTATCTATCAGTGAAAGAATTTTGAGAATCGGATCATTAGTCCCGAAGATTATCCCAAACATCCCAACTTACAAACTTTGCCTTTTTATAACATTAGTAGACGTTTTTAACCAAGTGATGAAATATTAACCTTTTTAACCACTATGATTTAAAATATGTTGAAATCGTATTAAGTAAAGGATTATACAATAGGAAATCGAGCGAAGTTGCAAGCAATCGCTGGTTTGCCCGTAAAAGTTTGCCCACGGCTTTCTCAGCCATAAAATTATTCACAACTAAAATGGGTTAACTATGGGCCTATGGCTTGTGAGGCTGTAAGTAATACGTGATTGTTTGTAACTATCACTCAAACTTGACAGAGCATGCACTTGTTATTTATTGCTTACAAGTATCATTAGACCACGTCAAAGCGAGTTATAGCCCTTATAGGGCAAGTTATAATGAGTCGATATAGTCAACTTGCGGGCCACGTTTGTTTTTATAAAACATTTTAGTACCTAAATATAAAATTAACGTACTAAATGTAACGTAATAAAAAATTCTCTTCTGCTTTCGCTTTTTGTCCTCATATTTAAAAAGCAGTGTTCTGTTGTTCAAATAATGCAACACCTAGATAATCAAAATAAAATTTAAATGTTATTCGAGCTATTCTAATTTTTTTTTTCATGTACCAAAGTTGTAGTAACAAAGTAAAATTGTAGTTAAAAATAATATTGTATGAGTTGTATGGATTTAAAATGGTCTCTGTACCTACTTGTAACATAAAAATGCAACTCCTCAATAAATCGATATAGATTGCACACACGAAAGAAAGGTGATTACAAAAATGAAGTAGAGTAGGTAGAGTTAGATTGAGTAGGCAATATGATATTTAAACAATTTCTTTTTTTAATAGGTACTGTTAGTTCATAAGAAAATAGATCACCAAATAACTATACACATGTCTGCACCCAACATGTCTCTATTAATACTTACACCAACTTCACATGTATGGTATTTACTGTTCATAATAGTAATAATGCCTAAACGTAAGTGCATGCTGCATAACACCCTTAGATTATAACACCATAGTCTCATTTTCATACGAAATTGTGCTTATCAAGTGCGCGTTAGTTAATTGCGCGGGCGCAACTGCAGGCAAGTATTAGTTAAATTAATGAGTACTCATAGAGAGTAATCAATGTCAGTCGAGAAATCTATTACCTGCTCTTAAGTTAGATTATTACTTTGTGTAAGTAATTAGAGTAAAATTAAATAGGAGCTCATATTTCTCCTTTCCGCCTCTGTAAGGTAATTATTATGACGCGCGAAAAAGATATATCTAAATAAGAATTTGACAAAAACATAATTAATTACATACTTCGTTTCAAAGCCTCCCATTAAAAATTACTCCCAGATAAAAACTTTAAAAAAATGCATTTATAGTAAGGCCGTACTTTTGTCACCTATCGTGCTTTGAAATATAACGCTTATCTCCGACCAAATTGGTACATACCAATCAAAACATTGAAACAAAATCCAACTTATTATTAGTAACAATAGAGTTCATTTTCTTTCGAGTGGCGAGTCAAGAATATTGGCCCAATATTTGTCCAGCATGTCAAATAATTCCAGGCGTTTGATTTGTTTGGAAAAGGTGTAGACGTCCCGACAACGCCAAAGTCCAGTATTAAAAGAACCTGATTTACATACTCGATAAATGACAAGCTAGGTTTTATTATTCTGGATATAAGTTGCATTGTATGTTTTGTCATTTGAACGACTAATGTGTAAACAGATAAAGGGTCATTTTTAAGTGAAAGTAAATCATAAGGGATTTAAAAACTTCCTTACAATGGTGTTCTAATGGATACTTTTGCTTTCAGAGTGGTAGATTTGTTATCCTTGTAGGGGAGTTGAAAATTGGTTGTATAAGGGTGTAAATAAAGGATTTATCAAAGGGATCCCCCTTTACTTACTTAACCAGTATTGTTAAGGTAATCTTGTCTTTAATTGTGATGGGGATAAATTTTCTACTTCACAATCGAATTAGACTATTATCACTCATTAATTTAAATTTATAGTTTGCTGAGGCTCTAATGTAACTTTTTAACCGACTTCAAAAAAAGGAGGAGGTTCTCAATTCGTCGGAATCTTTTTTAAGTTAAACAATTGCTTTTTATTAGCGGTCAAAGTTTAACGGTAACCGTATCATAATTTTCCCATCACTCATTTTTTTGTTTTATAAAAGAATATTAGCCATTTTTTAAATGACTAATATTCCCCTTTCCTCTCCAATTAAGCGTCAAGCTTGTGCTAGGAGTAGTTACGACAATAGTGCAACGGGCGGGGTTTGAACCGTCGACCTTTCGGTTTTCAGTCCACTCCTATACCGGTTGAGCTATTGAGGCTCCAAATTGCGACATCGAAGACTCTAGTAGATTATTAAGTAACTAGTAAGTACATAATATTGGCTCTATTAGACTTTATTTTAAAGTTAATATAAACTTTAAACTTTATTTTAAAGTGTAGTTAGTAGTTACACATTAGCATAAGGGGTTATGACGAATGGAAAGCCGGGATGCGAGCTGAACAGGTGTTCACCATTCACACATTCGTCTCTGGGAAAGCCATGTCACTATAAGAATGTTAAATATGCATTGTGGAAGGAAAAAAGAGGAGAGGGCGACCAAAGAAAAGGTGGATGGATTGCGTGAAAGAGGATATATGCGTGTAAAAGAGGTGGATAATACGTTGACGGATGACAGAAGTGAGTGGAAGAAGAAGCCATGTTGTGCCGACCCCACGTAGCGTGGGATATGGTAAGGAAGAAGAAGAGTCTCTGGGTCTCTTCGCAATTTCGATGTCGTATCTCGCGACAGGCTTACGACAGGCGTAAATCTCGCGATCATTGCTGTCAAACGTCCGGATAGAGAGAGACAGCAACAGCCACAAATTAAAATAAGAAGAAGAGGAAGAGAGACAGCAAATGAACTGTCGGATTGCTACTGCTGTCGCGTTGCTGTCGCTACTGCAACTTTTTACGTAATCGCCCCACGGGCCGCACTGGCGAATATGTAAATTCACGGTAAAATACATAGAAGCGTAAATGCAAAGGACAATAAGCGCAACACACATTCCACCGCGTCCCGCCAAAACATTTGGCCGCGCATTGCAACGTCACTTGTCAATGGAGGCACAGATAAACATAAACTTGAATGACATACTCATCGAGGCGGCTGATGTATCGTTTGTGGCGGGCTTTAAAAATAAAATCTATTTGTTTATAAAAGAGTGGTGGGGTAATTCAATTGTTCTGAATGAATGTTGACGATCTTCAATTTCTGACGACTTCTTTATGTACCTATAGTACCTACTTACATTGTTATTTACAACAAGTTCACACATAATAATTTAGCAATGACTTGAACATTTTTAGGGTTCCGTACCTCAAAAGGAAAAAAGGAACCCTTATAGGATCACTTTGTTGTCTGTCTGTCTGTTAAGAAAACCTGTAGGCTACTTTCCGTTGACCTAGAATCATGAAATTTTGCAGTTGGGTAGGTCTCATAGCACAAGTAGGTAAGTAAAAAAGTACTTAAAACGAAAAAATTAAAATACTACATCTGTACATATAAAATTCAAAATCCTGACAGACTGACTGACTAATTTATATATCAACGCACAGCCTAAACCGCTGGTCCTAGATACATGAAATTTGGAGGGCGTGTTCTTTGTAAAGAGTCGGTAAGTACCTAAGTAGCAAAGATAAGGAACGCTAAACCCCACTACAATCGTAATGAAAAAATTTATTTAGACGCACAAGTAAGCTCAACAGCTGCACTTTGCTAAGGAACTCTTTAAAGTTATTTCCTTCACAGTGGATATATACCTACTGTAAAAAGTATATCCGGTGCATTTATATTATGTTTATAAGATTAACACAAATGCACGCTTTAAACAAAGACGTCAATCCTTCGGTCTTCCTGACAGAGATTAGCGAGTGGTCAGCATTTTTAGCAGTGACCATACAGTCACAATTTTCAGTACGATCCCAATTTTTAACAGTCGACTAACAAACATAATATTATAGAGACAGTAGAGTTTTGTACGTCTCTAAATTAATATCGTTAGTTTAGATAAGAAAACCACATAGCCACTTGAATATAAAATTACTAAGATGTATTTTTGGTGACTTACAGACTGGTCAACATTTCTTATTAAACATACGGGTCTTGGTGGTCAAATATTTCATTAAATAAATAAATAAATAAACTGTTTTTTTCCATAGTAGGTACAAATTTAAAACATAATAAAAACTACATTACATTTCAAGTTTGTAGATCCAATCAGTCAATCATTGTACAGTACGCGGCAGAAAGTAATGACATCGACATTTAGGAGATAGCACAAATTTTTGTAGAGCGTTGTCCGTCATTGAGACCGACAAAACACCGTATAGGTATGAGTGACAGAGACAACGCAACATATTTTGTATTAAGTACTATCTTGTTTTTTTATTCTTTTGTGACTAAGTATTAAATTTGGCAAATTTTATCAAAACTATGTACACGTTTGTTAGGAATATCATATTGCATGCTAATAGGCAGAATTTGGCTGTACCTTTTTGTTTTGGTAACATCTCCACTGTTTACCCAGATTCGCAATAAAGAAATTTGTATTTGTATAACGCTCTACACAGCCGAAATATCATTCTAAAGGCCGATGTACATTACTTTCTGCCTCGTACAGTACTGTTTAATACGTACCTACTATTTTAAATTGTGTCCTCTGCATATTACTGCATGGTCACTCTAGCTATAATTCAAGCTTTAACCGATGACCCGTCTTCAGCATAAATCTCTCTCCACTCAGCACAAGAAAGTGTATACCGTTTTAATTGATCTTCCGACAGCCCATTACATTGCGCTTATATAAACCTCTTTAGTGATTATGAACGATCCCAAAGCTTTATAAGTTCCAGCGTCTAATTGAGGAAACGTGTTAGGTATGTGTGTTAAAAGTCACACCAACGTCTAACGAATTCATTAGATGGTGAATGTGCGTGTAATGGTTTATGAACCCGTTTACAAAATATAATGGCTAACTGTTTTCACGTGGAACGGTTTCCATGAAAAACAAAACACTCAAGTATTGAATTCCACCGCGCTAGCAAAGTGTTCTATCTTGAACAGTAAGTATTACAAGGACCATTATTATTAGACCACTAACTAGCTTTTTCCGTCCGCGTGGACTACACAAATTTCGAACCCCTATTTTACCCCCTTAGGGGTTGAATTTTTCAGAAATCCTTTCTTAGCGGACGTCAACGTCATAATAGCTATCTGCATGCTAAATTTCAGCCCGATACGTCCAGTAGTTTGAGCTGTGCGTTGATGGATCAGTCAGTCAGTCAGTCAGTCAGTCAGTTAGTCACCTTTTCGTTTTATATATTTAGATTAACAGTACGAATTAAAAGTGGCGGTGGCCTAGATAAATTCGCCCTCCTATTCGGGAGATCCTGAGCACGCGCACCTCTAACTTTACAAAATACGTTTTAAGCAAGCACCGGTTAAAAAAAATATCGTGAGGAAACTCGCTTGCCTGAGAGTTCATCATAATATTCTTAAAAGGGTGTGTGTGTAGTCTGTCAATCCATACCGTGCCAACGTGGTGGGCTGTGGCTGCCAAAATTGGCACGTAATTTTGCCTACTTTAAGCACTTGAAGTTTGAACCCTTTTAAGTGACCACTCCTGCTCTTCACTTATTGGAAGTACCTACCTATAGATGCTTTTAGGAAGTAAGAGGTGCTCTCAAGATCTATAATTTTGTTAAAAACTTGGGCTGAACAATAATAGCACCCAGATATTACACAACATTGATATATTTTCAAAATCCTTGAATCTTTTATCGTTTTGTATTTTGTGTCTTTTTGTGTTTGTATTTATTTAAATTTATCATTGATCATCTAGTTAGTGTAAGTGGCACTACCATTCCAATTAGATGTAAAATAAATGAATTGCAAAAAATGAATAGCATTTCCAATGTAACTTAATTTATTATTACTTTGTAACTACAATTTTGGTACATGAAAATATAAATTATTAAAAATTATTAGGTAATAAGAAAAACTCGTAATACACCGGGCTGACAAGTTTTTTATTTAGCAGTAGCTCAACATTATCGTCATTTAATAAAATTTACGTTTGTCTGTCTGATTGTCTGTTCGTAACATATCATCACCATCGGGTGCCTTCTTCGAAACGAAGTTTGGAGGTCATCATTCGAAAACGTCTCTATTTAACTTCTTACATTCTTCTCTATCTTTTCATTCTTCTCTATCTTTTTACTCTTACTCTGTATTTAACTTTTTACATTTACTGCATTCGCGCATCGTTCATTAGATTGAGTTAAAACTTTGTACCTAACCTACTGAAGGAGGTATCTACCTAATAATTATTGTTGCGACCTTCTGCACTGTGCAACACATGCCAGCTAGTAGTTAATTATTTTATTAATTTTATTAATATATTATTAGGTGCTGTTTTTGGACTATATTGCTTATTATTTGATTAATACCTACCTAAATTCAAAGCATCTCATGAATGAATTCGAAATGAAAAATATGCAACAAGAATCAAATGATTCACAAAAGACAACATACAAAGACAATTGACCACTAAAAGCAAATAAAATAATATGTTTCGAAAGTCTTAGCAGAAAATTTAAAGCCTGTTGTGGACAAATATGTATAGAGGCATATTCAACAATGCAGCGAATCGCCTTGCCTATTTATAGCATTGCAAACAGAAGGGAATAACCCTTATGTTTTGATTCTAAGCTATTGTTTTTGTGTAAACTTTTGTTCAATGTGCCAATAGGTATCTTAGTCTATTTTTACTTTTGTTTGTTTTCTTCGTAATGTAGGATCATGTACCATATTAAAAATACCTACTAGAAACATGTAAAAGGTTGTATTTTCTTTACACATGTCTCATCATCATTATCACTATCATTTCAGCCTACGGAGGTCCATTGCTGAACTTACGCCTTTCCTAAACGCCACAACATCCGGTTCTCAGCCTTCTTTATCCAGCCACTTTTTGCACATCCTCTTTATATCGTCCCCTGTCCATCTTGCTGAAGGCCACGCCACACTACTCTTACTGGTCTAAAATCTAGAAATTTTCGGCTCCACCGGCCATCGCTTCTACTTCAAATTGCTGATGCTTTGGGCTATGTCAGTGACCTTGCTTCTCCTGCGGATCTCTTTATTTCGAATCTTATCTTTCAGAGAAACTACTAACATAGCCCTCTCCATAGTTCGATGAGCGGCTTTAAATAGTTTGGATCAAGCCCTTTGTCAGTGTCCACGTTTCAACGCCAAGTGAGGCTGGGAAGATCACACTGATTAAATAAAGATTTTGAAGATGTAGTATTGACGATGAGAAGAGTTAAGTTTCAAAACGCTACCCAGCTCAACTGTATTCTTACAACTATTAAATCAACACAATTTGAACCAAATACCAATAATATGCGTAATGATGAGTTTTGATGTCAGCAATATGAAAATCATTTTACAAGAATATTTTCCATTCGAAGAAAAATCGACGCCAGATAATCTATCAAGTTCGCTCATAAATAGCAATTTAAAATTTCTACTCCGTGTCTATTACCGGTAATTTACAGTGATTCCCCCCGATTTCACTTGCTATACTAAAAGTTTATACCATATAAGCTTTTTACGGCATCAAATTATGTTTAATTTCACTAGGTAAGTAGGTACCTACCCTATAAAATATTCAGTTTTCGATTAAACAAAACGAACTAGCGTTGTGGACTAAATACGACATCCCCTTTGGAACACCTTTTCGTACAATAACAGTCAAAAAATGGATTCTCAACTCATTATGTAGAAGATAGAAGGCATAGAGATAATTTAGTGATAGGTAGATGGCAATACTTAGGCCAAAGCTAAAATTATTAATGTAGGTAAATTTATTATTACCTACTACTTGACAATTAATGAAAAAACTTGGTATAGTACGCGACAGGTCGAGATGGCAATCGGGGTATGAGGCGGAGTGACACCTCTCCCGCATGTCACCCGCGCTATCCCGCACCAGGTTAGCGCGAGGGCTTTGCGGGTGTGCACTGTGCGGGGTGTCCCAAACTCCCTACCCCGATTGCCATCTTGACCTGTCGCGTACTATAGGTAGGTATATCGTACTTAGTTGTCATTAAAAAAGGTGACTTCAAAGAGAGAGAATTGGGTCCGATCATGGCTGATAAGGGCCAATAAGGATTCGATTAAGCAATAAGCATTTCAATAGCTCGTAGGTACCTCTCGCTCACACACAGGGCGTGGCTTTTTGCATTAAAATCATACTGATTATAACTAATTACAGACCACGCAGGCACAGTTTTCGAGTTCCAACTTCCAACACTGGCCTACGTAAATTGCTATGTTACTGGTTTTACCTGGACAGTTTTTCAAATTCAGGTATGTACCTACCTAAGTAGTACCTACTTACTTAATATTTTTTAATTTGCATGGCGGCCATTTTGAAATTCGCCATCTTGGTTTTTTGTTATTTGTTTTATAGCGGCAATAGAAATACAGGCTATGAAAATTTCAACTCTCTACCTATTACGGTTCATGAGATATAGCCCGATGACAGACAGACGGACGGACAGCAGCGGCTTAGTAATAGGGTCTCGTTGATTCTTTTTGGATACCTACTGAATTAGCAACAAACTAAGCTGATTCCGAGCTCTCTGGTACGGGAAGCCCAAAATTACATTTTATAGTCCAATATAGTACCTATAGTTCGCGACATGTCAACATGGCAATCGTGGTTGGAACTGGGAACGCCCCGCACACCCCCCACACCTCTTACCCCGATTGCCATCTCGACCTGTCGCGTACTGTAGGTCAAAATTTCGATTCTTTTTTTTGGCTTGTCAACGTTTATAGGATCTATAAATGGTAGTACAATAAAGCAATAATTAATATACATAATTGTTAGATATATAATATCTATAAGTACAATATTCACGAGTACGAAAGCGTATCGCACTTTTTCGCCGGATACCGAAAGGCTTGCTTTGGCGTAGGTCGCTTGACCACAGACGAATGCCATACCGTCGCGAAGTCTTATTTCAGACATGCAGGATCGTCACGATGTTTTCCTTCGATGTTGCACAGTATACATTATTAATTAAGTGCCTAAATACTGTTAAAATGAAACCCGATTGGCCGACGATTCTGGAATATAAAATAATTGAAGATTGGTTTGGTAAATGAACTATCGTGAGTAGCTACCTACCAGTAAGTATCTACCTACCTAATATATGCATTACATAATTATAATACAATCCAAATGGAGTTTGGGTACTTACTACTTAAATTTATTTTAAACTCGATTTCAGAACGCGACCAAGTTAATTTTAATTTCAAAATATTAATTTTAAATTGGGTAATATAAAATGAAAACTTTTTAATAAAGAAACTTACAATATGCCCTTAATTCAGCACGAGTTTAGCAATACAGTAGGTACAGTAGAGTTCAAGTTGCCTCCAGTCGTGGCTGACGACGAGCGATAACACCGGAGTGCACTATTCTCCTCATTAGGGCTGACTACCTTACATAATAGTAATATTAAATGGCCTTAAGAAGGATGCAAGTGGGCGATAGCGATTTGGTCCGACATGTACGTCTAGACTGACTTGCATTGATAGTAAACTACCCATAAGTATTAGTAATTCCTACTTCCATGCTATCCATACATGACCCATACCTACCGACTGCAATCTCCATATCTGTATATCTCCATGTCTATAATCTATGTCGATTGTCTACAATGTATGGGCCCCAATCGGCTCAAACAAGCGGATTTCCAACTCAGAACGTCTAGAAATTTCAAATAATGTATCATCGAAGCATAATTATTATAAGAATTAGAGAATTAAATATATGAATTAGCATTAGTAAAGTTTGCTTTATTTTTTCATTCTAGCCCCGTTTTGTAAATGATTTTTACTGCTATATGAGCTATCACTTTATACCTAACATCAAATCTTTGACTTGTATTTTACCACCAAAAGGGAGTCCGCTTTTCAGCATAGTACCTAAATATTCTAGCTACTTAAATTTATGTTCGTTTACTACGCCCGTTTCGAACATCAGACTATTTAGGCTATCAAATCTGCATCTACGATGTGAATTCGATAAATTGAAGCCTCAGATAACCGAATAATAAGCAAAGCTGCCCCCGAATTGTGTAAGAAAAACGTATTCATCGTTATCGTAATCGTCAACAAATTCTGCCCCTGATTAGCTGTGAAAAATCTAAACAGCGAATCAATCTACCAGCGAGTCTACCAATCCGCACATGGCCAGCGTGGTAGACTATGGCCAAACCCTTCTCACTCTAAGAGGAGACCCGTGCTTTGTAGTGAGCCGGCGGCGGCCGGGGATGGGATGATGATGAATCAACCAATCAAAGGGCAGAGTTTTTTGACAATTACGATAACGATGAATACTTACGTTTTTCTTACATAATCGGGGGGAGATTCATAGCACCATGATAGAGACGACCATGAGTTTTAGATCATAACTTTGTATTTTTGCAATATCAGCATAACATAACATTATCAAGGACATTGGACAACCAAGGGACAACCCTACAATATTTTCATACGAAACTCAACGTGCACGCGTCTTCGTAGCGGGTGCTTTGTGCATAGAATTTATACTCTATTGTCGCAAATTGAAAGTGTTCCAAGAAAAATAAAACGCACACTTTACTACACACTGAAGCTAACTTTCTTCGGAGAAAATGTTTGTGTAATATTTTTGTCGTGAAAATCTCCTGAAACAAATACTTACTAAAGTTACAATGTCTGCAGTTTTAATTATAACATCTGAAATGTAATTGGTATTAATGACTTATATGTATTAAAAATTTCTTTGCCAATCCGCACGTGGCCAGCGTGGTGGACTATGGGTAAACCCCGAAAGGAGACCCATGCTCAGTAGTGAGCAGGCGATGGGTTGATCATGATGATTAAATATATTTTAAAGACTATAAAAAATTAATTAGTATGAATTAGCTCTATCCCAAAAAGTAGTAGAATGCTTTCCGAACCGGGCAGCGCAGTGATAGTCGAGTTCTATAATAAGTATTATAGAACTCTTATAAAATATATAATAAAATATATAATAAGCTTATAGAACTCTTATAAAATAAATATTATATTTTCGTTAAAAAGCTACTTCAAGTTCGTCCAAAATTAAATAGGTACATATTTTTTTACATTTAAAGCAGTTTTTTTAGTAAAATAAAAAAAAAATTGTATTGACTATTAGTAGGGTAGGCTACTAAAGGCAGAGAACCTTCATTCAAACGTATTTACACCATAAACCATGATGATTAAAAAACTGTTATTCATCATGGGGTCCAAATAAATTGCTTTTGTAAGTAACAAAATATGTATAGAATTAATATTAATTCTTGAGAATATAATATTATTTTAGTAAAAAATGTTTGAAAAAAATTTCTTCTAATAATAGCACGTCTAAGGCAAAGCTTCATAAAAGCTTTCAAGTTTCAAGTAGGTTCTTCAAATTAATATACTAAGAACATTAGGTATCTATTTTATAATACACAATGCTATTGTTTTGGTAATGAATTTATTAAGAACGCAGTTATTATTTTATCTGTCGCGAGCAGCTTAAATTATTAACCTCAATTTAACTTTGCCGACTGCCTCGATTCGATTTCAGAGCTTTTGTGCTTTTTGCTCTATCTCCACTTAATTAAATACTCGACGATATAAATTTAGACGAAACAATTTTGTAAGTAAGTACGTTAATTTTTCTAAAATGTATAAAATAACGCGTTTTTATTTATTAAAACAAACAAACTATATACATATCAATACAATAATAAACATACCTACCAATATTTCTAGTAGCAATCTACTAGAAATATTGGTATTTAACCGCCTTATTTCTTGCAAAAGTAGGTAGTTTTTATAGTTTATACGTATAAGTACTCATATTTTCATATTTACATGATACATGTTAATCCAAAAGCAAATAAATAAATAACAAACAATAAAATATCATCAAGGATCTCTACGTTCATCAATATTATTTTAAAAACTCTTTTTTTGAACCTGCGATTTTAATCATCGTCATCGTTTGAATTTCGTACCATTCAAAAACTGTACGCTTATTACCCAAGAACTTCTCTTAAAATGACAGCTAATTATCATCAAGCCATACCGTGGCAGTAAAGTAAGAGTAGAATGCCACGAACTTTACAAACAGCGGCGCGCGGCACATCGGCATCCGAAAAATGAAAAAGGCGCCGAAAAACCAGACTTTCTCTTTAAAAAACCGTGGAATAAATTTTATTTTGCACCTTTGAAAATAAATTTGCACCGCCTTAATGCTTTTTCCTTTATCTGAATATCTAAATGTGTAAAGTTAAAATATTTTATTACTCTTAAAAGAGGAATTTTGGATGTTCCGGAGAAAAAATCCAATCAACGTTGTTATTTTAATTGCAATTTAATGCATTATATACTCGCCTTTAGGTTGATCAGGATAACCTTTTTGTGGCACGCTTAGTTGTCAAATGTGATAATCAGAACCATCGTTTTCAGCATAGATATAGGTCCCGCAAATTGCTAATGCGCGTGGCCGCCATTTTATTGACGTCAGCACTAGACTGAAGTTTCGAGCTGATGGTATATTTTTATTTCGGCTGACGTGATTTCGACGTCAGAGACATGGTTACAGCGCAATAGCAATTTGCAGGACTTATAACAGACTTATTTTCCTACTCTGTGGTTTTCAGAAACACGTTGCTACTTAAAGCTCCCGTCCAGGGCCACAAACATATTTTATTGATCTTCAAGACTGACTGAAATTTTTATCACACTAATTATGAACCACAATATATTATGTGTTATATTATACGTTCAGTACGACAATGTAAAGCCATCTTAATGTAACCATTAGCTTATAAAAATATAATGATAAGTGTATTAGCGAGTATGCCTGTAGACGTAAAAGTTATTTGTAGATCGTAAGGTTCATAAGAGTATAATATCACTGAAGTCTCAAAAATATCTGCTAGCATGCTCAGTGTCTAGGGCAAACATACTAGTTCTTGACTTTTAAAGATTACTATAAAAACTAAAATAAATAAATGAGTAAGTATCTAAGATTTTTTTATTTGGGCTTAAAAATATTTTACTCTAGTTTTTTCTACCGCGACATGCCCACGACTTCGTTCGACTTTTGATTTGTATATTTGTATTTTGATTGGTTAATATTCAAATGAGAATAAAATTAAGTACGTTTGTAAGGAAAGCGATGGGGAGCGCACTAGGGTTACTTCTCGTAAAAATGTACGAATAGCATAAAAATATGATTTAAATTAGCGTTGTTAACGGTATTTACAATATCTGCTATAAAGTCGTAATGTTTCAACCATCTTTAAAAGCAATATCACCCGGTAATGACTTTAGAAGACCACACACCACAGGATGATGGCTTTTTTACTTCATCCCAAAGATCGTTGAAAACCTTGATTACTATCTTATAATCTATATCCGAGTCCCAGTGTAGGGCTGGCATGAATTTTATTATATTTAAGACTGACTGTCGAGTGTAAAATTCTAAAAGATTTTGCCTAAGAATGTGAATGACTGGTAAGTGCTGCCATTATTTGCTTTGGCAAATGTTGGGACTATGAATATTGGGAGAGTTCGGACAGGGGATATTATCTTCTCATGGAACCTAAATTCAATTCTACATAATATTATCATAAAGGGTTTCTAAACGGTCGAACAAATATCAACTAAGTCGATCGGCCTATTTATCCAGTAAATTAATTTCACCACCTTATTAAGTTTACCTCGCAAGTCAACCTTATAAAAATGCAAAAGATGCGAAATGTTTTGAGTTTTATTGAAAAATCTTTTTCCGCGTTCGTAAGTCCAGCACTCTTAACAATTTTAAAGCAATATTTTCTTTCGATAAAGGCAAAATTAAGTAGTCTTTTATAAAAGCACGATGAGCGGGCCGATCGTATCAAGTTAATAACTTCTTTGGGTAGTCTCGTTTTAATGAAAAATTATATAAAAACTTAATGGCAGTAAAAAGTTAGAAGACAGGCTGATTTGATGATAGTGAGGGGTTATTTTGCCTGCTTACCGATTCGTTTTATAATTATTAAATCGCGAAGTTTTGATTTAATTTATTATGTAAGTAAAAATTATTTCAAAACTTCCATGGAGTATGATGTTATATAATTATTATGAAGGATTTTGTTAAGTAGCATTATTATAATGTTGATGACTAAGGTTGCTGTAAATAAATTATATTATTTTAACATTAAGTATTTATAAATAGTTAACTGAATCCAATAACTCTTTAAAAAAGATTTGACACAGAAAATAAAATAAGCCTTACCTAATCCATTTGACATCTTATTAAACCCATATCAATAATCAAAACACATAAATTATCAAAAAATATTATTATCAGAAAAAGATATTCAACGAGAACTGTTGACAACACCTGCCGCGGTTTAAAATTAATGGCGGTCGTGGCTTATTGTGCTACCAGAGTCAGAGGTGGTCCACCTTTACACGTTTTGGGTAACAAAATAACAAAAAAACACTCATGTGGTCGTGATACGTCCTTAGAATATTTTATCGTGTGAAATATGTAAGTAATTAAAAGTGGGAATTTATCTACGGTGGGAGCCCCATTATATTTGATACCTTTATAATGGGATCGCTTTAGTCCTTTTAACAATTTCGTGTTTCATGTTGGAATTTGTTTGGGTAAAGTACCTATATGATTTCAAATTGTTCACTTCTTTTTTGGGCATTTTAAGCTGCTGTAGATGTTAAATGTTTTTATTTTAAACTAAAAGGGGGTTGTAGGTAAATCTAAGTTTTCTGCAGAATAAGTCAAGAGAGGAAACAATTTTCTTTATCTAAAAAGAAGCTGGAAAAAATGACTAGCTGTCTAATCTTTATGTATGAGCATCTGCATTGCAAGATACTATAAACATAAAATTGAAATTTTATGCCGAAATATGCTTACTCTATAACAGGTGGTATCGATAAACGTAATAATATGTAAGTACTATAAAGACGAAGAAATGGTTTTTACCTACTTAAATATGCCAATAGTATGTGTAGGATACATAAAGCAAAAACCAGTTAATTTTATCACTTGTTAACAAGAGAGGGGAGTTGTCTACATTACCGCTCAGCAGGAGACTTACCTTTTTCGTCGTAGCTTACAAAAAGTCCTAATTAAGTATGCACAATAATTTATGTAGGTTAATACGTTAATAGTTTAATACAATTCAACGTTAACCGATGCAACATACCTACATAATACACCTACCTACCGACTTCTTGCATTCGTCGGTTTCACTGATAGAGAAAATAAGGCGATATTTAAATGTTAATGAAAGTCATTATGTTTATTAACAAAAATGTCAAATGATACGGTTAAGGTAGGTACACAGTATTTTAACTTTGAACATAGCGACGCACTTTTTCTGTGGTTTTCTTATGGTAATATTAATATAGAAGGCCATAGGAAAAGGTGTATTATTTATGCAGCGCTTAGTCGCGGTTTACTTTTTTTTCATGTATTAAAATCCATACTAATATTATAAATGCGAAAGTGTGTCTGTCTGTCTGCTAGCTTTTCACGGCCCAGCAGTTTAACCGATTTTGATGAAATTTAGTACAAAGCTAGCTTACATTCCGGGGAAGGACATAGATCTATCTATTTATCTATCTATTGGCAAAGAAAAATAAAATATAAAGGTATAGAATTAATGGAGCGTATTAAGTCTTCTTATTTTGACAAAAACCTGTAAGTAACTGTGTTTAATAAAGATACATTTGATATTATTGTATCAGATAACAACTAAGTAAGTACCGAAACCGATCCAAAGCAGTTAGCGTTAGATGCAATATTAAATTACTCTTCATCAAGATTTTAAACAATATTTATTTGGTTCAAAAATCATTCTTTGATTTGCAAAATATATTATTAGGAACTAGTATTATGCCTATTATTTTGAAACCCCAAAAAATATAAGACGCATTAATTTTCATAAACCGTTTTATGGTTTTTCTCGTCTAGAAAAAATATTTATCATACTTAAATATTTAAAATCAACGATCAGGTAATTGGTACATAATATTTCTTGGAGAAATTCGTATTGCAACTAATAAATTCACAACTGGAAGGAAATTAAAACACTTAAGATTATAACTTTATAAACTACCAATTCAGGCACTTTATTTTATCAACTTATAAAAGTTATAATACATAATATGTGCAGTGCAACATTAATTAAACATTAGGTACATTGCTTTGAACAAAATTCCTCAAATTCTAGGAAAGCCACGTAAGAATGGCGACGTAGAGACATGCAGTGTCCAATTACAAAAAGATGGAAAATAAATTCACATAACCCGCACATTTACCGTGTACTGCTTTACTTTCGATGGCATTCCTGTGAATTATAATAGGTAAGGTTGCATTTTCTTGGAATTCGAGCATTATAGTGGTCAACAAACAATTAGGTAAAATAAATATTATGTATATAAAAATTAAAACATATACATATATAAATAATTCGGCTGCATGTGTTGCACTTGCAATTCGACTCGAAAATACGCCGCTTATTTATTGTACCTGATCCATGTATGTACCATTACCATGATCAACCCATAGCCGGCTCTTCTCTCAAAGTGAGGAGGGGTTTGGCCATAGTCTACCACGCTGGCCATGTGCGGATCCAAACCAATACATGGATTAAATACATAATCATTAGTGTAACTTGTATTCTTACTTTCTGTAATTTTGTTAACAATAAAGTTGTTTAAATAAATAAATAAATAAAATAATTAATTATAATCAAACTAGCTATGCCCGCGACTGACCGCATAGATTAAGGTTTTGAAAATCCCGTGGGAATTCTGATTTTTCGGGTTAAAAAGTAACTAGCTCTGTCACTCTCCAAGTCTTTAACTACACCCATGCAAAAATCACGTTGATTGACGACAAACTAACAAACAAGCACATTTTCTAGTAGTGACACTAAAAGTTTTTTACCAATTAACTAAAGAACATACCTAAAATGATTTTAAAGTCGATAAATAACTATTTTTTAATCACGGATTTTACTCACAGATATTTTTTAAACAAGCAAACTACAAAACAAAGAACCAAATTGTAATTTTATTACTGGGCTAATATTATGAGTTCGCCCTTACTGTTGCATATTTACCCCAGCTGTATCGCCTGCATTTCACCCGGGGTTATGAAATATACGGCCAATAAATAAACACGCCGAAAGGGGTGAGTTAAATATTCATAGGGTTAGTGCTGTGTGTGGCTGTTCCGTGCCTACGATATAGTTTTATTTTAAACCAACTTTTAAAAAGGTAAATCTTACGTGGGCTTTAATAACCTTCAGTGGTGTCAGAAGAAGAAGGTGCTTTAGGGAGTAGGTACTTATATAACATACAGCAAAGCTTGTATGTTCATATAAAAATCAAGTACTAACTTAAGTATATAAAATTAAATATTAAGTAGGTAAGTGCATCAAAGTAGTTTCAGTGAAATACATTTGAATCGACCTAATATAATTAAATAAATAAAGAAATTATCCCTTATTAACTCTAAATAAATTTAACAAATTAATAATAATGTACAAAACAGATTTTTGGGGCGCTTAAAATCACATTATTTGATGTACAAATGCATAATTTTTTTTTATTATTTAAATATTTATAATAACACAGGGGTTTTTAAATTTCAATAATTTCTTTAAAATCTCAAAATATATCTTTAGATCCATCAAGGTACCGTATTATTAAAATCGAGTTGATACTTGCCATTTGCCCTCTGCACTTGTGAAAGGCTAACCAGATTCCTTTCAGGGTACGGTAATGTAACCACTTAATTTTAACATCAAATTTATGATCAGATGTTAATAATATCCACAGACATACGGCTCGCTATAATTTTAATCAGTATAGATACTAGGTCCTGTACTATACCTTGTACGTAGGTATATACTTATAAGGGCATCGAATTCAACCTTCATCAATTACTTATTTAATACATCATATGAAGAACCTACTTTTTAAATACAATTTAAAATCTCTTTGGACACCTAAAACAAAAAAAGAGACGTTTGTCCTTCGGCTAGTCAAATTATTGAGAGATTGTGTTTTAATTTTATCACCTACTCAAAAGTATTTATATACGTTAAGTATACTACTTTTGTAGAAAAAAAATACGGACGAGACGACGTGAATCGATAAATCATATTTTAATACAGCCATCACTACGAAAGTCCAATATCGTAATAGACAGGGTAAAGAGTGAGACTTGTACAACATCACCAAATTAGCCAACCGTGTGCACTAGCCCCCGGGTGTATTCAGGGTTGTCACATCCACATGCCACGAGATTATTTTTGTTTATCATTTCTCCTAGTTAAAAATATTTGAGTAATATTATATCCCCTGATTTTTTAACTTCTCGATGTTTGAGAGTTGATAACTCTTCTCTGCCTGTAAGTAGAGAAATGTTTCGGCCTTAAGAACAAATTTTTACAAGTGTTTGGTCATAGCTTTCGTAAAATAAATACATTTCGTAATAGAACAGCAACAATTTTCTCGCTATTTAATACAATTCCGAAATCGTTTTATTAAAATTGCTTTGATTATCACACAAAATATTATGATATTCTCTTTACATCATGTTCCTTATTGCTTTGGTTAATTAGTAATGCGATGAGTTGCAAAATCCTTTGGCATATTTACTATAGTAAAATACATTTAAAAACATTCTTAACATTGATTTTACAATGCTTTCAATACTCTGATGAAGATACAAGGAGTCAACCCTAACCTGGCAGCGATATGTAAATGTTTTGTGACGCCTTTATAAATGATTTTATCCGTCGTGTTTTGTGTGAAATATTACTTCGGAAAATTGAATTTGACGCAATCTGGCCGAGATGTCCTGAGAACACATGTGCTTTTAAACTCCCCAACCTAATATGGTTATTATTCTAATAATGAGGAATAGGGTTGTTAACAAGCAACGCAATTGTATTTCGAATTCCTAGCGTATACTAATGTAGTCTTTACCGCATTCTAATAAATGGTATAGTTCTTTGACATAAATTAGTAATAGGACGACTTCTTTTTTAATTTAAAATTTAATTGCTTAAATCTGTCCCTGCAGTTATAAGTTTTATGACCCACGGTCTACACATAAATGGAAGACGTGTTATTTTTTTTAAAAACCTGACCATGATCTCTTGCTTGCAGGACTTCTCACCTAGCAGCAGCGCCCCTACACTACTGAGATAGATTGAGATAGCTCATAATTATTTTTGTTGTGTATTATAAGTACATATATTTTTATTTCACGTAGCCTAAATTATGGGTCTTATGACGAAATTGACGTAATCTGATAACACTAAACACCTGGCTGGCTGGGTCCAAATTTTTGTGTAGGTATTCCTCTGTTACGAACCTTCAATATGTACATTGTACAGTGTATCATTATCGTATCGATGTCCATGATCGTATCGATCGATCGATTAAGTCGTAACTTAGATATTATGTGATCCACCTGTGCGTCCTTAAACTAATGATCGTGATCCACTACACATGAATACAATCCAACAAAATTATACATAATATTATGTAGTTTCCAGCCTGTAGATACTCTGTGCCTATTTGTTAAAAAAATATAAATATTAGGAAACTATTAATCAAGTTTGATGGTCTCATTTATAAGTTTCTGTGACTTTTACAAAGTTGCCTAATTGTAACAGTGCACCATGTTTAATATCAACCTCCATTTTTATACTGTACAAGGGATTTTTGTTCTATAATTATTGTTATGGTTATGAGTACGAGTGGTTTATTTTGGCGTTCCCTATAATAAGTGGTCTATTAAATATAATACTATTTTTAGGTTTTTAACACATTCTGTAATTATTTTGTACTAGCTTATTCCCGCGACTTCGTCCGCGTGGACTACACTAATTTCAAACTCCTATTTTACCTCATTAGGGGTTGTATTTTCAAAAATCCTTTCTTAGCGGATGTCTTCATCATAATAACTATCTGCATGCCAAACAGCCCGATCCGTCCAGTAGTTTCACCTGTGCGTTGATAAGATTAGTCAGTCGGTCAGCTTTTCCTTTTTATATCACTTACTATTTTTAATGATTATTATTATTATCTTTGATTATTTTTAATATAGTATTATATCAGCGTACATATTCAAAATCCTTTGATCTTTTATCGTTTTGTATTTTATGTCTTTTTTCTTGTACCTTTATTTGTATTTAAATTTATTATTAATCATCTAGTTAGTGTAAGTGGCACTGCCGTTCTAATTAGATATAAAATAAATAAATAATAATAATAATATCAAGGTTTATATCGAAAATTAAGTTTTTTTTCAGCTCTATATCATTTGGCCACGATTTAGTTTTATTAATTAGTAGGTTTTGGTTAGGTGTATGTATATTCAAAATCTGGATATACACCCTCTACCTACTGTTCTGAAAAGTGAAATGATAATAAAACAACAAGAAATAACCTATTTTAATGCCTAATAAATTATAGCTTAGGTTGAGGTTTAGACAAAAATCATCGATAAAGGATTTGCCGCACTATTCGAGTTTTTATTATTATTTCCGAACGTGGTCTAAAGGTGACTGCACATGGCTGCAAAATTCGCACGAAACTCGCTTACCAACTCGCTAAACTTTGCTGTCAGTCGGATCAAAGTCATTCGGATTTTCAGTGCTGAAACACGCGATGCATATAGCTCTTGCGTTTCTTTCTCTTGTGGCGGATCGTCTTGTAGTATGCAATCATCCTTATTCATCAATCGCAATTCTGATGGATCACGGATAAGTTTTTGTGTTATGACATCGCATCACCGTGACATGGGAAATCAAATGGGAAGCTTGATTTGTATTCAAACAAACTAAACCAGAAAACTGATGAATATTCCCCTGAGTAATTCATATTAAGTGATGACTGGTTAGAACTGGTTTAGTGAATACGTAACTTCCTTCGACGTTAGTAGATAGGTAGGTATTTTAATAGAGTATGGTTATTATTCTAACCCAGATTAGAAACTAACTACCCACGATCTGCCTAGAACTTTTTTACCCGACTGCGGCGAAGCCCAAAGTAGGGTTATACATATATGTTCCAAATTCGTTTTCGGCTGATTCTAAATTAGATATTTTAGAGAAATTCAATATGTTGGCTCCTGGTATTAAAATTTTAAATGATGAGTCACTTCGTCTCCTAGGGGCTCCCGTACTAGATGCATCAGTTCCTCAATTTGTTGAAAATACTATTTCAAAATTTAGTAGTAACTCCCACCGTCTGTTTGAAATTAATCCACATATGGCTCTCACAATATTGCGGTTTTGTTTATTTGTTCCAAAATTTACTTACTATCTAAGATGTTCTCCACTTTGGAAATTTAATACTTTATTGGACAATTTAGATGCTTTTGTTAAAAATATTCTCACTAGTATTCTAAATTGTCCAATAAGTAATCAAGCATGGTCCCAGGCTTCTCTTCCAATCAGGTATGGAGGTCTGGGAATTCGCAAAATTTCTAGTGTTTCGCTGCCAGCATTTCTTTCCTCTGTTTACAGTACACACACTCTCTATGGCAAGATTATATCCAATTCTTTGGGTTCCATAGAGGTGTCTGGCTTAACAGAGGCAAGAAATGAATGGTCCATGCATAGTCCCTGCCAAGTGCCGGTTTCTCTTTCTTCCCAGAGACAGTGGGACGACATTATTTGCAAAACGACATTTGACACTTTACTAGCAAACGCAAATTCTAAAAAAGACCGTGCTCGTCTTCTCGCTGTCTCTGCAAAAGAGTCCGGCTACTGGCTACATGCTCTTCCCTCTGCCAACCTGGGCACTCTGTTAGACCATACGACACTTTCTGTTTTGATTGGTCTTAGGCTTGGCGCCACAATAAACCAGCCTCACCGTTGCCACTGCGGTGACTGCGTTGACGCCTTCGGCCACCATGGGCTCTCCTGTTCGAGAAGCGCTGGTCGCTTCTCCCGCCATAGTACCCTTAACGACATCATCCGGAGGTCCCTTGCCACCGCCCATGTGCCAGCTGTACTAGAACCTATTGGTTTGGCACGTGGCGATGGCAAGAGACCTGATGGTATGACGCTCGTACCGTGGAAGATGGGCAGGTCGCTTGTTTGGGATGCAACTTGTGTAGACACTTTAGCTGCATCCCACATTCAGGCGACCTCCTCTATGGCGGGTGCAGCGGCCATCAGCGCCGAACAGGCCAAAAGGCGCAAATATGAAAACCTCGATGGGAGCTTCGTATTCGTGCCTTTTGGTGTGGAGACCTTGGGGCCGTGGGGCCCGGGGGCTCGAGCTCTTTTTGAAGAAATTGCGAAAAGAGTTATCGAGTCAACCGGGGACCCGAGAGCTGGCAGCTACCTTGGCCAAAGAATTAGTTTGGCCATCCAAAGGGGTAATGCTGCCAGCATCTTGGGTACAATGCCTCGCTGCGGTGGTCTCGATGAGGTTTTAGATTTAATTTAATTTATTTTAGTTTTAATTTAATATTGTTTTCTTTTTTTTAGATTTAAGTTTATTAATAGTTTATTTGTTTCCATCTTCAAGTAATTATTAAATAATAAAAGAATATTTACAATATACATATTATAGGGGTAACCACATATTCACGGTTTTCGGATTTTTCCTTTACTTCTCCTATATACCTACCTAAGACATTGCTACCTGCCAAATTTCATGATTCAACGGCAAGTAGGTACCCTATAGGTTTTTCCTCTTGAATTGACAGGCATGACAGACAGACAGACAACGAAGTAATCCTGTAAGGGTACATTTTTTCCTTTTAAGGTACGGAACCTTAAAAATACTCTTAAAAGGTTTTACGTGAGGTACGGGGCGAACCACTTCTTCCTCTAGTTGGGATAAAACGTTTTCTTCAAAGTTTTGAAAGGATTTATCGTCCCTGAGGCACATAATTAACCTAACTTAACCGCTCTTCACAAATTAGACAAATTAAAAGCAGCAAGACTAATTGAATAGCGTTCGATGTGATAACAATCAAGATAGGCGTATTCTATACCGCAATAAATTAAAGTCACTCGCTTTATTGTGGGTGTTTACTTATTCAACTTTTTAAAGTATTGAATCAAATTTTGTAAGCCCACATATATTTTATTACCTACTCGTAAGCGTCTTTTAATTGCACCTACGTACAAAGAAAAACTTATATTTACATAGTTTTTAGGGTTCCGTATCCGAAGAGTGCCAATTGGACTCTATTACTAAGCCACCGCTGTCCGTCCATCTGTCTGTCAGCGGGCTGTATCTCATGAACCGTAATAGGTTGAGAGTTGAAATTTTCACTGAATATGTAAATCTATTGCTGCTATAACAATAAATGTAATACAAAATGGCCACCACTAAAATTAAAAAAAAAAGTTATTTCTTGTACGATGGTACGGAACCCTTTGTGTGTGAGTCTGACTCTCGCTTGACCGGTTTTTTTTTTTTTTTTTTTTTTAATAGATATAGCGAGCAAGCGAGCAGGCGGGTCACCTGATGTTAAGTGATTACCGCCGCCCATGAACATTTGCAGCACCAGAGGAGCCGCCGATGCGTTGCCGGCCTTTTAGGAATTAGGTTTTTTCTCCTCTTACCGTAAAACATGTACTGTATTGGCAACGGATGGGATCGGAACCACCATCTTTCAGATTTCAGTCCACCGACTTAACCTTTAAGCTATTGAGGAGTCGAGTGTTAGATACGATTTCTTTGTATTTCAGCTATAGACTATAGAGGCTAGCTAGAGGGGCAACAGATGTGGGCAAACGGTCCGTTCGCTTCAAACGGAGTGTGTCGAATAGCGAATCATTTTACTTAGAACTTCAACACCGTGTCAATGTTATTTCCTTAGCCGTCCATGTTTTTATAAGTTTAACCATGTAACCAAATTCTTGAACACTGGGAATTATTTTGTAACATCAAGCTTATGTTCTGGGTAGAGTAGAGCACTATATAATTTTAATTTTTTTAGGGTTCCGTACTACGTGCCAGCGGGACCCTATTACTAAGGGTGAGATCTATAGAGCGCGACAGATTAATGTGAAAGATATAGTTTTGTCTCGTTTTTACTCTGTCTTAAGTCTAAGCAAAGATAATATATTAAACAAGGTCTAAGCTAAGTCAGAGTGCACTCTATAGTTCTCACCCTTAGACTCCACTGTCCGTCCGTCCATCCGTCCGTCTGTCTGTTTGTCAGCGGACTGTATCTTGTGAACCGCAAAAGGTTGAGAGTTAAAATTTTTACAGAATGTGTATTTATATTGCTTCTATAATACTAGGTAATAATTTCAAAATGGTCGCCACGAAAATTTAAAAAAAAATTAAAAGTGTTATTTACGAACCCATCGTGTGCGAGTCCGATTCGCACTTGACCAATTTTTTTATTGCGTATAACTGGGTCTAGCGTTCAGACTTAGGTACACAGCAGCCTCGGGAGGCTTAGCTTAGGCCGGAGCCCAGGTGCAGTCAGTGTGGACTTGTGGAGTCTCAAAACACCACTGCGCTGCCTCGATCGATAGATAATAAATTGCGCATTTGCCTCGGTCAAGGCGCATCAACAACTACTGCGCTACCGTGCAAAATAAACTGTGTTTGCCGCTTTTAGTTTGAACCCAGGCCCAGCTCAAATAAGCCTTCTATTCATTTCAACTAAATACGAAACAACAGAATAAAACCGTTCCTATACGTTTTGAATTTTACGAGATCATTGCAAAACCTTAATTTATAAACCCGTCGTTAAACTCTTGTTCATTATTCGCAAAGGGCATTGCAACCGGTTAATTAAAATCGAATTTTGGCCAAGAGGCGGCACGGTGGGCGTCAACTTTAATATGAACAACATAGTGCGTAATATTCTTTTTTGTTTATTGCTATGTCGGTAGGTGCCTACCTACCAAAGTACACATCTCTCCCTAACAGGTGCGAATTCACGGAATCTATATATATAAAATTCAAAGTCCTGACTGACTGACTGACATATATGACGCTGGTCCTAGAGACATGAAATTTTGAGGGTGTGTTCTTTGTAAAGAGTAGGTATCCACTACGAAAGGATTTTTTGAAATTCTACCCCTAAGTAGGTTAAATGGGGGATGGAAGTTTGTATGAAAGTCCGTCATTTTTGAAGTCACCTTAATGAAAATTGGTATTTAAGCTTTCGGTTATAAATAAATAAATAAGTATTTCACGATTTTTGGAAATTCTACTACCAAGAGGGTTAAATAGGGGATGAAAGTTTGTATGAAAGTCCGTCATTTTTCAAGTTATTTGCATAAAAATTGGTATTTGGGTTTTCGGTAACAAATGAAGAAATATGGATTTCAGGATTTTTGGAAATTGAACCCCCATCTCAATTTTTTAAACTCCACCCGAGCGAAGCCGGGGCGGGTCAGCTTAAGCATAACTAACTTTATTGCTATAACTATGTATCAGTACTAGTACTTAGTAGGTAGTTATTAATTAAAATGTAGCTAAAAGTTAAGTAATATATTACTTATTTAATTTCTTAGCACATCTTGTACAATAAAAACATACATACCAACAAACTTTCAAGGAATTGGTTAATTTTAAAACCTAACTCGTAGCTTTAGTTTGCAGTTTAGGAAACAATATTTTCATATATCAATTTCGTAAAATCAATCATTCAATCCTCAAACAGCGGTGTTTCGCACAACTTATGCGTTAATTAGAACAATATTTTAGGAAACAACGACACAATTTCCCGTAATTAGAATACACTGCTCGAAGAATAAGTAGCTTGGTCGAGATCAAAGGGCGCTGCGCGGACGCATATCGCACTTCATTTGACACGTCATTCATTCATTATCCTATAATATGTTTTGGCTCAAATTTTGCACATTAATATAAGATCAACATTCCCTAAAATGCGATCTTTAACTTAAATAGGAACTTATTTTATGAACTATATTAGGTTAACTGTCTGAATTACTCCGAAAAAGTAGAACATACTTATACCTACTTACCTATTGAAAATAAATAAAGTAAAAAAAAAAAATACTACCGCAATTTTAAGGCGCATCGCTCACTGTATAGTCAAGGATGATCTAATGAGGGTAGAGAAATGTTCGCATTCAGGCGACTGGCGAGCTTGTATCAAAAATCCTAAGCGAATAATATACTTTGTCACACTCATTCGATATACTTAGTTGCTACGGGTAAAAGCCGAAGTGCGGTTACAGTTAGTTTTAACCGGCTACGACTAGTTCCGGCCAGTATCAATTGGTTAAACTTAGATGTTACCTATTACGCCTAAGACTTACCTAATTATTTACGCCTAAGATGTAGATTTAGGCTTTCTGCCCTGACACACAGCATACCATGTCAAAAACAATAAACAAACGATAGAGTCGAAAAGGTGCTCCTCAAACGACCGCGCGCGTCGCATCGCTGCTGCATTTTGGTTATATGAGCGATGTCCTTCAGGCCATGACAACGTCGTTTCGCGCACCTTGCACACTAATTAGATCATATTTTAGGACACAACTACATAATTTAAAAACAACTCAAGAGTAGAAGATGTGGTAGAAGCTAAACCAAGATCAAAGTGTCCAGTGCGAGCGCATGACATGACGCGCTTATTTGACACTTAATTTATTTTATACGATCACATCAAGACTGGGCATCCATTACTCCTATCGACCGATCAATCGTTTCTTGTAGCAACTTAAGACTGTTGACTCCAGCAAGTTAAACTTCCATCGATATGCTCAGAAGTCAGAATGGAATCGATTGAGCATTTGATAACTAACTCCTGTCGTAGAGGTGTAAGCTCATGCTCAGGTGTTAGTAGCCAAAAGGTGCCAACCAAAATTAAAGCTCCAAGGGCTTCTTTGAATATAATTATACGGTACGATATAGGTAGCTCGTAGGTATGCTTCTAATGTGCAGTTTACGGAATTTATCTACTTCTAAAAATATTCTACTTAAATTAATCTAATTAGACGGAAATGCGCAAAACGTCAGTCACCGGATTGATATATAAGCTGAGCAAGGTACAAGATCGAGTTGGAGCTAATTTCGTTGTTACTTTTGGCAGGCTGCGGTTGCGACTAGTCAACAAAAATTTCTCGACCATGATGAGAAGTTCCAGTTGACTACAATCTGATTAAATGATGTCAATTTGGGGCACATCTTGATGAAATGATCTGCTACTCTCCATTAAAGAGACGTTAGAACTTAGAACACAATGTTTTTTAACTCTAAAATAAAAAATATAAAGAATGCTAAGACCTAATACTAGGATTTAATTTAATTTAATGTTGTCTTTTTACTTTGAATTTAAATATATAAAAAAATATTTCTTTGTATACCGTTGGCTTCCTATAAAATAAATAAAATCTAAATGCTAGGACCAAGGTTTTAAGTTAGTTTTTAATTTGCATACGTAGCATTATTTTTTAGAAACATTCCTAGGATTTAAAAATTCACGTTTTTGGCGATAAGTCGATAAGTCAAAATTTTTTTTCTTCACTTAACGGCTTTTTAGTTAAAAGACGGCAAAAAGCTAAACCTAACAAGAAACCACCTGCGATTTTAATCGTTTCACCGCCCACATGTTGCGCCTTATTTTTAAACTTACTTTCAAGTTGCGTTGTTTACAAAATAGTAACAAAAGGGGAAAGCTATTTTGTGCTAGTGCTGGCGTGTATAAATAATTTTACAGCGCGCGGAAATCGTGGGACATCAAAGGTTGACAAACGTACACACCTGTTTATGAATGGATATCGAAAATTGCGTTAAAATGTTTTAAGAGAGGTTTGGCGAACCCTGAAACTTACTCTTGATGAAGTATGAACGCTGTTGTACAAAAAATTCAAGAGACTGTCTTTCAATCTATTTGAATATAAGGGAGAACTGACTGACAAACATTATCAACGTACAGCTCTATAAACTTGAGATTTTGCATGTAGGTAGCGTATAGTGTAGCGCCACACTAAAGGATTTTCAGAAAATCAAACAATCTTTAAAAAGCGGACCAAGTTCAGTGCGGACAAAGTTGCGGGAAAAAGCTATAAATCAAAGATAAGTAATAAGATGTTCATAATATTTGACATGGCGTATAAAATCCGTGCCTTCTCGCTGTGGAGTAGATAGAAAATACAAAACGCACGAGAGTAAAATAATAGCTGTCTACATCTACTTTTAGTATATTTTGGACGCGTAGGTATATTGTAACTTATCTAGGTAGGTCCTTTTTTACATAATATAATAAATCATTATTACATAAGATATTTTTTTAAGTAGGTACCTTGTGCACTAACGACAACTACAAATCTCATTCAAGAAGAATGATACATATTTCTCCTAAAGCTGCACTATGAAAATCAAGAGAAACTGCGTATTATGAAATGTGTTTAGTGTAACCAGTGTAGCTGTAAATCAACAGGACGGACGTGACCATTTGGAGAGGTTGAAAGTTAACCTTAGTGTTTAGACAAGAATTGTTTTAAACAATGCTAGCTTGTGTAAACTGAACAGGAATGACATCCCTTTGAGCGTGCGCCTCGGACATGCTACGGAGAATGTAAGGCCCTTCTTACATTACGATACTTCCAGGCGACTAGTATCCTACGCGAGTCTCGAAGACGAGTCACCGAGGAGTATCTCACATACATTTGTAACTCCACTAGCTTGGGCGACCTGGGGGGTGATTACGTAAAACGTTGAAGTAGCGACAGCAACGTGACAGCAGTAGCAATGCGACAGGTCATTTGCTGTCTCTCTTTTTCTTATTTTGCTTTGTGGCTATTGCTGTCTCTCTCTAGCCGAACGTTTGACAGCAATGATCGCGAGATTTACGCCTGTCGCAAGCCTGTCGCGATATAGGTACGTTATCACCCCGCCGATGTTGTCTGAGTAAAAGGAGTCTCCTGCTAGCGCTCCCGGGCGTGTCCCATAATATTATGCCAATCCGCACTGTACCAGCACGGCGGACTGCGGCCTAAACTCTTTTCATTCTGAGAAGACACCCGTGCTCAGTATTGAGCCAGCGATCGGTTGATCATGATGACGACGATGACTAAATGATGCCCACGATCACAGAATTAGTACCCTTATTATAAATGCGAAAGTGTGTTTGTTTGTTGGTTTGTCCTTCAATCACGTCGCAACGGTGCAACGGATTGACGTGATTTGTATGGGTATAGATAAAAACCTGGAGAGTGACATAGGGTAAATCAAAGAGTTCCCACGGGATTTTGAAAAAACCCAATTCCACGCTAGAGGTGCGTCTCAAACTTGCTACTACCACAGAATCATTTTAATCTATCCTCTAACCGATGACCTATTTATTAGGCTGCTTAAATAATATTTTGAACTTATCAATGTTTTTCTATTGCTTTCTTTTCTTAGTTTACTTGCCGTATTCATTTTAAGCAATCTACGTCTGCACTTACCTACCTACTTCATGTCTTATCTGCTTTCGCTTTCATAAGCATTACATCGCAGAGATTAGCTGATGCTAGATTAAACAAATCTGTGTCATCACAGCCAACATGACAGCTACTGTTTATATTTTTAGGGTTCCGTACCTCAAAACACAAAGGAAGCCTACCCTTCCTACCTATTGGATTCATTTCATAATTTTTAGCTTCTTTCTCCTTTATAAAACTCAATTAAGTAAGTAATAAAAATCTGTATTCTGAGAATAAAAAGCAAAAGGTAAGCTTTATTCGAAAGAGTTTAGGTATAAAGTAACATGCTAAATTAACAATATTAAATGTAAATAAACTAGCTGATGCCTGCGAGCGTGGATATAGGTTTTAAAAATCCCGTGGAAACTCTTTGATTTTCCGGGATAAAAAGTAGCCTATGTCACTCTCCAGGTCTTAAACTGTACCTACCTACCCATCCAAAAAATCACGTCGATCTGTTGCTCCGTTGCGACGTGATTGCAGGACAAACCAACAAACAAACACACTTTCGTATTTATAATAGGGGTAGTGATAATAGGGAAAACCCCGGTTAGTGCGAGTCGGACTCGCACACGAAGGGTTCCGTATCATTATACAAATTACAAGATATAACACTATGCCTACCTACCTAGGTAGGTACTTTGTAATTTGCATAGTGGCCATTATGAAATTCGCCATCTTGGTTTTTTATTACTTTTTGTTATAGCGGCAATAGAAATACACATTCTGTGTAAAAATTTCAAGTTTCAACTCTACCTTTTACCTCCCTACTCCCTATCTACGATTCATGAGATAGGTACAGCTCGCTGACAAGTCTAATCATTTTTTTATTTAATTAAACTTTTACAAGTACTTACCTACTTTTGAATACTTTGTCTGTCAAGTAGGTAGGTACTTTTGACAGACAGACGGACGGACAGAGGGGCGAACAGCGGAAGCTATAGAGGCCCGTTGGTACTCTTCGAGTACGGAAATTTAATCTGATACCTAACAGGTGAAGTTATAATTTGCTCTTCTTAAAAAGTTGCATTAAGTAGGTAGGTGCTAGTGCGATAAATTGTATTTTGTTTTTCACCAAATGCAAACAAAACATGGTCAATGTAAACAATTTATCATTTACATTAAAGCAACTAAGATACATAGGTATTTATAGATAACCCAAAAAGTTTGTGGCTATTTTTGTCTAGAGATCTCTTGTTGTTTTTACTTCAAGAAGCTCTCTACTTTATGCGTTGAACTTTTATAAATTCTAGAGCGGAAGTTTATGTTTGCCTAGGTATATTTATAAAAATATTTTTTATATTAAAGCTTCGCTAGGTTAAATTATTGTACCTACTATCTAAAAAGCTAGATAATGTCAAGATACCTAACTAGTAATAAAATCTTACCTAACTATTGGAAATATAACCGTAAATTATAACGGAGAATAGTTATTTAAAGAAAAGACGTTCGCTTTGGAAATAAAGTAAATACTTTCATCAATACATAAATCTACTAATACATATTTAAGTAGGTACCTTCGAGTATAAGTTGTTTACTTACCACCAGTTACCCATGACGGCGTCTACCAGGACCAGTAGAGTGCACAAAACTTTCCAAAAAAGCTTCATTTTGCTTTAAAAGTTCCAAAAAAGCATAAAAAATCTTCAAATTCACCCCAAAGGAACACTTCACAACACCGAGTAAAACAACAACCAAAATACGAAAACCATTTTGAAAAAAGAATCAAACCACATAACTGAACAAAAACATAACACAAAATATTAATTCTTGAAAAATGAAAAAAAAAACTTAAGAACAAACTTTTTCAGAACTTTTTCTGATTTAAAAAATAAAAGATGCGTGTCATTAATTGAAAAGCGGGAATTTTTCTAAAGAAGGGTACCTATTCTTTTTATGAAATTCGAAAGACTTTTAGCCTAACGTGTATTATCAACGCGCCTGCGGCCCGCGCGGTTTGAAATACAAAACCAGACTGGCTTGTTCTAAGTCGTTTGTAAGTATTCCATAGGATTTGCCGTAAGGGGAAGGGTCGAACTGGAGGGCGTGTAAATGCAATACACCACACTGCACTAGTTCATCCTTCAAAGCCCTTACCTCGAGCTAAGGTTTTTTTGAAAAAGGACATGTCCGTTAAACAGCTTAAACAAAAGCTGCTAGTGCTGCGGGCCTTGACGTTAACTTAACGAAACTGCAAATGCAAATGCTCAAAATTAACACCAAAGTATTTTGATTTGTTCAGCCAAATTCAATATCACTCACATCAGTCAAACGTAACGTAAGTAGATACGCTGTAAACTCGCTGTAAACCTAATACAATAGTTTTTTTTTAATTTATCTACTGCTCTGGATGCATAGTCCTTTAGGCTTTAATGTTCCCAAATTATTATAGAACCTTTAACGAAGTATAACAGATAATAAAAGAATAAGAACAAACTAAGGTGTTTTATATCCATAGCCTATCAATTGTGAGCTTAAACGCACAAAAAGAGGGTTTATGCGAAAATATTTTTACATGTAACACTGACATTGAAGTCGATTACGTCTTGACCGAAAGAAGATTAAAGGGGACGGTGAGCGTAAAGTTTAAATAATTTTATTTATTAAGGAAATCAGCAAAATCCGATACTTAAGTGGTCAAGCGATCTCATAAATAATAATTTAATCTTAGTTAACATATCTCTGGAGTATCATAGTCCGTATTGCAAAGTAGCAGAGACGATATTGCAAGCGTTTTGTGTGTGACTTTTATTAAAGTGGTAACTAGAGATTTGCATTAAGTTGAAGATATGGTAAACGTTGATATATTTACTTGTTTAACCGGACCTGTCTGCGATGTCCATTGAGAATTGCAATAAGAGCATATTGATAACATTATTTAAAATGTCATTGCAGATTGCAGACACTCACATACCTTCCTTAACGTTAACAATCTGAGGCACCAGTGCAACCTTTCAAGTTAACGTGGATTTAGCTTAACACAACGACTTCTATCACCTACACATCACATATCTACCTACTACAAAGTTGATGGGTCAACAAAAATTGTGTTCTATGAAGCTATTAAAATTACATACTACCCACTCAGTGGCTGATTCTGGGGCTCGATTGCATTTGAATGACAGGTAGGTCCAATGTCAATATCGCAATCACCTCTGATTGGTTGGTCTGAGAAAAGTTGGTAAAAATATACCACAAGCTAGATGCTTGTGGTATATTTTACTTGCAATACCAGTCTGGTATTTATAATGTTGTACACTGATAGGCAAAACACTGAGTTTTTACCTACCCAGCCGCGAGCGAAAGCTGAACCTACCAACGACACTTTACAGGTAGAATTGCGAAATTCTGTACGCGCCTCGTTTTAATTTCGATGCAAATGGAGAGAAACTAATATTACAACAAACAAATATGAATCTCATTGTATTCAAATAAAAACTATAATTGCATTTTCACTATCATTCATCATCAGCATTATCAGCTTTTCGAAGCTTTTAACTCGGCTCCGCACATTACCTATTAGTCTCTCTCTACCGGAGACCAATTATTAAGTCTAAGATTTTGTCTATTATATCGGCAGCGGCACGCAGCTAGTTCACGCAAGAAGCATTCGAAATTCGAACGGCAATCGCGCGATTTTGGACGGCTGGTAAGTAATGATAAACATTAACCTAACTTTAACCACCAGCCTTGCATCTCGGGCATCTTTCATTTTGATACCTCATTCAAACGCAAAACAGCATCGATAAACATCGATCGATTTTGATACCACAATCGATCTTCAGTAAATTCGCTAAAACGCTGAATGCTAAAAGTATCGTATAGGTACTTTGGCTCTATATCCTGTAGGTAGTTTAGTTGAAAATTCAGCATTTCGCCCATGTAAATAAGAGTCAGGGATTTAGCAAAGGGTGTGGGATAAAAGGCAACAATAGGGCTTACCTGGCATTCTGTTCCCGTGTTTATGGTCGCTGTAAAACTGTAATTGCAACAGATCAAACGGACCGACCGACTATTGAGATAGTTGCACACTAAGATTTAAAAGTGATCATTAAAAAAAAGTTTTTTCCTTGTATTTTTTTTGAAAATTCTACTTTTTATAGTGCTTTAAGAAAATATTATTTTTATGATTATTCACCTTTATTATTACCTTCTTATCTTCGCAACTAATTTAAAAAAATATACCCAACAGCTACAACCGTTGAAATGAACTACACCTATGTATTTAACTACGTGTAAGTAGGCACCTACATTCCATATTGCTGCGGGAGGCACATTTTTCACATTACACTTTTTACACACATTTGGAAAAAATATCAGTTTATAAAAACAACCATAACTATGCCTTCTTTTATCCGATGTTGATTATACGAGTCTTTCCCACGCCATTTTCACAGGTATTTCACACTTCGCGTCAGCATACTCGACATTGCAACAATGTCGTCTTGCCAACTATTAGCAGGTGGTCTGTCTGACTTAATAATATTAAAGATATCTTAATGTGAGGGATAATTAATAAATAATAACTCTTTACGTATTTGTAGTTTGTAAAGCAATTAGCATTGGACCCAATATGTACAGCCCCGCCCGTTAAGCTACTAGCTTACATCAGGCCATCAAACCTTACTCGTAGACTCGGTATATTAATTTTTAATAGGTTTAAAATAGAGCTGCTTTTTTGTCCATACGTACTTACATGTTCGAAAACTTGATTCCAATTTATGGATTGCGGCTGATTAAATTATACCCTTATTTGTCATCTATTTAAAACTATTAATTCTAGGTCTCTTACGTACCAAGTGATACATTAATTAATATATTTATTTAATTATTTTCATAACTCTTGTTTATCTGTATACAGTAGAAACTCGATTATCCGGCCCTCGGTTATACGGATTCGCGATTATCCGGACTTTGTTCGAAAATTGTTCGGCCAAGTGCGAGTCAGACTCGCGCACCGAGGGTTCCATACTCGAGTATTTTTTCCGCCATTTTGTACGATAAATCAAAAACTATTATGCATATAAAATCTGTTTTAGAATGTACAGGCAAAGCCCTTTCATAATATGATATCCCACTTGGTATAGTTATCTTACTTTGAAAATTGAAAATACTATTATAGTGAACTACATAAAATGCACAAAACCCGCTTTTCTTCATACATTCGATTATCCGGATTTGGGATTATCCAATGGGACAATTAGTCCGATTAATCGAGTTTCCACTGTCTTTTTTTTTTTTAATAGATATAGCGAGCAAACGAGCAGGGGAGTATATATATAAAATTCAAAGTCCTAACTGACTGACTTATATATATCAACGCACAGCCTAAACCTCTGGTCCTAGAGACATGAAATTTGGAGGGTGACGTGTTCTCTGTAAAGAGCAGGTATTTATTAACAAAGGATTTTTCGAAATTCCTCCTCTAAGTGGGTTCAATATAATTTTCGAATTCAATAGGAATTCGAAAATTAATTTAATCCACGCGAAGTCGAGAGCATAAGCTATTTGAATAATAATATCTTAAGCAATTAGTACTTAAATTCATTTTAGTAAGATATTAGTATTTGGCAGTTTATTTCGGTATTGCCTAAATTAAATCAAGGATTTTGGTGTGTACGTCTTAATATTTTTATTTCAAAAGTTCAATTTATTATAATACGCATTTGAAAGTTGCTTGCAAAGGTTACTCGTTTAAATATTTTATGCAAATTCTGAGTATACTTAGTTTAGTATAGTTAGTAATAGAGACATCTTCAAGTTTTGGTAGCGAGCTGATGACAATCAAAAAATATTGTATATAGTACCTACCTACCATATAGTATTGTATATTACCTACTAGATGATACCCACGACTTCCGCATGGATTTAGTTTATTAAAAATCCCCTGGGGACTCTTTAATTTCCCGGGATAAAAAGTAAATATACATGCAAGAATTCACATGCATGCGTTGCGGTGTGATTAAACTACAGATCAACAAACAAATACACCTAAATAAATATAAAAAGTATTAGGCGTAAATTTATTTTAAAAAAAAACAATTTATTTTTAAATAATATTTTTAGTTAAAAGTCAAAATCAATGTCATGAATTTTATTTCCACACTATCGTGGTTTTTCGTCTTAGTTTATTAATTGAAACAATACAGTTAGACACCATTATTTTATTGATACATAAATATTATTATTATTGCGGTGGTTAAGCTTAGTGGGCCCGCAACCTAAACTGTTAACTGTACCGGCCTAATGCACTTTTTGCGCATCCTTTAAGCTCGCTATCGGAGTTTGAATTTTAAATGAAATGACGTAGAGTCTAGTTTATTAAGTCGCAGTGTACCGCTATTTTGTTATTTGAAGTGGGCGCAAGAAATGATACGACGGTGAATTTTCGCTTTTTACTTTCGAACGATTTTCAATGTTAGGTTGGAATTTTAATCTTTTTTTAATTGTTTAAATTAACGGATGTTTTAGATGAAAAATTAAAATTTGTAAACCTTCTCTTATTAGGTAAGTAGTAGTACTTATCTATAAGATTAAACGTAAACTTGCTGTCCAATTTTTTAAGCGACTTCCATAAACAAGGGGGGTCTTCAATTCGGCGCATTTTTTTCTATGTATCTATCTACCTGTGTTATTGTTGTGTTTGTAAATTGTAAAATTATCAAAGTTTAACATCGCTTTTAAAAATTGTAATTTTAATAGATTTTCGGTACGTAGGTACCTACCTACCTACTTATATTACTCGTATGGATAAATGTTGCGCCGCTTATAATGATATTTTACTTAAATGTAGGTACCTACTTACTTCATTTTATGTATAATAATAGAATGGACCTTCCTATAATAAATCTATACTTATATATTTACATATCAGTATTATGTAGTATACCTACTACCTATATAGTAAATAGTTTGCTCAATTGCAGCGATTGTCTGCTCCAATTCAAGAGTGCGCTGAGATGAGAATTTTAAATTGTTTTGCACATTATTTCATTAAGGTTACCTAGTGAAGGATTTGTGTAGGCTACAAGAATTAAATATTGCGTCATCCGTGATGAAAGAATCTCTTGCAAGGAACTCAATTTATATTTTGTGGTTCAAGATCCCAGAGCCCCCAGACCTACTTTATTTTAGCAAAGCTGGAATTTTGAGAATTAGTTGTCTACTATGACGTAAGTTCTTAATTATGAAAGTATGAACAGGATGGAAGTTTGGATAGCATCAGGATTAAGGAGTTGGATCCAAAAAATATGGCATTATCTTGCGAACTCCCTCTATTGATTAAAAAAATCGCAAATTGGGGAACCTCGGAGAAATCGGTTTATACGTACCTACATCATTTTCAATAGGATACATCAATTTCAAGGGACCTTTCAAGGTTCTGGCTGAAGTTCTGGCCTAAGTTGTATCTACTGGGCAATACTGAGTGTTTAATTTTTGATGTGCTGTGGCAGCCCGCAGTATACTTGACTAAATATAACTAAACAGGCTCCCCAAGTTGAAAGCTTGTTAATTGCTGGAGTCGAAATAATTGGACGATTATTTACAATGCAATTCTTATCATTAAAATGAAAGGGCCTATTGCATCATAAATGCGAGAATAGAAATTCACATGAACAGAAAATTTTGAATAGTTGAAACACACATTACCTAAACCTTATCTTAAACTGCACTTTCTCATAATAAGGGTGCGTTTCCACGGAAGTAAAGCGGAGCGAATCATAAAATGCGTATGCGATTGCGTAGTTATCCGTAGATTAGATAGGTAAAACTACCTAAACACATCATTGATCTATGCTTATAATATCTTTACACACATTGTAAGATCGACGCGTAAAATTGCATTCATATGTTACTAGCTGATGCCCGCGACTTCGTCCGCGTGGATTTACGTTTTTCAAAATCCCACGGGAACTCTTTGATTTTCCGGGATAAAAAGTAGCCTATGTGTTAATCCAGAGTATAATCTATGCTCATTCCAAATTTTAGCCAAATCCGTTCAGTAGTTTTTGCGTGAAGGAGTAACAAACATACACACACACACACACACACACACACACATACAAACTTTCGCCTTTATAATATTAGTGTGATGTGAAGTGTGATACCTACACCATGGAAAGGGGCTATTTAATGACGGACCTAGGTATCATTTATCAAAATCGGTTGAGCCGTTCAGTAGTTACAAGCGGACACAGGAACGGACATACATACATGCATACGCACAGGTCAAGCACATAACCCTCCTTCGCCGCAATCGGGTAAAAAATATTGTTCCGAAAGACCCGTCTAGTACATACTTCGTAGTATAAGTCCCGAAATTGCTATTGCGCTGGAACCATGTCTCATTAACATCGAAATCATGTCATTTTGACGTCATTTGACGTATATTTAAGTAAAAATATACCATCAGCTCGTAACTTCAGTCTAGTGCTGACGTCACTAAAATGGCGGCCACGCGCATTAGCAATTTGCGGGGTAGTACTACTTACATAGAAGTTGTTATACACCTAAAACCATAAAAAATAGGTAAATGAAATGTAGTCCGATAAAAACGTTTAACGCACATAAAATGATTTTCAGAAGAATTGAACAAAAATCAACCAAAAGAACAAACAAATAAGGATAAAGGAAAGTGAATAGGGTAGTTGGCAATATTTGGCATGCAATTACGTTTCATATCCGAGGAGCAGACGCGACGACAGCCAAACAATAACATAAAAGAATCGATACTGCGAGATACAAATGAATAATCTATGAATGCCTTAAAGACGGTCATAGTAATAGGTACATTGGAAGGAAATAGAGGCGGCAAACTGCAGCTGAAATAGGTACTTACTACCTACCATACCATCACAATGTATCTACTCTACCTGACTCGACCACAATATATTTATACCACTGTAAATTTAGGACCTATAGTATGAACATTTTTGCCAATTTTGGAAGCTTTTTATTTGAAAACTATAAATAATAGGTATGATACTTCAATATACGTTCTTTTTGGATCTTTAATATTAATGTTCTAAATGAAATAGAAACATGATTGTATACAAATCTTCGGCAGAAAAAAAACAACAAAAACTGATCAAATATCTATAATTTTTAATTTTATCAAAACGGTAACTACCTACTTAATTTTTGTGTATTACGTACCTACTTATTATGTGAATAATTACAAATTTCAAAAACGTCAAGAAATTGTTCTTTATCTCTGAATATATATTTTTAAAACGCAATAAGATTTTTTACGCCCATCATCTATTTATTGTACTATAGTACCTACCCACTACAGTGAATAAACTTTCTCACATTTTTCATTCATAATTTCCTAATTTACCTATGTGCTGCTTTTATAGACTTCGTTATAAATGCCAAATCGCCATTATCATGATACTGCAAGGCCTTAATAATTCCTATTGAAATCATAATTATTACCAACAAATCTTAAGTAGCCGTTACGTTATCGTTGCTTTTCCTATATGCATTTTAGTCAAGTGTGTGCCTACCTACAAAACTTAAAAGATAAATCACTACAAAAATACGTATACCTACACAATGTCAAATCCGTACAGTGTAATGTAGATAAATAATTAGGAGTTCTGTTTATCTATAAGGAAAAGCTGACTGACTGACTGATTTTTCAATGCACAGCTCAAAGCTGGACAGATCGGGCAAAAGTTTGGCATGCAGATAGCTATTATGACGTAGACATCCGCTAAGAAAGTATTTTTGAAAATTCAACGCCTAAAGGGGTAAAATAGGGTTTGAAATTTGTGTAGTCCACGTGAACAAAGTCGCGGGAATAAGCTAGTTTAATTATAAAGATCTAGTATCTACCTAGTTTATCTACAAGTTGAAAAGATCGAGCCATAACTTGTCCTATATATCAATAATTTTATGCATATGAACATTTTAATTATGCAATATCCGTTTCTGGTTATACCTTAATTGCATTAGCATTACGATGTCTTGGTGTAATTAGAATAATTTATATTTTATATTCACTTGTAGTATCTGAATAAAATAAATATTTACGAGCTATAAAAATTGCATCAATTAAGTAGTAAATCATGCTAACAACAGCTAATTAGCTGTAGCTATAGCCCAGCTTTTACAAAGCAATGACATTTTTGGTAATTACTTATGTTTTGCTCTAGATTCATAACACTAGCGAAGCACAATTAAGTGCCGATAGGAATTATTAAAAAATAGTAGAAAATAATTCGATTCTTCGAATGTAGAGAATACGCAAGGTACATTTTGCCAAAAATAACATTCGTAATAATTCGTATAGGTGACCTGAATAACACGTCAAGATATGCGTTAAAATAAAACTAAATATAGATACCTACTTTTTTATGTAAGTAAAAAAGTAAGTCCACGGCTTCGCTCCCGTAGGAATTCTGAAAATCCTTGTTCACTTACCTACATGTCCGCTTCTGCACATTTCACTATGCTGGATTGGTTGGAGTCAGTGTTTCCATATGTAAATCGAGAATTACCGTGTTGAAGGGTTAAAATTACGGTGTTTCTAGATTTAATTACGGTGGATAAGCTAAGAGAATACCGTGTAAATTACCGTGTAATTTTTAAAAGAAAAAAGTCACGAATTTGCTTTTTAATCTATTATTAATATTATTCTGAATCTGACTCTCCTAGCATAGCAATATCTTTTTCATAAACGGATTTATTCATATTAATATTTTGTTAAATCTCATTAATTTTACATTTCATTCCTTCCTAATTACTTGATTAAGGACGAAAATAGATCGCTGAGATTTGATGTTTAAACCGAGAGCAAGAGAAATGTTGCCATTACGAAATATGCTAACGTGACTGAGATTCGTACTCGTATTACGCAGTATATTATGAATTTTTAACGTGATTTTTGTATTACGGTGACACGGTCAAGGTAATGGGCATATTACCTTGACGGTACATGGAAACACTGGTTGGAGTTCTTCAGGAAAACACTTGTTGAAGCACTATTTTCTTTATTTCCTAGGTACTGCTACCGCTAGGTCTGGAGGAGAACTGTACCGGCATACAAAACCGGGCCGGTATTTATTCGAAAATCACATGAAAAAAGTAGACCATCTGATTGGCTGGCAAATCAGAGGATCTTTACATTGACCAATCAGGAGAGAGCAGATTCGAGAGGTGTGGCTTACTTAGAGGGGTCTTTTCGACTCCGGGCTATACCGTAGTGAGAGCCGCGCCTCTCGCTCTATAACTGTTGCTATCTCTATCTACACTATTTCTCTCGCTCTCAACTATTGCTTTCTCTGTCTACTTATATTTCCTATCTCTGTTTATTCGTAAAAGGCTATTAAATTTACATAGTAAAATCTTAACAAATCCTAACATACTACGCTACTGTTTATATTCAAGTATGTACTATACATAAGACCTTGCTAAACATAAGTCTATAACCTACACCCTAATACCTATTAACTATCTTTATTAAATTACAGGCTAAACATTGCTTATCTATACTATAAAAATCCTATGATAACTATTAAACTATTAATTATTTTCACAAACAAACACTATACACTATATCGTCCCGCACAATATAAAATCCTATAATAACTGTTAAACTATTAATTGTCAATCAATACACACACTAGGCACTATATCGTCCCGCACATCCTCCCGCCGTGCGATTATGTCGCATTGTCTGTCGGTGCGGGCGCGTCGTCCGTCGATACAGGCAGGACCACCAGCTTCCTCACCGGCCGTCTCAGCACTCCGCCTTTGGTCCGGATGTCCACTGCGCGCACGACGTTGTCTGGTCCTGGATACGTTGCGATGACTCTGCCTCGGATCCACACGTTTCGGGGCAGGTTGGCGTCGACGACTTGCACCAGGTCATTGTTCTGGATCGCTGGGCCTCGCCCATGCGGCTCCCGCCGGTTTTGGAGTTCCGGCAGGTACTCCTTCACCCAGCGCGTCCAGAAGATGTCGGCCAATCGCTGCGAAGCTCGCCACGTAGATCTGGAGACCGCATCCTCTTCGTCGAATGTACCTGGCAGCGGTACACGTCCTGGACCTCCCAGCAGGAAATGGTTCGGTGTCAGCGCTTCTGGATCATCTGGACTGACTGAGACGTGAGTCAGTGGTCTGCTGTTGACTGTATATTCCACTTCGGCCAGCAGGGTGGAGAGGACCTCTTCTGTAGGATGGCGTTCGTGGAGTGTTGCTGTCAGCGCCGTCTTCACGGAGCGCACCAGTCGCTCCCAAGCTCCGCCCATGAACGGCGCCCCGGGTGGAATGTAGCGCCAGGAGATTGTCTTCTTGGCTGCTTCCTCTGCTGTTGCTTCGTCGAGTGCTTGACGGAGCTCCTTGTCTGCTGCCTTCAGGTTGCTGCCGTTGTCCGACCAGACTTCAGTTGGAGACCCTCGTTTCGCCATCATTCTCCTCAGTGCCATCACCGCCGAGTCTGCGCTGAGTGAGCCGGCGATTTCAAGGTGTATGGCCCTCATGGTCAGGCAGGTGAAGATGGCCACCCATCTCTTCTGTCTTGTTCGGCCGACGGTCACGGAGAGAGGCCCGAAGTAGTCTACCCCGGTGAATGTGAAGGGACGTCTGTGATGAGCTAGGCGGCATCCCGGCAGGTCTCCAGTCCTGGGGTATGGTGGCTTCTGAGTCTTCATTCGGCAGAAAAGGCAGCGTCGTATGACCATTCTTGTTACAGGTCTCAGGCGTAGCACCCAGTACTGCTGTCGGCACTCGTTCACTGTTGTCTCGACACCGGCGTGGTGAAGCTGCTGATGCACTGCATTCACCCAGAGTCTGATTGTCGAGTGGTCACCGTCGAGCACCATTGGACTCTTCAGATATTCTGTTATGCCTTCTGTTGCTTGAATTCGGCTCCTCAGTCTGATGGTGTTGTTGACGTACTCGACGCTCAGCTGGTGTAGGCGGCTCTCCTTGTTCAGTGTCTTGCTATTGTTCAAGACTTCTATTTCTTCTCCGAAGGAGTCCTCTTGAGATGAGCGCATCAGGAGTTCTTCGGCTCTTCGGAGATGTTCTGCGGTGACTGGGAGAAACTTCCTGCTGGACGATGCTGTTGTCTTCACTATTTGTTTCTGTTTCGTCGCAGGCTTGTTCGTCTTCTTCCAGTTTGGGTCCTTTTCTGTGTTCTTTCTTGTCCTCCTGTAGTTGACACTCTGTTTGGTGGCTCTACAGAGTTCGATGAACTGCAGAACTCGAGCTGTGGTGTACCGGAGTCTGTCCCAGTTTGAGAAGCGGGACACCTCGGGTAAGGCTTGTGAAAGTTTCGGCTTGCTTCTGTCCATGACATGGTGTATTCTCTCTTCGCCAGAAGGTTCTTCTTTTTCTGTAGTCTTCTGCTTCGTAGAGAAAGTCGGGTCCCTTGTACCAGCGGTGACTTTTGTCGAATGATGTTGGCACGTCTCGCGTAGCGTCGTCTGCTACGTTCAGCTTCGTTGGCACCCAGCGCCACTCGTTGACCTTGGAAGACTCTTCTATTGCAGCCAGGCGATGTGCTACGTAGGGCTTGTATGAGCGTGCTCCTGTTCGGATCCAGGTGAGTACGGTCTTGCTGTCTGTCCAGAACACCTTGCAGTCCGGTTTTCTTTCGTGCTCTTCTATGACTGTTTCGGCGAGTCTTGTACCCATCACTGCTGCCTGGAGCTCCAACCTCGGGATGGACGTCAACTTCAGCGGCGCAACCTTCGCTTTGGCCATGATGAGCGATAGGCTGACTTCACCCTCCGGTGTCACTATCCTCCAGAAGACGACTGCTGAGTAGGCTGCTTCGCTTGCATCGGTGAACACGTGTAGCTGGATTGAAGTGGCGTCGTTGTACTGGAGGTACCGCCTTGGGATTGCCACGCTGCTGAGGTTCTTTAGATGATTCATCCAGTCTTGCCACTGCTCAGCCAGGTCTTCATCTATTTCGTCATCCCACGACGTGCCTCTTCGCCATACTTCTTGCAGCAGCTGTTTCGCTCTTATGGTGACAGGTGATGCGAGCCCGAGCGGATCGAAGAGTGACATGACCACTCGCAGCGCTTCTCTCTTCGTCGGTGTCTTCCCACTGATGAGTGTTGGTGCGACGCGTGCCAAGTTGAGGTTGAAGGTGAGTTCGTCTGTGTTGAGCTTCCAAATGACACCCAGCACCCTTTCTGTCTTCTCTTCTGGCTTGTAGAGTTCCATGTCTTCTGTTGGTTCAACTTCGCCCAGTGCTTCTAACAGTTGAGGCGAGTTCGACTTCCATTGTTTTAACTCGAAGCTGGCCTTTGAGTGTACTTCGCGTACTGACTTCGTGATGCGTATTGCTTCTTCGAGGTTTCTGAAGCTGTCCAAGTAGTCGTCCACGTAGTGCTTCTGTATGATGGCAGCTGCGGCTTCAGGGTGAGCTTCTTTGTGCTGTTCAGCATTCAAGTTCTTGATGTAGATTGCTGTAGATGGAGAACTTGATGCACCGAAGATCAACGAAGTCATTCTATATTCTTCAGGTGGTTGGCTGTCTCTTCGTTCTCCTCGCCACAGATAGCGCAGTGCGTCCCTGTCTTCAGCTCGCAGCTTGACTTGCATGAACATCTCCTTGATATCCGCTGTGACTGCTACTGTGTGTTGCCGGAATCGCATGATGACGCCAGGCAATGACTGCAGGAGATCAGGTCCTTTGAGTAGCATGTCGTTGAGAGCTACTCCTTTTGTCTTCGCTGCTGCGTCGTGTACCACTCGGAGCTTCTCAGGTTTCATCGGGTTGATCACTGCGAAATGTGGCAGGTACCATGTCTTGCCAGCAGTCTTCTGTTTCGGAGCGAGTTCAGCGTATCCTTTTGAGATGATAGCTTCCATCTGTTCTGTGTACTTCTGTTTCAGCTTGGGGTCTCGGTCGATCTTCTTTTCTATGTTGTGAAGTCGCTTCAGTGAGTTGTGGTAGTTGTCCGGGAACGTAACATCTTCTTTGCGCCAGAGAAGTCCTGTTTCATATCTTCCATCTTCCTGTTTGGTAGTGGTCTTCTCCAGGATACGAAGTGCTTGTTCTTCCGGATCTGTCTTCGGTTTCTTCGGCTGTATGCAGAGTCCGTCCATCTCGAAATACTGTTTGACGAGGCTGTCCAGGTCGTCTTCTGTTCCCTCTGTGACGTGTGATACGAAGTCGATGCTACGTCCGGCGGCGCGGCTCTGGCTGCCGTGTAGCACCCACCCCAGCGGTGTGAGAGAGGCTACTGGTTGATTGCTATTTCCTCGTCTCACTTCTGTTGTCAGCAGGAGGTGCCAATTATCTTGACCGATCAGGACTCGAGGCTTGATGTCTGCATATACGAGGTAGTCGCGGATGTCTGCCAGGTGTGTGCAGCCGTCCACCAACTCTCTTGAAACCCGTTGCGATGACACTTGAAGGTTCTTCACTGTTCGTGCTTGTATACGTTCTTCATAATCGTTGAGACCTCTCAGCTTGATGTTCACTCTTCTTGAGGCTGACTCTGATGTCTTCATGTCGTTGATAGTTTCTATCTTCAAGGGATCGATGGGTCCTGTTGCTCCGATGAGTTCGGCTATGCTGTTGTCTATCAATGTCACTGTTGACCCGTCGTCCATCAAGGCGAATGTGTCGAGAGCTCCTTTGGGCCCCTCAACTTGCACTGGAATAATCTTCAGATAGGATTGTTTCTTCTGTATAGTCCACGCCGAGTTGATTATTTCTGTGATTTCGACGCCTTCTTTCTTCTCCGGTGCCTTGGTGTAGTGCAGCATCTTGTGGTGAAAGTATTTGCAGCTGTTGACGCCACATGCCTTGACCTGGCAGTTGTGTGTTCTGTTTCTGTACCGAAGACATCGAAAACACAGGCGTTTGGACTTGGCTATGTCCCATCTTCCGTTTGCATCCGCATTCTTGAATTGTTCACAATCGCTTGCCCCGTGCTCTCCTTCACAGATGGCGCACTTGGGTGTATACTGTTTTTCTGTTACGTTGTGAATTTTCTGCGGTCTTCTCTGTTGCGTGGCAGGCGCATGTGATGTATGTGGTGCCACCTGCTCAGGAAGCGCGTACGGCCCGCAGAGCTCCGCTTCTCTCTTGAGGAACTTCTCCATCTTCATCAGTTCCGGATCTTCTTTCGGCTGTAGCACTGCGAAGTCGTAGTATCTATAGCGCAGCGTAGGTGTGAGCTTGTCCACGACCGTCTTCGAAACCTCCGGGTTGAACATGTAGTTCACGCAGCTGAGTGTCTTCAAAGTCGCGACCACATTGGAGACCTTCGTCGAGAAGATGCAGATGTCGCGCGGTGACTCGGTAAGGCGCGGCAATCCACGTAGAGCTTCTATCTCCATCATAGCGATGGATTCTGGTCTTCCGAATCTGGATTCCAATGTCTTCATTACTTCTGTTGGGTGCGCGCTGGTGATGAGAAGACCTTCAACTGCTTCTTTTGCTCTTCCCTTTAGGTTTCTTCTTAGACGATTTGTGTTTTCTATTGTGGTGAACATGCTTTCTGTTTCGTAATATGCGGCGCGGAACGGTAGCCATTCTTGGTGTGATCCTCCGAAGATGGGTAGCTCGATAAACTTCGGGCGTCGTGCTGCTTTGACGGCGAGCGTGATGGCTTCGGCGAGTTCTGTTAGACCCGGTTGCACTCCCGCCGGTGACTGAAGTGGATTCTGGTGCTTCTGTTGTCCCGTGCTGTTGACCACTGGTTCTATAGGGTAGTGTGGCTCGCTGGTGATCGCTAGCGCGGGGCGTGGGGGCTGTGACTCCAACCAGTTGCCCACTCGTTCGCTCGTCTCGGCTCCGGAGTGGATGGATGCACCATCATCTTCTATTTCATCTTCTGTTTCTTCAGCTTCCATGGCGGTGATGCGGGCAGCGGCTAGTTCGACCTGAAGACGTAGCAGTTCTTCCTTGGCCTTCGCTATTCTATGCGCCTTGCTGCGGCTGTGGGTCGACCCCTCCCCCTTCTTGCTAGGGGGGAGTGGTACTTCTTGCGGCTTGACAGTCCTCCTCCTCTTCTGGATGGCCAACGCTTCTCTAGCCTGGCTACGCCCCTGTTCTATAGCGGAGGCCTCCACGGCAGCGGGCGGCCCCAACTGTGTCGCATCGGCGGGCAGTGCCAACGCGACGGTGGTGGGCGCAGACATCTGTGAGGCGGCGGCGGTTGCAGTCATCTCTCTGACTGACTCGGAGGAAGGCACGGCGGACGTCGATGTCTCGGAGGGTGGCACGGCCATCGACCTGGATGTCGCGGAAGTGTCTGTTGCCGCCCTCGACGCCGTTCGCTCCGACACTGTAGTTTCTGTTGCGGTGGTGGTAGCAGTATCCTCTGATGCGGCCGGAGACTCTTCTTCTGTTGAGGCCTTGCGGTTCTTGAGCTCCTGCCGTGTCACTGGCATACTTACCGAATTCGATGAATTTTCTTCAATTTTCTCGATTTTCCAACGTATCCGGCGACCGAAGGACCATTCAATGTGCGCTTCTGCACATTTCACTATGCTGGATTGGTTGGAATTCTTCAGGAAAACACTTGTTGAAGCACTATTTTCTTTATTTCCTAGGTACTGCTACCGCTAGGTCTGGAGGAGAACTGTACCGGCATACAAAACCGGGCCGGTATTTATTCGAAAATCACATGAAAAAAGTAGACCATCTGATTGGCTGGCAAATCAGAGGATCTTTACATTGACCAATCAGGAGAGAGCAGATTCGAGAGGTGTGGCTTACTTAGAGGGGTCTTTTTGACTCCGGGCTATACCGTAGTGAGAGCCGCGCCTCTCGCTCTATAACTGTTGCTATCTCTATCTACACTATTTCTCTCGCTCTCAACTATTGCTTTCTCTGTCTACTTATATTTCCTATCTCTGTTTATTCGTAAAAGGCTATTAAATTTACATAGTAAAATCTTAACAAATCCTAACATACTACGCTACTGTTTATATTCAAGTATGTACTATACATAAGACCTTGCTAAACATAAGTCTATAACCTACACCCTAATACCTATTAACTATCTTTATTAAATTACAGGCTAAACATTGCTTATCTATACTATAAAAATCCTATGATAACTATTAAACTATTAATTATTTTCACAAACAAACACTATACACTATATCGTCCCGCACAATATAAAATCCTATAATAACTGTTAAACTATTAATTGTCAATCAATACACACACTAGGCACTATATCGTCCCGCACACTACATTATAAAAGGAACCAATTTCTACGTCCAACAATTTGGACTGGGCGTTGGTGAGTTAGTTACTTTTCCTTTTATAAGTATAATTATTTAGATTAATAAAAAATAATATCTATTACATATTATTTAATATTTGAAAAGTGCAACCGCCGAGTTTATTACTGGTACTTCTCGGTAGGTATAATTGGCACTCCGAACCTGCCGTGGTACTTAGATTATTTTGATGATTCAATATAAATCTTTCTGTTTCAAATTTCAATACACGTACCTACCTATATCATAACAATATAAATATTGAGCCATGTCTATCCATTGTTAACTCTGTGTCAGGAGCTAATACGGTCATGTTATTAGAGTAGGTATAATAAGTCGGCATATTCCATACTCAGCTCATTCCGTCGATATCATCTCATGCTATTTTTATTTTATTCATAGCCATCTTTATTCTTTTGTTTACTGGGAACACTGGCGAGAGGTCGCCTCTAGATTGAACCTTTTAGAATTCTGTAGGTAGTATGTAAAAACCTGTACATGTATGTTAGTCATGTTCAAGGTCTAAAAATAGTGGTATACTTTTCAAAATGTTCTGAGCGAAAAAACATAGCATTACTAATTATCGTAGACCTGCCAATAGAGATTTTATATTTTTTACATCAGCTGAAAATAGCGTCATCAATTAATTTGTATTTTCAATTTTCAAAGTAAGATAACTATACAAAGTGGGGTATCAAACTATGAAAGGGCTTTACCTGTATATTCTAAAACAGATTTTTATTTATTTTTATGCATAACAGTTTTTGATTTATCGTACAAAGTGTACTGTAGAACCCTCGGTGCGCAATTCTGACTCACACTTGGCCGGTTTTTTTTATCCTATGCCATTTGTATCAACTTCCACGTACGGAACCATTTATATTACTATTATATTTTTTCACACTCGATAACAATGTAGGTTGAATGGCTACTAAGGAACACTATAAGGTTAAGGCTGTGCAAAATCGATATAAACAGCATAAACGGATTTAACAGTGCTTATTAATATTTATTGACATTTATTTTAGTCCAAATGTGGTAGGTAAAGCGATACAAGTATACGTCATACGAGTTACGACTAGGTTTCTTATTTTACTGGATTTCTACAAGTCCGTCGATGTTAAGAAAATTCAGGTGTTTCACCGATGAAAATAAATTTAAGTATCTTTCAGAACCAGCCTAGTGCTTAAGACATCCACCTCATGTTCGGGAGGTCGGGGATTCGATCCCGGGCACGCACCGCTACTATACATCGATGCCTCTAACTTCTCGGAGCTATGTGTGTTTTAAGCAATTAAATATCACTTGCTTTGACGCTGAAGGAAACATACAGGTAGAACATAATGTTCTCAAAGGTGTGTGAGAGTAAAGTCTGTGCCAATTCACACTTGGCCAGTGGACTAGGTTCAGACCCCTAACCCTTTCCATATTAAGAGGAAACCCGGTGATGAGTTATCATAATGATGGTGATCTTTCAGAATCATGCAAAGTATTATACTTACCTAGGTCTGTAATTTAATAACATTATATTATCCATCCATATCCATACTAATATTCTAAATCTGTCTGTCTGCTAGCTTTTCACGGCCCAACCGTTCAACCGATTTTGATGAAATTTGGTTCAGAGTTAGCTTATATCCCGGGGAAGGACATAGGCTACTTTTTATCCCGGAAAATTAAAGATCTCGGAAATTAAGGCATCATCTAGTTTTATTATATTATTATTGATTTTAATTATTTCTTATGCAAGTCTTATGCATTAAACAATAACAATAGTACAATAAACAACTAAAACGTGCGCAATAAATATCGATACAATATTTTGTATGGGAATTACTTTCGCGGGCAATATCAGCCCATTACATGAACATAAATTAGCTCATACGGAATTTATTGTTGTATTGTTGCTCGTACATAACGTCTTGGACGTTAACATGATGAAAGATGAAATATACTGTAATACCCATTGGTGATGCCGTAAATTTTGATCTTTTCATTTTAATCTAGTAGGTAATCGGAATATTAACATTTTTTTTTTCTTATGATTTTAAGCATATTTCGTGGTTTAACGACATATTTTAATGTACTTAGGTATATAACGGTACATACTACGATTAATTTTTGTTTTTATTTGTCGATATTTCAACCCAATTTTTTTTCTTAATAGGTAGTACCTACCTAAGTAGGTACCTATAATATAAAAATCTATGTTTTTCCGTAAAAGTCTCTCTTCTTGAACTCTTACGTTAAAAGTAATTTTTTGTAAGCTTTTATCGGCATCGTTTCGTGTCATCGTTTTTGGTAAATTGATGTCGAACGCAGGTCGTGATTGAGGCAGAAGGAGGGAAAAAAAATTTTTCAAGGACGGATGACTTATGTCTATTGTGATCAGTTACGCAAGATTAAGTTTTACCTAGAATTATTCTTAGATTATGTTTCGAAGAACAAAATGCAAGTGGCTACTTTTACAAACACCTGTGATTCAAATTTTATACCTATTATAAAATTTTAAATATAGAGGTTAGTAAATTTCAAAGACGTCAAACTTTTGAAAAAGGAACGCGGTCGGCGGAAACGACGCCATCAAAAGTTTTATACTTTTTAAATTGTTCGATGGCCTGGCGCGCAACGTCATCGCCCATCGAGCCTGGCCGAACAAAAACATTGCGTTCGGGTAAACGTGCACCGTTTACACGTTCTGATTTTAGTGACGTGAAGCCATAGTATCGACACTCTCCTAGTATGCCTATTCTAACTGCCTCGCTCGCGCTGGTTTAGTGGCTAGCCCGTTTGTCTGCAGGAAAAGAAGTTACAGATTCGTGTCCCGTCCCAAGTTGGGCTAAAAGAGTTAAGTGTGACGACTAAGGTCTTTCTATCGATAATGGGATGATTACTCGATTGGGAAATTAGTGGTGTAACACCTAATTACCTGATACGATATAGCTGTACGTACAAGTATGTAAAGTAATGGACATCGACATTTAGAAGGAGATAGCAGATTTTTAGAGCGTTGGCCCTGTCATTGAGACCGAAACAACGTCATATGGGTATGAGTGTCATTTTAAAGACCGATGTACATTACTTTTTGTCGCGTAATGTATATGGGAGCAGGCTAATCTGGAAGAGGTAAGTATACCCATATTAGTCTTGCAGACATTTGGCGTTTGGAACGCATGACGCATTAGGTAAGCCGAAAGTCAAAAATGTCAAACCATACAACATCTAGGACTAATTCTATAAAATTACCCAAAAATGTTACATACGCTGCGCTCGCGCATCGTTCCTCGTTTGTTATTTCCATCTAGCTTTCATATTTTCAAGGCAATTATATAGTTATACTTATACAAATATACAATTTCCAAAAAAGTTGTTTTTCTATCGATTGGCATTTAGAATGTATTTTGTCTTCAAATGGAAATCTAAAACTGTGTGCACTATATAGCATAAATATCGACATCGACTCATAAGTAAGACATCCCAACCCTAAACATTTATTTATTTATCGAAATACTGGCTTGTATCAGCGTTCAATCATCGGTGTATTTTCAAATCACTCATCAGCAAAAAACCAGAACCATCCGTCTTTATAAAAGCCAGCGTAAACTTGTCCGTCTAAATTGTACATTTTAACTGCATATTAATCTGTTCAGCTCTATTAGCCGGATAATTTACGGCTGTAATGAAGCGGTGGAGGAAAAATTCTGGTAAGTATATATTCGAAGTTCGAACTGGAGTTTTTATTCGACACAAAGTTTTTCTAGATCAGTAGATAAAATTATTTTTGAACAGACTAAATACTTCTGTAAGAGTCCAACTAACACCCTCAACAGTGCTTCCTCATTAATTTATGATTTTTGGACGGACTACCTCCTGCATCTAACGGTCAACAGATAGCAAGCTTGATATACACCCTAAATCAAGCAACGCTCATGCTTCTTCTGAAGAAGCATAAGCATTGAAGAATAATACTGAAGAAGTTCTTCAGTATTATAAGCAATAGAGTTTGTGGAGTAGTTCCACATACCTACCTAATCCACATATATTTTAGAATAACGAGTTAGTACCTTAATATTAATACGCTGTTTTACAAGTAAACTACTGCAACCTACCAACATTATTTATAATAGGTACTAATAATGCACCTACCTAAAATAATTACACAGGTAGGTATCTACATTTATGTGGATAGCTGATGTTTTCTGTAGAAGGCCATTCAAACTATTCGCCCTGCGGGTCGTTTCAAACAATAACCGTCGCCCGCCATGTTGCCTCTGTGACGTTTATAAGACGCCATTTTGCGTCGGGTTGCGTTCTGAAACCCATCGAGAGAACAAAGGAGCCATTGGATTGAATGGCGGGGAAATGGATATCGAGTACAGTATGCTAATTTGCTGTTTGATGCCTGTGATGTGCCTCAAATTTCCTACATTTTACTTATAGACAAGACAATGATGTGATTATACTTTTATACAGTTTTATAGTAAAACTTATAATACACCTATTGGTGTAAAATATGCACACGTACGAGTATACATTACAATTTTATGCGCTCATAATACTGAATAGGTAAGTAATTATTATTTCACTTAACAGTTACCTAACCTAAAGCTCAGGCAAGAACTAAGAAGCTCAAACACCTACCCGCCTAACATTAATAGCGATGTTGCATATGTTAAAAATAAATTTTTAAACTGTAAGGTTCACTCTAGCGGATCTTCTAGCTTTTGAGTTTGGATTTTGAAGAATAAAGAGAGCCTTTCTTGAGAGGCAACGAGGTGAAAAAAACGATTACATACTTAATACCGTTTTAAGCTATACTAAAGCCTGAATGCCAAATATCAGCTCGGCAGCGTTACAGCGTTGGTTTTGATACAATTAGCATGTGAAAACACTGCGCTGTCCCGCCGCCGCTGCCGCGGGCGTCGTCTAATTGGCGCTGTGTAAACTCACCCTGTTATCAGGACGCCCCGAGCGGTGGGCTGCGTAACGTAGAGAGGGCTTGCATGGGAAAATTACATGAACGAGTTCTTCCGGACTATCCCGTACCTAATTACGAAACTCGTAGGTACGTCTACTATGTTCAGACTACATGAGAAGGCGTTAGGAAGCCAAAATCGAGCATAATAATTTTCCCTTGCCACTTGTCGACGATGTTTTCTTTCACCGCTACAGCAAGTGATAACGCACATAAATCCGAAAGGTTAGAGGTGCGTGCCCAGGATAGAACCCCCGACCTCCCAAATGGAAGGTAGACAGACGTCTTAACACTAGGGCCTAGGCTTTCACTTGCTTTAACGATGAAGGAAAACATCGTTAGGAAACCTGAAACCTAAGAGTTTTCAATAGGTAATGCTCTCAAAAGTGTGTGAAGTCTGCCAATCCGCCTTTGGCTAGCGTGGCGGATTATGGCTTAATCCCTTCTCATTCCGAGAGAAGAGCCGTTCTCAGTAGTGGGCCGGCGATGGGTTGATCATGATGATGATAACAATATAGGTAGATAGGTGCCTCCATGCGATGACAAAAAATAATCCCACTCTATGGTAAAGCACCGCAGTCAACCCCGCCCGCCCAGCACTAATATTGACTTCTTATTACCGGTAACCGCGCGATCGTGGCCGCCGCATCACAACAAGTTTCACTACCACCACACACAGGATAACCGTCTTTTAGAACAATATTTCAATGAACGAAATACATTGCACGCGTAAACCACAAAACACTATAAACTTTTAAAGGAAACGAGCAATGGATGTAGAATTTTTAAAACTACATGGTTTGTAAGAAGATCCAATATGGGCACGTGTAGACAATGGATAATACAGTAAAATCAGATAGCGTCCAGTGATCCTAATACATTGTAGAGTTTAGTTTGTCTATCAGAGTCGGTGCTACGATTATGGTATGGATAAAGTTTAAAGTTTGTCTAAAACTGTATTTGTTCTACCCACCTAAATGACTAGCGCAGCCAAATTGCTCCTACATCACCATCATCAACTCATCACCGGCCACTACTGAGCATGGATCACTCTTCAGCATGAGAAGGTTTTAGGTTAAGTCTACCACGCTGGCCAAGTGCGGATAGGATATAAAGCTAATGGTATTTAATTGTTTATAACGACCTTTGTGATTCGATTCCCTGCAGGGAAAATTTGGGATTTTATAATTTCTCAATTTTCTCTGGTCTGGTCTGGTCTTCGGCCGTGGCTAATTACCACCCTACCGGCAAATACGTACCGCTAAGCGTTTCCAGGTTAGCCCGCTTCCATCTAAGACTGCATCATCACTTACCACTAGTGAACTAGGGAGATTGCAGTCAAGGGCTAACTTGTAGGTACTTATCTGAATTTTAAAAACGCACCTTATGCCGAAAATTAGAGGTTGTGAGGACCGGGATCGAGCCCCAGACCTCCCGAAAGCAGTAAAAGCCTTGATTCATTTGTATGGATAATAAAATGTAAAGGCAAACACACTACAGTGTATGTAGCCCAATTATAGTTCTTTTCTACTTTTCTTTCCGACAAACGCGCAGAAGAGCCAATATTGTCCTAGTGATAATGCTAAAGCGGCGACATATGGGCGGCTCGGGTCACGTCGAACACGTAGAGGAATTTGTTGGGAACGTAAATGCAGGGCATCCGGCATCGTATTGGCAGATAGCTTAAAGCTTTGTTTAAGGCCGGCCGCACAGTGAAAAAGTGCATTTTTGTGGTCAAACTATCTAAAGGTGTATTTGCACATGTAAAGCGCAGGCCACACGGAAGCGAAGCGAAATAGAGGATAATAAAAACCGGCCAAGTGCGAGTCAGGTTCGCACAATGAGGGTTCCGTACTACAGTCGTATTTTTTCGACATTTATCGCACGATAATTCAAAAACTATGATGCATAAAAATAAATAAAAATCTGTTTTAGAATGTACAAGTAGAGCCCTTTCATATGATACCCCACTTGGTATAGTAATCTTACTTTGAAAGTTGAATATAGCAATATTTGTTCATCAACACACATTATTTTTTTTCTTGTGATGTGGCCATAAATTCACGGTTTTCAGATTTTTTCCCCTAATGTCTGATATAACACCTACGTACCTGCCAAATTTCATGATTCTAGGTCAACGGGAAGTACCCTGTAGGTTTCTTGACAGACCGACAGACAGACAAAAAAGTGATCCTATAAGGGTTCCGTTTTTCCTTTTGAGGTACGGAACCCTAAAAAGTAGCCTATGTCTATCATAGGCTACTTTTTATCCCGGAAAATCAAAAGTTCCCACAGGATTCTCAAAGACCCATCTGTTTAACCGATTTGTATGAAATTTGGTACAGAGGTAGCTTGCATCTCAAAAATGTAACCTTTTGGTGCTGAAAAATCAAAGAGTTAACGCATAATTTAAAAAAAAACCGAAATCGACGCGGATGAAGTCGCGGGCATCATCTAGTAGCAAATAAATAAAAGTCCACAAGATAGGTGTTCATGACATTATTTTTATTCACACAACAATAACCAATACTGAATTTCGAGTTCGCATGTAACATCCATGACGTGATAACAAGGAACTAAATTTAACACAAACTTAAAGTTGAAGAAAACTGCAACAACTTAAAGTTGAACACAAAATGCACGCCTATTTTGATAACTAACAGAAATTCGTTACCTAGGTCAAAAGTTTTCATACCATATAGGCAAGAAGGCACTGCCTGTCTTAGATATAATACTGTACAATGAACTGATTAATAAATACTAGAATTATTATAATATTATTATTAGGGCTTAGGGGTATTTAAAGTTATACATACTATACATACAACATTTATTTGGCAGTATTAATTATTATTTACCATTAAAATTACCTGTTAACGAACACTAATAATAATCAACATTTTTCACATTAGTCAGATATTTATTTAATCCTTTCAAAGAAATATAAAATAAAACAACAGAATTCGTCTTACTGTAAAAGGAAAAGTTATAAAGGAATGTAAAATGTTCATACATATCGCTTTGGACGAAGCAAAGAGGTTTCCTTCGTCCAAACTCCAAAGTGCCTTGAGTTATATAGGGTGTAACCAAAACGCTAGCAAAAACTTAACGTTATAGTTATATAGCCTCATTTTGTAGTTTTAGTGATTTAGCATTTTTCAAACCCGCAATGTATAGCGTGCAAAACTCAGGTCAATGGTCCCACCTACGACGCGGCATAAACTCCGAGTGGCCTACTTACGCAACGTTCGTTGACCTCCAGGGTCTTTTAATATAGGGTTTTTTTCGCGTTTTTTTGTGGCATCATACCAGTAATCATCAGTACTATCATCTGTCTCCGTTTTTGCTAGCGTTCTGGTTACACCCTGTATATCCCCTTTAACTCGCCGCGGCGCGGTAATAGATACTTCTCTCGATATAATAGGCTACTTGACAATTTTTTTAAGTTGGTCTTAAATGGTTAATATTTGTCCTATTATATCAAAAAAATTAACACTATATTTTTTTGCGCCCTAAAAACCGTAAAACTTTAATTTAAAAAAATATTTTTCTTAGACAGGTGAAAACACTGTCGGCCATGTTTGGCCGATAGATTATCTGTGCTCTGACGTCATGCATTTGTAAACAACAGTATAACCCACTGTTGTTTACAAATGCATGACGTCAGAGCACAGATAATCTATCGGCCAAACATGGCCGACAGTGTTTTCACCTGTCTAAGAAAAATATTTTTTTAAATTAAAGTTTTACGGTTTTTAGGGCGCAAAAAAATATAGTGTTAATTTTTTTGATATAATAGGACAAATATTAACCATTTAAGACCAACTTAAAAAAATTGTCAAGTAGCCTATTACTGACTCATCCACACCCAGCCCAAACCCTTGTACTAACAAAGCTGTAATCTTGCACAAAGGTTCCCTTTACAAAGTGACGTCATACACAAACACAATACACACACACACGAACACGCTAAACTTATAACAGCATCTCAATAAGATTTTTAGATCTATATTACTGGTAATATAAACAAGAGAAATCTTATTGAGGATAGAGCAGAACTGCAAGAAATATTACTGCAAAATTTCACTGCACGAATTTTTCTGCAGAAACCTGACATACAGAAAAAAATCGGGCGGCGAAATTTTGCAGTGCAGGTTTAATCGTTAATTCGGCCGATTTTCAATTGGCAAACAATGACAATTTTCAACAGACGAATAAAGACTTTGACCGATTTTGTATTGGAAATCGGTCAGAATATCTATTCAACAAAGTTTATTTTTAGGGTTCCATACCTCAAAAGGAAAAACGGAACCCTTATTGAATCACTTTGTTGTCTGTCTGTCTGTCTGTCGGTGTGTCAAGAAACCTACAGCGTACTTCCCATTGACCTAGAATCATGAAATTAGGCAGGTAGGTAGGTCTTATAGCTGACATTCGGGGAAAAAACTGAAAACCGTGAATTTGTGGTTACGTCACACAAAAAAAAAATGTGGTCACGAACTAATAATTAGTATTTTCAACTTTCGAAGTGAGATAACTATATCAAGTAGGGTATCATATGAAAGGTTTTCATCTGCACATTCTAAAACAGAATTTTATTTATTTTTATGCATCATAGTTTTTGAATTATCGTGCAAAATGTCGATAAAATACGACTATTACGGAACACTCGTTGCGCGAGCCTGACTCGCACTTGGCCGGTATTTTTCTTGAGTGCCTTCTCCATCTACGCGACATTGAAGAATCAATTTGTGCCCACTTGGCACACCTAAAAGGTATTATATTCAGGATTAAATTGAATGGAAAGTTTATTTGGCGATTTGAAAACCGGCTCTAAGAGGTAGGTATAAGTCATGAAAGTTTGTGATTTTCTATTTTACGTCGCCGGGCAATGTTAACTCCAATCTATCCACATGTGTAGTATAATGTAGTATCACAATACCGTCGATTCTGATGCCATTTTTTAAAGCCGAGTATTTGCATCTTTTTCTTTTCAATACTGTTAAAAAAGGACGGAAAATAGATTTAAAATTAATAGACTGTCAAGACTGGCATCCAAAGTCACGAGGTCCGACAGTTTTAAATTAAACTAAGTTTTTCCTTTTCTAATAACTTTGGAAAGAAAAAAATAGGAATACTCCTGACTTTAGTTGTAATCAGAATCAATACATACTACACAATGGCTAGTCCAGTACGATTGTGTCAACGACGGGCCGGTCGGCGTGTCAGCTGGCGTGATAGAGGCCTGACAGTGCGTCCTGCAGTGCGCGTAGACACGGTAGCGTCGCCGAGTACCCACCCGCCTTCTCCGTTTCGTTCTCTGCCCTGAAAATACAAACATTATAATTATTGTTACGATATTTTAAAACCCTATAGATTACTATTTCTTTTTAATCCTGAGGCAACTATGATTTTCCGGGATAAAGAGTAGAATATGTCAGTCCCTATGTCTTTAACTATAACCACGCAAAAAATTACGTCAATATGTCCCTCCGTTGCGATGTGATTGAAGGACAAACCAACATGCAATTTTCGTATAGTATTGAGTAGTGATAATACACACAAATGCAGCATATAATTTGTGACAACTAGTCAAAAATGTATGAACTTGTAGTGAGCAGGCAATGGATTGATCATGATGATGATGATGATAAAAGTATATGATCATTAGCAACAATTTTTTTGCTAAAGTATGACCCATGTAACCTAAATTTCACATAGGTAAAGAAGGCAAACACACTATTAATTTTCTAAAGTGTTAAAAACATGACATACCTAACATGTTGCAGATATCCATTGCTAACAATCTCTTGAATACTGGGAGGGTCTGGTCCGCACCTGTCTGGTATCTCTGGAGGCTCATATCTGTACAGCGGCCCTTCCTCTATGAGCAGCACGGGCTGCTGACCCGAGCCTCGCGTGAACTTCACTCCAGTTGAGAACTGTGTCACCTGGGACACAAAATAAATATTTTTTCATCATTTGGGAACACTATAAATAGTATATTTTTGTCCTACGCTTCTTATATTATTGGATTTATATAAAAACTAGCTATGCCCACAACTTCATTTGCATGGACTACACAAATTTCTAACCTCTGTTATACCCCCTTAGTATCTGAATTTTCAAGAATCCTTTCTTAGTGGATGTCTATGTTATAATAGCTATCTGCATGCCAAATTTCAGCCCGATTCATCCAGTAGTTTGAGATGTGCGTTGATAGATCAGTCATTTTTTCTTTTATATATTATTTAGATGTACAAATGGGAATGTTCCTATCAAATTGATTAAAGAAAAAACCAGCCAGTGTGAGTCAGACTCGCTCACTGAGGGTTCACTGCTACCTACCTTCCTGCCAAATTTCATGATTCTAAGTCAACGGAAAGTACCCTATAGGTTTCTTGACAGACAGAAAGACAGACAGACAGACAGACAGACAAACAGACAGATAGACAACATAGTGATCATATAAGGGTTCCCTTTTTCCTTTCGAGGTACGGAACCCTAAAAAGAGTTTACAATGCTTATATGTATATCTTCAAAGACCATGCAATAACCAACAATATCATTAAAAATGCAACTGAAAATCTGTGGCTACTTTAACTTGTAAAAGTTATATATAACATACTTTAGGTAAAACAGGAACTATTTCTGCTTGTTTATTTGCAACTGTTTCGGCAAATGTATTCAGAATATCCTTTGCATCACCCTCTGCAAACATAAGCTCGTCAATTAGAGCTTCTTTTTCTCTAATCTTTTGCTTTTTAGCTTCCTCTTCCATTTTTAGGATCTCTGCTCTCCGTAGCTCTTCCACTTGTTTCTCTATTTCAAGAATTTCTTCCAATTCAAGCTCTTCTCTACCTGTAAACAATTCTTTTTAGGGTTCCATACCACAAAAGGAAAAAAGGAACCCTTATAGGATCACTTCATTGTCTCTCTATCTGTTGTGTCAGTCAAGAAAACCTATAGGGTACCTCCTGATGACCTAGAACCATGTTTGGCAGGTAGATAGGTATTATAGCACAAGTAAAGTAAAAAAAACCGAAAACCATGAATTTGTAGTTACATCAGAAAAAAAATTAAAATGAACAAAATTATATTAGTATTTTCAATGTTCAAAATAATATACCAAGTAGGGTATTATATGAAAGCGCTTTATTTGTAGATTCTAAAACAGATTATTATATATATTTATGCACTTTCCTAATATTGTCAAGTGAAAAGGGCAACAGTTTTAGCAAATATCAAAAAGCCGCGCTGTTCGTTAGCATGGCAGAACAGTTTAATACTCACCTATTTTTGCTTTATTCTTCATTATAACCTCTTTGTTATCTTTCTTATATTGTTCTATCCTTTTATTTGTGGCTACAATATCTATATTATTGACTAGATTAAATATTATGGTTTCGATTTCCTCCAAATAGTCATTATACTCCCGCAATGTTGCAAAGTCTTCCTCTTTTTTGTTGAAATCTTTTAGGACCCTCTTTCTTATATCTATTTCTTTTTCTACCATAGAGTCTTCAAAGAGCTGTACTCGGAAATTGCTTCGACGCAAAGGTACATTGCAATCAGGACAGGAACCAGATCCTTTAAAAAAATATTATTTTAACCAGACTTTCATAAAACACTTCTATAAGTTAGATGCTTAGGTTAGCGTATAAAACTGAAAATGTCAATGTATCAGTTGGGTATTTGTATTAAATAATGCCAACTAGTTTTCCTTTTTAATAATTTCTTTGAACTTTAACAGTCTAATTACCTTTTAAAAATAACAAATCCACACAACTTTCACACAAAGCATGGCCACAGATGTTTACCATCAATTTTAACGATGGATTTCTATATTTCGTAGTTTTACAACGAGGACAAGCCTGGTCATCCATTGTGCCTTGTATTTGCTAACGAATTTAAAGTATTTAACAAATTGGGCAATTCAATTATTCTTAAAAAGTTTAAAAAATCTTTAATTTTTTGTTGGTTTTTTGCAGGGTCTTTTCACTCAGTACATTTTAGCCACAGTACAAAATCGCACAGGGTACATTGACTCAGACTTAGCTCGACAGATGGCACTAGTAGTAAGTTTTGTTGCCAACCACGCGCAACAGGTGGCACTACTTGTAAATTTTGTGGCCGGTCAGCAGTGTGACCGTTTGTGGCAGATTTCTGCCATTTGGGCAGATTTGGCTCTTAAATTTTAACTCTGGCAGAAAAAGCTGACGATTTAACAAAGTGGTAGATTGTGACAGATTTCAAGATTTCAGATTTCATTCCTTATTATTTTTCTAATCTATCGCCCCACTTATCTAATCTTATTATTTTTCTAATCTATCGCCACACTTACACACACACACAGTAAATTTAAAGTATCAATTATTAATCTTGGCAATCTATTTTCGTCCTTATTCAAGCAATTAGCAAGGAGTGAAATGTAAAAATTCTTAAATGTGATGGATGAATGCAATAAAAAAAATATATATATGAAAAGACATTGCTATGCTAGGAGAGTCAGACTCAGAATAATATTAATAATAAATTAAAAAGCAAATTCGTAACGTTTTTTTCTTTTTAAAAATTATACGGTAATTTACACGGTACCTATTCTTTTAGCTCATCCACCGTAATTTAATCAAGAAACACCGTATTTTTAACCTTACAACACGGTAATTCTTGATTTACATATGGAAACACTGGCACAGTCACAAATTGTCAAGTCTGTGGTCTGTGTCTATTAGAAAAAAAAAATTATTTAAGGCCTTAAAGGACTGTTATCCAGGGCCGTAAAAAAAATTAAAAAAAAAAAAAAAAAAAAAAATTATTTATTTTCAATCACTTTTTTCCGAGGTTTTCCATTATCTCATGGTGTTTATGTGATATTTTCCAACGACTTGACTTTGTTAGTTGGATTTTGATCATTCTGTTATAGTGAAGTGACTTGTGCTTTATTTTGAACTCTGACAACTCTACCGAGCAACTTTCTTTATTTCTTTGTACCTCTTTCAAGCTATTCGAAACTGCAAAGTATGGATTTACAGTGCATTGTGCTGATCGGGATGTGATGGAAAAAGCCATAAAACAAGAAAAAAGAAGAGCTCTATAAGTACCTAACTAATATAACCCCGACTACGTTTCTCGGACTACGATTTGCTGTAATAACAGAAAAAAAGTGTGTGCCCAGTTATAAAAATAAATAAAAGATTATTACCTTATTTATGTGTTTTATTGAAATTAACCATAGAAAAATAGAAATAAAAGAAAATTTAAAACCTATATATAGGTACCTATCTAGGTAGCGTATATGGTACTGTACTTATAGGGATTAGTATATATAGCAGATCCTGTAGTTGCAACTCAGCTCAATAGATGGCGTTACCAAAAATAGGGACTGATGACTCTATACCCGTATATTCAATGTACTCTGTGGTTTTTTGCTTACAACAGTCTGACACTGACATTGACATCTAACCACCTAACCACTGACAGATGCGCTTGATTGATTGATTTAAGTTGACAGTGACATTGACCTCTGACTAAGAATAAGGAGACTTGGAGGAACGCTGCCTGGAAACTTCCTCATTTGACATCAACTCAACCAAGGTGACCTCTGTTGTGGTTGGTTCTCGTGTACTTGGCCAACAGGCCTAACTCATTGGACCAACCGTTAGCCATAAAATACCTACCTTTTAGGCAGGCAAACACAATCTAGTATATACTTAGAGTAGGTATATAAACTGGTACCTATGGTAAAAAAGGATATAGTGATCTGTGACTAGTAACTTATAATCTTTTATTTCTGGTCGGTGCTTATCGTAGATAGAAAAATAGGTAGATGCACGTTTGCTTTCTCATTCGCACTAAAAAGAGAGCACTGATAAAGTTACTAATGTGATAAACAGAGACGCAGCTAACCTATTTTTTGTCCCTTATCGTGTAACTGGTTTTTTTCAAGAATACATACTTCTTCTTCTTCTAGTGCCTCTCCATTACTGAAGGTCAGCAGTCAGTTTTTTAAACTTCTCCCTGTCCATGGCTAGGCGGAATAGTTCTCCGACTGTTTTAATGCCAGTCCACTCCCTGATGTTACGTAGCCATGACTTCTTTCTTCTTCCCACCCCTCTTTTCCCAGCTATTTTACCCATCATGATTGTCTGCAGCAGGCGGTACCTATTGTGTCGCAAAATATGGCCCAGGTACGAGATCTTACGCTGCTTGATGGTTTTAACTAACTCGGTCTTTTTCTGCATCCGGGCAAGAACCTCAGCGTTGGATACTTTAGCCGTCCAGCTTATGCGGAGCATCCTGCGATACGTCCACATTTCGAAGGCTTCGATCTTTTTCCGTAAGTCCTCCACTAGGGTCCATGCCTCGCAACCATATAGAACTACGGGCCAAATGTAGCATTGCAGGAGTCTGATACGGAGTTTTAGAGAAAGTTGGCGACCACAAAGAACTTTCTTCATCTTCATAAATGATGTGCGAGCAATTTCAATGCGAACCCGGATGTCAGTGTCACTTTTCCACGAGTCTGTTAGCCATGACCCAAGATATTTGTATTTGTCAACTCTCTCCAAGATGTTATGTCCGATTTGTATTTGTGACGGCAACTGTGGCTTCCTTGAAACAACCATATACTTTGTTTTTGACACATTCATGCTTAACCCCACCCTATTACTGCACTCGTTTACTCTATTAACTATTTCTTGTAGGTCTTGTTGTGTGGAGGCTATTAGGACAGTATCGTCAGCATAACGTAGGTTATTAATCACCTGCCCATTCACAATAATTCCTAATGCGATATCTTCTAGAGCATCTTTGATAACGTGTTCAGAGTATAAGTTAAATAGTAGGGGCGATAGAATGCATCCTTGTCGCACTCCTTTTTCGATTTTAATGGCGTCTGTTTCTTCACCGTCTACCCTGATTGTTGCAGTTTGCTCCCAATACAGGTTCATGATGATACGTATGTCTTTAGTGTCTATGCCTATATCTATAAGAAGTTTCATAAGTATCTCGTGTTGAACACGGTCAAAGGCTTTTTCGTAATCGATAAAGCACAAGAACACGTCTTGTTGCATATCTCTGCATTTCTGAACCAGTACATTGAGCGAAAACTGTGCCTCCCTAGTTCCCATACCGGCTCGAAATCCAAATTGGTTGTCACTTAGTTGATCTTCACATTTTGTCCTTATACGTTGGTGTATGATCTTCAAAAAGGTTTTTAGCATGTGACTCATGAGACTTATAGTACGGAACTCCTGGCATTTTCTGGCATTCTTCTTTTTAGGTAGAGTTATAAATGTTGACTTTAGCCAATCTTCGGGAATTTTACCAGTACTATAGATATAGTTATAGTACTGTACAAGTATGGAGATATTTTCTGGTTCTAATAGTTTCAGAATCTCTACATTCACATTATCTGGACCAGTAGCCTTTCCTGTTTTTGCACTCTTTAGTGCCCACAACACTTCAGATTTTAAAATGTCAGGTCCATCCGCTTCACTCACGCTATTTGTTAACCTACGGGTGTTGTCACTATACAGCTCTCTAATGTATTGCTCCCAATGGCATTTCTTAGTTGTAGCGTCCCTAATAATGTTACCCTGATTATCTTCTAAAAGTGAATGCTGGCGCTTTTTGTGAATACCTGCCATATCTTTGACTTCTTTATGGAGACTGAACAAATCATGCTTCTTCATGAGAGCTTCTATGTGATCGCAACGCTGTTCGTACCACTCCTTCCGAGCCCAGCGCGATTCACGGCGTATTCTCTTATCCAAGGCTTTATATTTAGCTATATCTGTAGACTTATACAGGCGCCGCTCTTCTATTAGTTCTATAATTCTGTCAGTCATCCAATTTTCATTTTTAATAATCTTCGATGCTTTTAATATAGTTTTATTTATATCTGAAACTTTCTCCTTGAGACTATCCCAAATTTCTTCTTTATTCAAGCCAAGTTGCTGTCTTTTTTCGACTGCCCACTCGTTAATCTGTGTATGTACAAGTCCTTTGATGTTCAAATTTTTTAATTTATTTATGTCTACCTTGGTGTTACGCTTTTTGGGCCTATAATATTTTAGATTACATGCTAAGTCGATGATCACAGGGTTGTGGTCAGATCCTATATCTGCACCTGGGTAGGTCTTAGCTGTAGCAATGCAGTTCTTAAACCTGGTGTTGATTAAAACATAATCTATTTGGTTACGTACTATGTTATTAGCAGTGTGAGCTGGTGATGTCCAGGTATAAAGCCTTCTTGGTGGCATTTGAAATAATGTGTTTGTTATGACTAAACTCTTTTCTTGACAGAATTGCACTAACAAGTCTCCACGCTCATTTCGATCCCCAAGACCAAATTTTCCGACGATTCCGGGTACCTCGCCTTTGCCGATTTTTGCATTAAAATCCCCTAGAATAATATTGATTTCCTCATTTTTTGTGAGTGCTAATAGTTGATGTATTTCGTCATAGAAATTTTCTATCTCAGTCATCGGCTTATCCGCGGTTGGTGCATAAACTTGAATAATATTCAAGGGTCTTGGTATTGTTTTAAGTTGTAACATCATTGCACGATTAGAGAGCGGGATAAAGTTGGATATAGAAGAGTCTATGCGTTTGTCGATCATAATAGCAACACCATATGTTTCCGTGGATGCATCAGCTCCAGAATAGTACATTATCTTATCATTATTCGCTACGTCATGTTTTCCTGAATCACTCCACTTAACCTCACTTAAACCCAAAATCGAAACACCTAGTCGTTCCATTTCCATAGCTACATTTATTACTTTTTCTGGTCTTCTTAATCCTCTTACATTCCATGTGCCAATTTTCATTTTCTTTTTAAGTTTCCCCCCGGAGATTCTTAGCACCCCTGTCCCATTTAAGGGACGCCGGGAACTCGGGGCCATACCATTTCTTCCTTCTTCCATATGAACTGACTAACTAGGGAAATTAATGTCGGTGGTATCCCGTTGCCTTCCAACATCGCAGCTTGCCGCCGTTTACACCCAAGGGGTTACGCCTGCGCAAGTACTGGATCCCAAGCCCTACCTGACCCCACGTCATCAGCCTCAGAACCCTACTGAAAGCTACTGCTGCCTAGTTTCAGGTTGCAATTTACGCTCTGCAACTGAGCGTGCCTCTTCCGCCAAATGCTACCGTTCCGATTAACTAAATCTCCGCTAACACCGCCGTTAAGGTCTTCACCTGTAACCCTAGGCAGGGGACCGCGATATACCCCGCAGTACTGGGTCCCCCTCTGAACTTCGCCACCACCTGAGCCGGCCTACTAACTCACGTGATGCCCACCCCCGCGACGTGGACGCGCCAGAGAGGAGTCGCCCAAGTGAAACACAGAGAAGATAACTCTGTCCTTCCTTGTGCCGGGCTAACGGTCTTGTGTGGCCCAAGACCGAGGGCTTATAAGAATACATACAAGAAGTTGCAAAACAAACTTTGAGAATTCGTGGCGTAATTGTATTTCTCATGAGTTATTTACTGGTTTTCACATAAAAAACGATTAATACAAATATTGTTGATCGGTTAATACAAATATTAACTACTAAACAATGGTAATAATAATTGTCGTGTTATTCATCGTTACGTCGTGCTATCGATCGCTATCTCATACGCGGTTACACAGTACTTAAATCTACCTATTATTCTATCTACGGTGCTTATAATAGTGATTTGTGGCAGCGAAACGTAGTAATTATATTATTTACTCTATGTAATATGGATTATATCGTGGACTATATCAGTGTATTACTTTACTCTATGACTATATACTCTTTGGCAGCGGGCTGAAGTTGTTGACTTGTATTTTCATTTTTGATTTCTTAATTTTATAGCCGTTTAGGTGCTGCATTTCATGTTTTCCGTCTACATTGTTTATAAATATCTCTTTAAAATAGCCGAATATGAATTTAGTTGTTAGGACTGTCCTTAGGAGTCGGACGTTTAGGTTATGTGAAAGAATTCCGTATAAATATTTACAAGTTCCGATAACTTCAATATGCCCAAACATACAACGTCGGAATTACTGCGATGACCGTACGGAGAGTAGAAGACTTCCACAGTTAATGGAATTCCCTCCAATAGTGTGGCCATCGGTCATAAAGTTCATTAAAAACTGGATGTTTGCAAACTTCATTATCAGGCCCTATTTTGATTCTGAATTCACTTTAAGCGAGTTTGTTGAAGCCTCTAAATATGCTGTGCAGGTTTGTATAATGCCTTCTATCTTACAATAATAAGCTTGTAAGATTTTGAGATAGAAAACTTTATTGCACACAAAGTGAGCAAAAAATACAAAGAACCTATAAACTAAAAACAATTGTATGCAAACCGAGTTAGAAAAGTAAAAAAAATACTATAATAAGTAACTGACTGATGAAAATGTTCAATAAAGACTCTTTTAAATAAATTAAAAACAGACTATTGACAATATTTTTGAAACTGTTTCAACTTGACTGTTAACATTTTACATTACGTCATTTAACATTAGTTCAGTTAACATTTTATGTTAGGTTGTTTCAGATTGTCTCCAAAGAAGTGATTTCAAAACACTGGAGGGGCTTGTAGAGAAGGACGCCATCTCAACTCTGAAGACAGCAGTCTCCAAACTATCTGTTTCACAGAGAGAGATGCTATCAATCAATAAGGAGGATATTTTCTATGCTTTTCCTTATCAGGTAGCTAATGTTCATCTTGATGTTTCAGATGAATAGCTTGCTGTTGCCTGCTATGTGTAGATTTTTATTTTACTTTTATTCAGATACAAGTTAGCCCTTGACTGCAATCTCACCTGTTGGTATGAAGATGCAGTCAAAGATGGCAGCGGGTTAACCTGGAAGGAGTATGGCAGTTTTTATTAAAACCATACCCCTTTGGTTTCTACACAGCATCGTATAGGAACGTTCGCTTAGCGGCACAGCTTTGCCACTAGGGTGGTGACTAGCCACAGCCGAAGCCTCCCACCAGACCAGACCAGAAATTTGATATTATAAAATTCCCAACCCCTGCTGGGAATCGAACCCGAGACCTCCCACTAATAAGACCACAGCGCTTTGGTAAGCGCTATGGTCTTATTAGTGGGAGGTCTCCTGTGCCAGGGAGGTTGTTGAAATAATTGAATTAAATATAATATTATATTGGTCTATTTTGTAGCTGGTGCATTGAAAACCCATGCTTAAAAATAGGGCTATAGCTTTAGCTGCATCATCCCAATTTTAGCTTTAGAAATCTGTTTTTAGGGTTCCTTATATCCAGAGAAAAAAGGAACACTTCTAGGATCATTTTGTTGTCAGTCTGTTGTTTCCGTCAAGATCCATCAAGGGAATCAAAACCTATAGGATACTTCCCATTGATCTAAAATCATGAAATTTAGATTAGTGGAATTATTGGTAAAAATTGGGACACTGATAAAAGCCTACTTTAATACTTTACAGGTGGGAGTTATGTTTGATGAATCCGATAAGAGATGGGTTGAAATAACAATGTGCTATCATGTGCTGAGAGGACTTAAGCAGATGCAAGAAACTGGTGACCTACCACCAATTTCATTGGGGTATGTACTTTAAAAAAATTATACTTGTAATTATATTGGTATTTAAATATAATAATGGTAATAAAGGTACTTAAATAGATATTTTTACTATTGCAGTGTGCAGCCAGAATACCAAGACAAAATATTTATTCTCAACTATAGATTTATAAGAGAATTCACAAAAGGTGTTGAAGACAGCTGGTGGGTAAATATTGTGAACCATTTCCAGCCGCATTCTCTCAAGAAATCATTTTAAAATATATGATTAGTAAAAAAAGTATAATAATAATTATTCTTAGGTAAAAAATGTGTAAAATCTAATTAAAATACAGTTGTTGTTTACTTTTTGTTTTATTTTAAAATATCAATGATAAATTTTTATATAAAAAATAATGTGTATTCAACAATTTTGTAGCACCGCTAGTTCTTACTTCTGATGACTGCTCAATGTACAATAAAATAAAAATTTGTGCTTAGGTTGTTTATAATTTAAATACTATCTTTAAAAAAACCGGCCAAGTGCAAGTCAGGCTCGCGCAATGAGAGTTCCGTACTACAGTCGTATTTGTTCGACATTTTGCACGATAATTCAAAAACTATGCATAAAAATAAATAAAAATCTGTTTTAGAATGTACAGGTGAAGACCTTTCATATGATACCCCACTTGATATAGTCACTCACTTAGGTAATTATTAGTTCATGACCACAATTTAATTTTTTTGTGTGATCTAACCCTAAATTCACGGTTTTCAGATTTGTCCCCAAATGTCAGCTATAAGATCTACCTACTTGCCAAATTTCATGATTCTAGGTCAACGGGAAGTACCCTGTAGGTTTCTTGACAGACAGACAACAGTGATCCTATTAGGGTTCCGTTTTTCCTTTTGAGGTACGGAACCCTAAAAATTATCAAAATAATTTCTTGTCAGGTTGTCTTGGTACTTTTCCAACTGGAGCTAGATAATAATGTCATAAGTTGGAACGTTAACCCTATACTTTTTGATCACTACTTACTACTACTTACTACTTACTACTACTACTTTTGATCTATCAATTCTTGAAATGGGTGATCTAGCTCAATTATGTATTTCTTAGGATTTCTTGCTCAGAACACAGAACAATTCTCACCATATTGCTGTAAAGCCTCCCTTATCAATAATAAAAGTTCTTTTGTATCACCTGTAATAATAAAATAATTCATTATTATTATGTAATCCATATTTACTAATACTAATGCGAAAGTGTGTCTATCTGTCTGTCAGTCTGCTGCCTTCACACAGCCCATCTGTTTTACGAAATTTTGTACAGAGATAGCTTGCATCCTGTATAAGGCTATTTTTATCCCAGAAAATTAAATTTCCCTTGGGATTTTAAAAAAAACCAAAATCCACGTGGACAAAGTCGCAGGCAATATATATTATTATAAATACTAATTATATCATTACATAGCAATTATTGAACAAAAGAATAGTTAATATTACATACTGACCCTTCACTGGATCGTGTAAAAACCTTTTGGAAATCCCACACTGCACCTTTATAGGTCTCTGGTTCTTAATTGAATTCTCCACATCTGTACATAGAAAGATATTTTACTACAAATTAACAATCCACAACAAACTTGAAACTACTTGATACCCTCATAATAATACTGATTAATTACTATTCACTACAAATATAATTTTACAATTACATACTTAATAACAATACGAACGCTAAAATAAATTGATAACAATATTGACTACTCCTCCTACAACAGTACATTTTAGATTTTTAGCTAAAAGAGTCAGCAGATTAGAAAGGACTGGGTACAGAACTACTACTTTTATAAGTTACGCCGATGTACCTGTGCAGAAATTTTATTTTGAATGGCGTGAAATATCTCAGCCAATCATAGCGCACGTCCGCCCCGCTATTGGTTGTTGTCTACGCGCCATGTTTTGTACGCGCAAATCATGACGGAGATAGTTCGAGTCAACCTTGAGGTGAGTTTTATACGCGCCCAATATATTATATTTATAAGAGTCCCCGCAGACCACAAACTTTTTATCGGCCGATAGTTTGGTCGGTTTCTTAATGAGTATGAAGATGTATGCAAGTGCGCAAAATATAACATTACATATCTTCATACTGATTAAGAAACCGACCAAACTATCGGCCGATAAAAAGTTTGTGGTCTGCGGGATAGGCTCAAAAGTGCTAGAAACGGAGAGAGTGAAGCAGAGTGGCCTATCTATTTGAGGAGCGAGGAGTTGCGCTGCTGTACAAGACGATATTGCCCACACTATAAACTGATCCTTTTAGAACATTTGTAGACTATGCGACCGGTTGAAATGGCAATCGCACAGCTCCACGCTGACCCGATGCGGGCGAACGCGCATTTGACATGTCGACCTGTCGCGGACTATACCTACTACCTACTTAATGCCTCGAATTTAAAACATTTTATTTTATTTCTTTCTTTCTTAAGTAAAACCTCGAATCAAATTACCTCCATGAACTTTATCCAACATAGTACTCATATCAACATATTCAGTCAACCTGCTGCACAGAGCGTCCATATATAGACTGGCTCCTCCATGTACTACATCTTCAGTTGCCAGTGAAAGTGATGTCAGCCCAATAGTTTCATCATTCTCTATCAGAACACACTCGTATGCAGCGCTGGATGATTGTGTTGAATAACTGATTAATAGATTACTGTGTATTGTGTACTCTTCTATGTTGGAAATGGCTGCAAAGATTTGAGGATTTGTATGCCTGGAAAAACTTGACAGTTGACAGACAATTCCTGGAAATTTGTAGCCATATTGGCGCCGATTCTGTTGTCTTTCTCTAAACTAAAATTACAGTCTGCAACTTATTCTTTTTATTATTGCTAAAAAAGGATGGAACATGAATTTTACATTTAAAGACAAAATTTTAGTGCACTCTACAAATTTAAACAATAGGCTCGCGACTGGCAGCTAATGTCACGACGTTTGATGGTTTTAAATTAAATTTAAAACTTAAACTGTGTCTGTCCTTTTCATATTATATTAGTAAGAAGAGGATGTGAAAAGTCTAGGTGTGCTCAGAATCAGTACCATTACCTGTCTAAATTATTCCTGCACATATCCATAATGAGTACACATAGTTCTGGCTTACATTTAGCAGATTCTCTTAGTAGCCAGTTCTCAGTAACACAGTGATCTAACTCAATGTTATCAGTGGGACAATCAGTGCTTAATATGCATTTGGTGTTGATGAGCTCACAGCCGTGTCCAGCATAGAATAAAACACCTGAAAAACACAAGTAAAATATAAGCACTATCTTTTTTACATTAGTTGCTTTGGTGTTACAGGTTTATTTCTGAGACTGCATAACACTAATTTTACTGGACAAGTGTTATATAATATAACAACACTAGCTGATGCTCCCGACTTCATCAGCATAGATTTAGGTTTTAAAAATCCCATGGGGACTCTTTGATTTTCCAGGATAAAAAGTAGCCTATGTCTCCAGGTCTTTTAATTATACCCACGCAAAAAATCAAGTTGATCTGTTGCTCTTTTGCAACGTGACTGAAGGACAAACAAGCACACTTGCATTTATAATAATATGGGTAGCGATTTGTTAAGCCCTGGTTATTATACAATTGACGGAGTTCTTAATGACAAGGTTGCATGAAAATGGTCAGCTTTATATTCATAGCAGCACAAAAAGGTAGTGTAATGTTACATTGCCTATGTAATGTATATTGTCTTGACATTATACCTATGGTGCAGGCTGACCTACATGAAATAGATAAATTCATTTCATTTCTTAGAATATTGTTCATGAAACGAAAGGTTATACTCTAAAACATGAGTTATACTCAACTGTCTTTAAATCATGATATATATATCATGATTTAAAGACATATATCATGATATATATATATATATATATATTTTGGTTGACTATGATTACAATTCACAGCTGTTTGTAAGACGCAGCCAAGGATGGTGTAGATTTGCCTAGAAGATCATTCACTATTGCGTATCCTATTCTTCATTGGAGCAGTTACTTACAATAAGAATTTTCAGGTATTAATCCAATCGTTTTAATTAAAATATCCTTAAACTCGCCACTTTTAGTATTTTTCACAGTGATTGTGATAAAGCCTAATTTTCTTAAAATTTGTCCCAGCGACTCACAATCTATAGAAGGGGTAACCAATTTAGACAAATGCTCATATTTGTCATTAGCTATAAGTATTGCCACTTTAGATTCAGGGCTATAGCAAGTTAGTCCGTTAACTAAATTCATATAATTTGTGTATTGTTCAAATGTATATCCTCTACGGTCTAGGAGTTTGAGCAGCTGTTCTCCAGGTCTCTTAGGACCTTTAAATTCAATCCTAAAAATACAATAGCATATATACACACCTCAAGAAATAGTAATACTACTACTAGTTTTATGAAAACATTCCTTTTTCTTCAACCCCAAACCCAAACAATGACTGCGGATATTACTCTTCTTCTTCTTCCTTACCTTGTCCCACGCTACGTGGGGTCGGCACAACATGTCTTCTTCTTCCACTCATTCCTGTCATTCGTCAACGTATTATCCACCTCTTTTTCACGCATATCCTCTTTCACGCAATCCATCCACCTTTTCTTTGGTCGTCCTCTCCTTTTTTATTACTCTATTCTTTGGATATATAGTTATTCCTTAATAGCCGGAATCACTAGCATTCCCAACACATAATTAAGTATCCGATAAAAACAAGAAAGCTTTAAATGCTTACTTCAGATCTGCTAACTTAGCAATTCTTTCACAAACCTCTATACTTAGGTTAGACGCGTATTTTTGTTCTTTAATAGATAAAACTTGTAAAAGAGGCTTTGGATAAGACATTTTGAATTCTTATTAAAATCCTCATAACACATCACTCATTATTTTTTGTTGTTTTAAAGCAAAACCGAACAAAGAAACCGAACTAAATCACCAAAATATTTGTGTTTTTGAAAGATTTTTGAGTTTTTGACAGCACTGACTTGGATTGGATTGGAGTGAGTAAATCCTCGGGGCGATTGTCTAAAACCTGCATCAATCATTATTACAATCTCAATTGTTCTGATTGGCTGACTTTGTGCGATTCTTGTTGCAACAATGCATTGTGGCCAATAGTGAGCGAGCATTAACCAATCCGAGATGATTGCGATCGTGACATTGTAGCTGTCAAACAACCGCGGTAGGGCCACAGGTATACATATTAATCTATGGAGTAAATCTAAAATCCTATACTACCCATCCTATACCCTAGGCCCTAGCTGCCTTTTGTTATGGTTTATGGTTGACTGATATCCAGGGCCGTAAAATAAATCCGAATACCACGGATGGGTAATTTATTATCAATGGTTAACAAATAAACTATTAATAAACTTAAATCTAAAAAAAAACCAGGTAAAATAAATTAAAATAAAACCAGGTAAATGGAACCCAGAGCCGTAAAAAAGCCATGTAAATGGTTGTTAGTTGTCACTTGTCACTTAATCAAAAATGGCGATTGGAGTGGATAGTTCGAAATGGAAACCTAGGAAATTTAAAGGAACTCCCGCTGGTAGAGCTAGAAATTTAGTTGGTTTAGGTATTGTGAGTGTCGGTGTTTTAATTGGTGCATTTTACCAGTAAGTTAGTCCAAAGAATGTCTTAAATATAATAGAAAAATACATTTGTTTACCCTAGAACTAGATGACAGATGCTGGTTTTCTTCAATAATTTACTCAAATGAATATTTCAGGTTCTCTGATGTAACAAAGAATTACAGAAAAAAATTGGAGATAATTTACCAGGACCCGATTGAAGAAGTAGAAAGAAAGCTTATGATTGCTGGCGGACTTCCGAACAGATCCGGCGATACTATAAGACGTTTATTGGAAGAAGAAGCGAGACCAGATAGGCCAGATAAATAATGATTAATGAATTATAGAATATATTATGTAATATATACAGATATAGTTAAAGTGTTAAGATGTTATAAATTATTTAGTTATTCAAATAGACTGTTTTTGTTTGCCAGTGAATGCCTAACAAAGTAGTAAGCAAATATTTCTCGACTGAAACTGGGATGGATGACAGTCTATCCGACTTTCAGGAAAAAAAGAAGTATAACACTGGTCCAAAAAATGTGAAGAAACCTAGAAATATTAAGAAACCAAAACGTACACGAGGCCAGAAAGATATACGAGCGCTGATCAAAAAACAAGAAAGTGATGTGTTGTCATATTCAAAGGATTTTAATAAAATATGCAAGCAAGCAGGTGTTGATGTTGATTCTGAGGAGCTACAACTAGCTATTGCACTATCTAAGTCACACCATGATGTAAAGAAAGAGAATAGCTCAGATATAGAAACTAACAGCACTGAGCATTTGACATCTGGACAGAGAATATTAAAAATAAAAACAACATTACAAGAGTATGGATTCAGAGTTCCCAAAACAAAAATAACAAACACAAATAGAAGAAAAAGATACAAGAAACAGTATAAACTACTGCTGACATCTGAAACTGAAAGGCAACAGATTATCTCTGATAAGTATTCTGAAGTATTAGCGAGAAACATCTTTAAAACTCCTATAAAAGTCTTTGAGCGGGATTATTCTGACAAAGAGCTATATTACAAAGCAACAAATATTGCTTACGAGCATATAAAAAATAATGATGTTTACTATGTAACAGATTTATTTGATAAATCATGTCATAAAAATACTCTTTTAAGAAATTGGTCTGAAATACCTGGTAGACCCTTAAGTCCTACAGTTGAAGTCATTGATATCAACTTTGATAACATAATATGCAACCAACATGAATTAGATTGCATATTAAGTGGAACAATATTTGCAGCACAGCAAATAGTTACTAATAAATACCGTGATATTGTACATAATAATAGTACTACTATAGATAAAACTGTCCAATTGAGACTTCATGAATCTAAACCCTTAGAAAATGAAGCTGGGCACATAGATAATATAAATGGTATTAAATTAACCCCAGAAAATATTACATTAAAAGAAACATATTGTTACACAAACTTAAATACTATGTCAGTCTCACAGGTAAGATGTGTTTCTCCAGATCTTTTTGATGATGAAGTATATGCAGTAATGGAATCCCAAGATAATGATGTACATCTTTCTGGACTAACACTATCAAAGAGTGACAATATTCATACATATTGTATGGATTTAACAGAGTGTGTAAATATTGACTCTTCTGATTTACTTGCTAAAACAGAGCTACATACTAATAATAAAATTAATATCAATAACAGGAAGTCCATTGATTTGATGGAAATAACTGAATGTGTTTCTTCTACTAGCTCAAAACAAATAAATATTGAAAACATTGACCTCACACAGAGCTCAAATGAGTCAAATAAACAAAATGATAACATTTACTCTCAAAATGAAAATATTGAAGTTATGGATCTTACTCAAGTTAAGAATTATGATCCATTGTCAGAGAAAATAAATTATACTAAAAAAGACTATTCTCTTGATGATACAATAATACTGGTGGACGATGATACAACAAAACTAGTGAACGATAATTTGAAAATGCAGCCACAAAAGCAAAATTTGACTCTCTTAGAGAGAGACCTCCCTGAATTAATATGTATAGATGATGTTAACGATGGTGAAATTGACTCCAGTACTGAAAACTGTAAAGACCAAAGCTATCAAAGCTCAAGTAATAGTTTCAAAGATCATTTATACAACAAATTCTATGAAAGCATCCATGGTTATAAAAGTACACTTAAAAATATAGGAGAAGTTAGTGAATATGTAAATGAACTAGTTGAATATCAACCAGATGAATTAGATTTAACTCAGAGTTCTAACTCATCACAAGGAAAAACATCGACAAATCAACCTAATTCAAATTATTCAACTAGTCTTGGTAAAAGAGACAATATATCAATAGATTATGATGAAATCAATAATGATATTGATAGTGAATCCATAAACTCTTTAAAATCTAATGATTGTAGATATGGAAGTTATTCATTAGAAAAGGAAGCTAGTAAATCCAACAACAATAAGAGTTCAGAAGTATTTGAAATTTCAGACAAAGAATTTAACTATTCTTTACATCAGTCTACACATGTGAATTTCGACTTCAGAGATGTTTCAGTTATGAATGACTTTTCATACAATAAAAATCATTCAGCACGAGAAAGCAGTCATAACTCTACAACAAAGAAAAGATCATTGAGCGAAAGTAACTTGCATAAAGAAAATTTTATAAGCCCCCATAAAGAACAGTCTCAATCACAAAAACTAAATTTCAATAGTGAAACATTTAATGTAATAATAATGCCAAAAGAAAATACTAAGAATATATTAAATACACCTAAAAATGGTGAGTACATAATAAAAACGAATGAAGTAACTCCTATGCTGGACTATGCATCCATGTCTACACCTGAAAGACACAAGGAATTGGAAAAATATGGACTCAAACCTTTTAAGAGAAAAAGAGGTATAGGTTCTAAATAACTATTTAGCTGTGCTTTCACAATTTTTTTGATACATCAAGTGATGATTTTGTAATCCAGATCTATTTTCTCTTACAGCTATTCAATTACTAACATATGTGTACAATCAAACTCACCCAGTAGTAGAATCGCATGATGATTGTCCATCACCATCAAAACGGCAAAAGAGGGATGATGTAGATGAAAAATGTAGTTCACCAAAAAAGACATCTAAAAGTGAACCTTTAGATTCTATAAAAAATATATCTAAAGCTTCTGTTAAACCTATAGAACCCATGCATGAAGTGAATAAAGAGAATGACTTGTATGCTATTACAACTGAAAAGCCAGATATCAGAAATATTGAATGCAATACCGAAGATTGGTTCTTTCAAAAAAGAGAGAAAGCTAAGGTATTATAATATAATTTAAATGGATGTGTTTTCTGAAAAAAAAATGCAAATTGCTAATGCGCCATTTTAGTGGTGTCAGCACTAGACTGAAGTTTCGAGCTGATGGTATATTTTCACTTAAAGATTTGTCAAATGACGTCATTTCGATGTTAATGAGACATGGTCCCAGCGCAATAGCAATTTTCCGGACTTATACTCACAATCTAATTATTAGTGCTAATTCCTAATTTCCTAATAATTAGTGTTAATTACATTTTGTTTTACTTTACTGCCTTTTAAAGTCATAACATCATTGTACCTAAATCTTTTGTACTAGCCAGTTGTTAACGTTTATGCTATGTGTCCTTTAATCATAAATCCTTTTGTATGTAAATACTTGTGTATGTGTAAATGTTGTTGGTTAGTCAAATAAAATAAAATAAAAAATAAAATAAAATAAAATCAAGTCAACATTGAAATATGTTTTATGACTGATATATCATTTCCGAATAACGACACGTTACGTTATATAAAACATATGGTTTCGTTACCATAACAGAATAAAATTGTAAACTACACCCCAGTGGTGTCCTTGACAACACATGAAAAGTATTATTAAAAATTAAAAATGTCGCATCGCAAAAGAAATATCCGCATATTTATTTTGCAATGTGACATGTCATTTTCCATGTACATATTATTCAAGTCAAAGTCAAAGTCAAATGATTTATTCAAAATAGGTAATTAATAACGCTTTTTGATGGTCAGATGTTGGATTTCTAAGATATAGTGGTGATAATTACGCAAACTTAAAACTAAAGCTACGAGGGTTCCAATTCCAATATTATTACCTCATTTTTGACTTGATTATGGGCTGGAATGTATTTTCAGAAAATATTCGTCCATATTATATTACTGACACATTATGTCACTATTGAATTAATTATGTTATTCATTTCAGCTGCATTCATGTAGGGTCCCTTTACATGTTGCTTTCCACAACTATGTGTCATGTCGGTGGCGACTGAGGGAGGCTATATTGCGTTATGAACCTGTGAACATTGATGTTATACATAAAGACCTGGTTGCCACTGGATACAGGTACAATCCTAAGGTATGAATTTGCTTTACTGTGTTTAACTTAAACTGTGAATATTACTATTTTGTATTATGTCTCTATTTATTTACTTAGGTGGCTTAGGAGAGGAGACTCGTCTCAGTAGTGAACCGGCGTTGGGTTGATCTTGATGATGATGGTGAATAATATAAACTAGAAAAAACTATGGTCCTAGAATTGTACCCTGCACTGGCCCAATTATTATTTTTTTCGGAAAAATAATGGTTTCATTAGAAATTATTAAAAGATATCTTATTTTATTAGTTTAGTATTACGTGACAGGTCGAGATGGCAATCGGGGCCCTCCCGCACAGCCCCCACGCTAACCCGGTAAGGGCAAGCGCGGGTGACGTACGGGTGTGTGGGGCGTCCCCACGCCTCATACCCCGATTGCCATTTCGACCTGTCGCAGACTAGTAATCTCTCTACTGTTATGGCAAGAAACACTAGACTTTTTTTGTCTTACAGGATATACTAAAATTCATGGATAGAAAATGCATCACAGTGAAAACGGCTGACAATTCGAGAAATAGAAAATCATAGCATTTGTAATTATGTTTTTAAAATTAGATCTAGATAACTTGCAATGTAAATAATATTTATTTTATTACATTAATTACAAAAATGTTATTCAGATTTTCAATTACAATTCATAATCACATCAAAAGTACAGGGAAATGTAATCACTTAAGTATTACTTATTTACTAGATAATATTACCTGTTACTTCCCACACCGGGATGTAGGTTATATAAAATTCCAGTGAGAACTCTTGATTTTCCGGGATAAAAAATTAGCTTATCTCCATAAAAAATTTCGTTAAAATCATCCCCATTTGATGTATGATGGATTAGTGGAATAACCCCAATAAAACAACAATGAAAAGGTAACACACAGACAGACAACTGACTGAACTGATTAAGATATAACTTTCAACAGTGCGCGGCCGAAAGTAATGTACATCGGCCTTTAGAATGACATTTCGGCTTTGTAGAGCGTTCTCTCTGTCACCCATTATACCTTTATGACGTTTTTTCGGTCTCAACAAAGGGACAGCGCTCTAAAAATCTGCTATCTCCTTCTAAAGGTCGGTGTACTTTACTTTCGGCAGCGTACCTACTGTATGTTCTTTTATTCAGATAGCCCTAATCTTACCTGGTGGTATATGACGATGTGAGGTGTTGAAGATGGAAGTAGGCTCCCTGGTTATGGCGCAGTATTTATTACAATCATCCCTAAATGTTTTTTATGCGGCATCTTACGCCATATCGCTTGTGGTTGCACGGCTTTGCCTTACTACACATTGGCACCGATTCCGTTGTTTTTCTCTAAACTAAATTTACAGTATCTGCATCCTTTTCTTTTTAACAATGCTAAAAAGGGACAGAACATGAACTTTACATTTAAAAGCTCTAAATTTTAGTGCACTCTACAAATTTAAACAGTAGGCTCGCGACTGTGCGCTAAAATCATGGGTTAACCATCTAAAAATTAAATTTAAAACTGTCAAACTGCATCTGTCCTTTTCATATTACATTAGTAAGAAGAGGATGCAAATACTCTAAAATTAGGTTATATATATATAGGTAGGTGCTCAGAATCAGTACCATTATCAGCTTCATAAAACACGATTTTTGTTCGAAATAGCCCTCCTACAAGTATTAATTTAGGTCAATGAGTAAATAAAACAAATATGAAAACACTTAAAACAATTATAATTAAAAACAGTACCTATACTTAATCCATTTTACTTGGTACGCTAATTTAAAAAAAACAAATTAATTCATTCAGCATCCTGTGCTGAAACTACTTTCTAAGTTTCTAGTAAAAAATATTACATCTAAATACCTATTTTATAACTAATAATAATAATTTATTTAATTTAAATGCTTTTACTGAAGTATCAGATCACAAATATCTATAAAAGACAAAAAGCAGCAAAGTCTACTAATAGATTTGGCTCAGAGGACAATAATTATTTTGATCGTATTTTAATTAGTTTGCCATTGGCCAAGAGATTGCGGTTTTGTAGAGCATTGTCTGTGTCGTTGACTTGAGACCGACAAAACGTCACATAGGTATGAGTGACAGAGACAACGCTCTACAAAGCCGAAATCTCATTCTAAATTCGTTGTACATTATATTCTGCCTACTTAATAAAATAATTTAATTGATTTAATTTTAAAACTTGATTATAAATAAATAAAAACATTTTATTGCAGGTCAGGGACCCATATAAAACATATTTACATACAGTCAGAATATTTTAAAATTATTAAAAAATTAAAATATGTGTATAATAACATTTTATATATGAACTTCATTAGATAATCTGCTTTTAAGATGTACATAATATACAATTCGAAAACCTAGCTACAGATTGTATTAACACTACATATATTAACATCCTTTTGACACATGTAACTAACGTGTTTTCTTATGCCTTTTGGCGTGCAGTTTTAGCTAGGGGCGTGTCCTAGGTGCCACACAATGTAAAATTTTGTGTCATTTCTTCAAAAGCCCAGCCTGTTGGATGACTTGTCGAGTCGCGTTGTTTATGTGTCGAAATCTGTCAGGACCTAATTGAATGCCACCATACCTGAAATGTGAAATTATTCTATACTAAGAGGAGTTTATTCAGGATCACTTAAACTAGCTTCGTGGCTTTAGCTGCTAGTCGCGAGCCTATTGTTTAAATTTGTAACATGAACCAAAAATTGGAGTCTTTAAATGTAAAGTTCATGTTCTGTTCCGTTTTAGTGATATTAAAAAGAAAAAGACGCAGATACCCTAAATTTATACCCAAATATTGTAAGGAGAAAATAAAGCAATTTTTATTTTATTTATTTATTTTGACCCTAAATTTAGTTTAGAAAAAAGACAACAGAATCGGCACCACTATTGGAATAATTTGTAAAAAGTAAAAATTGTAATAGTACATTTATTTTTGTGAACTACCGAAATAAATACATAAATTCGAATTCTTATGGCATTCCATACAAACGCCAATTTAGTACCAACTCGATGCATAAGAATAGATTGGGAACTCACGGAGCGGTTTTCACCCGCGCCCGCCGTAGTTGCGAGACAGCAATACTCGTACAAGTGCCGCAAATTGCTATTACGTTGGAACCATGTCTCATTAACATCGAAATGATGTCATTTTGACGTCATCTGAAATAAAAATATACCATCAGCTCGAAACTTGAGTCTAGTGCTGATGTCACTAAAATGGCGGCCACGCGCATTAGCAATTTGCGGGACTTCGATCGATACGATCACGATATACATGGAAATGTAGATGATAGCAATTTTCACAACGCGATTTATTCCCGCGAAGTGCGCGGTTGTTTGCGGGTCCCGCTGCAGCGGCGCGCAACTGCCGGGTGCGGTCCCCCGCAAGATCTGCGATCGGTCGGGCGGGCGGAGTGGAGTAATTCTTTGCAGCCGTAAATAACCGCCGGTCTTGTGATCACCGTCATCGTCAAGTTTACGGGCAATGGTCGCAACCGGCAGCTGCGGTAATATTATAGACCAGCGCTTGGCTGCAATCACACCTGGTGGCAAGTAATGATGCATGTACCCGCACAATGAAATTTCGAATTTTGGAATTCAAGATTTCATTCAAGATTCTGTCTCTGTCACTCATACATAGTATATGATGTTTTGTCGGTCTCAACGACAGAGACAGTGCTCTACAAATCTGCTATCTCCTTCTAAAGGTCGATGTTCATTACTTTCAGCTGCTTACTGTATTTGCCAGATTTCAGTAAAAACGTAAATTCTAGTTAGTTACTACATTAGCACTACCACATTAAGGGGAAAGGAAGTGTCAAATCGCGAAAATGCTGTAAATTTGAAGAAAAAGATTTTCTTTCCTAAAGCATTAATAGCTATTAAATATATGTAATAAAAAACTTCAATTTGTGAAGATCATAATGACCTATATCACATTTGTTCAAATTATCCCGTTTTTTGAAGAATTGATGTTGAAAACATTGCTATGATCTACTTGTTTTGTTGTTTTTTTCTTTAACGGCTAAACGTGTTAAATTCAAACCATCACAAAACAATATGTTTAGGTTATCTTATCATTTTAAATTATTGGTTTTAAACTAAATGTTTTTCATTTCTTAAATAATCTAAAACGAACGGAAATTATTCATTTTCTTGCAGGCGCTAAATGCCGTCAGTATTTGCAGTAGCCTTTTGGCTGTCATGGCGGGTGGAGCTGCGCGCCACCATTTCTTCGTAAAATTACGCTATAAACTTATTATTTTTGAATGAAAGTTGTGTTTATATGTACTGGTAATGGTTGAATAATAAAATAGAGATTTATTTATCTCAAAATGAAGCCTGCTCACTACTCAAATTTATTTTAAAATTATCGTAGTATTAGGTACTAGTTGTGAGGTTGTCATAGATTATGTTGACAGACAGTAATATTTTCTAAGTAAGTATTATACCTATGTGTCAGATCCATATTTGAATTTCATTTCATTTAATTTCATTTGATTTCAAGTGGTAATGAGCGCTCGTAATTCGAAAAGCCAATATATATTTACAAAATACGATCCCAATTCCCAAGGTACTGGAATGGCGACCTCGCACCTGAAAGCGCAGCGTTAGAAGACCCCCTCTAGGTGGACAGACGAATCAAACGAGTCACAGGGAGCCGCTCGATTCAGGCGGTGAAAGACTGTGCCATGAGGAAGACCTTATTAGAGACCTATGTCCAACAGTGGACGTCTGTCGGTTGATGATGATGATGATGATGATGATGATTATGCCTTTCTTCTTCTTCTTAAATTTTGAAAAAAAAAATAATTTGAAAGCATCTGGCATAACCTGTTAACTTGAAGCCTTAATAATAATTATTAAGGCTATTTCAAATTAAAATGATATTTAAAACTAGATGATGCCCGCGACTTCGTCCGCGTGGATTTGGGTTTTTTAAAATCCCCTGGGAACTCTTGCGAGATAAAAAGTAGCCTAAGTAGCCTTCCCTGGGATATAAGCTGACTCTGTACTAAATTTCATCAAAATCGGTTAAACTGTTGGGCCGTGAAAAGCTAGCAGACAGACAGACACACTTTCGCATTTATACTATTAGTATGGATTATAAGAAAAAGATTTATTGCCTCTCAGCCCTCTGAGAGACGTTAGGTTAAGTGAACACGAATTATGACAGTTCTGTGTTCTAGCGTAAGCTTTAGGTCTTCTGATAGCGTCAACAGTGACATTTCGGCTGCCTAAAATCCAAACCCTGTAAACGACATCAGACGAGATCGCAGGGAGATAATTTAATTTATTTTATTTTAAGACTAAGTATTTTCAGTAGATTTTCTAGTAGTTAGACTTTGTTAAATAATGCAGAAAAAACATTATTGTATGCAAAGTATTTTCCTTGCAAACATTTAACATGTACCTATAGTACGTGACAGGTCGAGATGGCAATCGGGGTGGGGACGTCACCCGCGCTATCACGCACCGGGTAGCGTGGGGGCTGTGCGGGTGTGCGGGCCTTATACCCCGATTTCCATCTGTCATTTTCTCATCATTCATCTCGCGTACTATAGAGCTTATTGCCTTTCCTATTCTTACTTTTAATGCATTATTAAACGTCTTTACTGTTTTGATTTGGATTTTAGATCATGGGTTATGTTTTTAAAATGGTCACAGCGACTTACTAGGCTTTGAATTGGTTTTCTCATTGTATAAGGTGCACTTACTATATATAGCCTGCGACAGGTTGAGAGGGTAATCGGGATATGGCAAGGGGACGCGCCGTACACCCGCACGTCATAAGGCGCACGACTGCACCTGGTTAGCGCAGGAGCTGTGCGGGTATACGAGGCGTTCCCTCTCCGATTACCATTTTTTCAACCTGTCGCGTACTGTAGGTTTAGACTTTAGAGGTATCAAAATTTCTGTTATATGGAAAACCAGAGGATGCCCGCGACTTCGTCTGCGTGGATTTAGGTTTTTAAAATCCTGTGGGAACTCTTTGATTTTCCGAAATAAAAAGTAGACTATGTCCTTCCCCGGGATGCAAGCTATCGCTGTACCAAATTTCGTCAAAATTGGTTGAACGGATGGGCCTTGAAAGGCTAGCAGACAGACAGACAGACCGACGGACGGACAGACAGACAGACCGACGGACGGACAGACAGACACACTTTCGCATTTATAATATTAAGTAGGTATGGAGTATAGATATGGATGTGGAAGTATAGATTTTAATGCTGTTTTCCTTACAATAATGGGAGATACTATTGAAGTAAAAATTATGACATAAGATAACGATTTTTCAAAAAATGACATTTACTGGGTTTCGATATGGGGCGGTCGGTTTAATCAGGTTCTAGGGTAAAAGACTCAAGTGAATGAACAAATCACAGGTTTTTACCATAAATAAAAACTACCAGGAATTAAACCAGCTGATACAAATTTTTATGAATAAGAGTTTTTAAGGGTTTCCGTACCATAATCGTAAAAACCAGCCAAGTGCGAATCAGACTCGCGCACTAAGGGTTCCGTACTTCAATCGTATTTTATCGACATTTTGCACGATAAATCAAAAACTACTTACTAGATCTCGTTCAAACCAATTTTCGGTGAAAGCAAACTTTCATGGTAATATCATCATATTTTTTTTTTGTTTCATCATTCTAGTATTTTAGAAGTAACAGGGGGACACACACACACACACACATTTTACCACTTTGGAAGTGTCACGCAAACTATTCAGTTTGGAAAAAAATTATATTAGAAACTTCAATTTCATTTTTAAAGACCTATCCATAGATAACCCACACGTATGGGTTTGATGAAAAAAAATTATTCAGTTTCAGTTCTAAGCATGGGGAACCCCCAAAATTTACTGTTTTTTTCTATTTTTGTGTGAAAATCTTAGTGCGGTTCACAGCATACGTCTACTTACCAAGTTTCAACAGTATAGCTCCTATAGTTTCGTAAAAAAGTGGCTGTGACATACGGACGGATAGACAGACAGACATGACGAATCTATAAGGGTTCCGTTTTTTGCCATTTGGCTACGGAACCCTAAAAATGGAACCCTTATGGTTCGATTTGCTCCGTCCTTCCGTCTGTTTGTCTATCACAGTCGATTATTTCCGTAAGAGTCGGTTCCCACTTGTCGGTTGTCGGGCCCGGATTTTAATCGGATGTTCCAGTGGCAGAACATTTTATATGATGCACGCTTGACTAAAACCGATTTTGTGTTGGCGCCGACAAGAAATGTCGGGTGTTTTGCCAGCCCTCTACGTTCGGAATAAAATCGTGTCGGATTTTGCTCGCCTATGAGTAAGTATGACGCTGTTTACAAAGGTCCTAAGTGACTTATAAACTACTAGGTGATGCCTGCGACTTCGTCCGCGTAGAATTAGGTTTTTTAAAAATCAATCGTCAACTGTAGGTGTTACAATTGACGGTATACGACAAACATTTACTACTTTTGCCTCTATTCTCTCTCTCCCTCAGTCGAGTTTTTTTTTGTTTTTTGATCTTTAATATAGAAGGAAAACGTGACTGACTGACTGACTGACTGATCTATCAATGCACAGCTCAAATTAATGGACGGATCGGGCTGAAATTTGGCATGCTGATAGCTATTACGACTACGACGACGATAGGTATATACCTATCGTCGTCGTAGTCGAGTAATATATATATATATATATATATTACTATTATGGATTGTATATATATTGATATTTATAATAGATATGTATATGTATGATAGTTATGTATGTATTACTGAAATAGTTAGGTACTTATTAATTAATTATATTATATTGTTTTATACTACATTTTTCTGTATTGCGTGTAAGTACTATCCAACACACCTAGTTTCTCCTTTCACCAAAGGTTGCCTGGTAGATTGCTGTGAGCAATAAGGCCGCCTTTGCATACAATCTTTTTTTCGTTTTAGTTTCTTTGTCATGTTATGTAATATTTTTATGTGCAATAAAGTATTTCTATCTATCTACGACGTAGGCATCCGCTAAGAAAGGATTTTTTGAAAATTCAACTCCTAAGGGGGTGAAATAGGTGTTTGAAATTTATGTAGTCTACGCGGACGTAGTCGCGAGCATAAGCTAGTCTTATATAAATTCTATTTGTGAAACTTGTCATCAGCTTCAATTTTCTTCTGTTCTTATCAATTTACTTTTCCAATTAGCTGTAAGTTTTCCTGTTAAATAAAAAAATATAAGTATAACAATAATTAATACCGCGCATTATTTTTGCTCTTTTTGATTATTAAATAATTTATGACTATAATATAGATACACAAAATAATAAAAAAATACTAAATGATGCCCGCGATTTCGTGGGCGTGGATTTAGGCTTTTTGAAAATCCCGTGGGAACTCTCTAATTTTACGGGTTAAAAATTAGCCTTAGCAGACAGACAGATACACTTTCGCATTTAGTAACCAACTTCCAAAAAGGAGATGGTTCTCAATTCGGCCCGTTTTTTTAAATGTATGTACACCGATTTTTTCGAGGTTTCGTATTCGTTCATTTACTGGAGTCCTTTACCCTAGTACGTTAAAGTACTAAAAGTGCGTGTTAGTAATTAGTATCAGCTGATCAAATGTCAATAAATTGCGCCAAAACCAAACGCCAAAACAAAAATTGCTAGTTTCAAGGTGAAACGGCAACTGTCATTAGCGAATGCAATGGCCTTAAAAACTTAACATACCATCTAGAAACAACTACTAAAGTACACTTCTGGTCCAAGATCTGCAAGAGATGCAGCATCCTGCCGCCCGCGTGTGCCTCTCCGTCGTCGTTGCAGTCTTGTACCATGGTTGTGCCCTTTTCTGTCTTCTTTTCTATCCGATATGCATACATGTTGTGTGTTGCATTACGTATCTTTTTGTTTTGCTTCAGTTTAGCTAATACCGCACTGTGAATACAAACATAATATTTTATTAAAGCTGAAAGTTTGTCTGCGTATTGTCCCCAACACAGGGAGGAACAATAAGTTTAGATCATGGTGGCTTTGGGAGATAACAGGCGAGAAAGGTGTAAAAATCTTATGTCAAAGTATAAAGTCTAATTTTTAGGTTTCCGTACCTCAAAAGGAAAATTGTATTGATCATAATTATATCACATTTTTCGACTGGTAAACTTCGAAATTTTCGACATTTTGCATGATAAATCTGTTTTGTTGTTTGAGTCTCTGCCGCCAAAAATCAGGGTAGCCACGCAAGCGAATGTTGTCGCGACGAAACCCTTTTGATGCGCGCCCGTTTACCGACAGTGCCGTGGTGTGCAATCGTCTGCGCCCGACATACACCGCGATGCGACGAATGGCGGGGCTTTAGCGGGCTACAACGTTTTCATTTTCTATGTAAACATGTCCTATCTTAGGCAGCATCATCACTCTCCGTCATATATGTTTGTGGTCAAGCATTTGCCTATAATAATAACTAGACAATGCCTGCGACTTCGTCCGCGTGCATTTAGGTTTTTGAAAATCCCGTGGGAACTCTTTTATTTTCTGGGATAAAAAGTAGCCTATGTCCTTCCCCGGGATGCAAGCTATCTCTGTACCAAATTTCGTCAAAATCGGTTAAACGGTTGAGCCGTGAAAAGCTAGCAGAAAGACAGACAGACACACTTTCGCATTTAGAATATTAGTCTGGATAGTATGGATGAATAAAAAAAGTCTTTTACATACTTAATATCATCAATGCTGTGAACTTCGGCTGCATGCCCTTGAAATGAACTCTTTCTGTCCACTATCACTTCACCGTGAGTAATCTCCGGACAACTGATTTCTATCTGAAAACATTATATTATGTACTAAACATTTTAAAGCACGTCAAATCATTGTGACGTCACATGCATACTAATCGTGTAAATGTTTCAATGTGAGAAATTTAGAAATTATAAAATTCCAAACCCCTACCGGGAATCAAACCTGGAACCTCCTACTAATAAGACAACAGCGCTTACCACTGCTGATCTCCTAATTTCTAATTTGATCGAATAGTACTCCAAGCATAGCTCTCTCCATCGTCTGCTGAGTGACTCTGAGCTTTCTTATGAAGCCCATAGTTAGCGACAATGTCTCATGGCCAATTCAAAGATGTGACTTAAATTTCTAACTATGGTCACTAACTAATGTAAATTACTGGATTTAATTTCTTTTTATTACTTACCTGAGAAAGATCTAAAGTTTCCTCAATCAAAATCTTTTCCTTTTCAGATTCCACAGGCCTTATTGTCTGTAATATTTCCCTGATTTTTTCGACCCATTGAAATATGATTGTTTCACCTAAATTATCTCTGAAAATTATAAAAGTAAATTACTTAATTCGCTATGTTATAATTTCAATTTAGTCACTGAAATGTGTTATGAATAAATCCAACTAACAATGGCACCTAGTGCTCTGCATTCTCATTTCAAAACTGATCAATCAAACTTATATGTATATTACAAAAATTGTATTTTGTCTTTAATATTAATTAAAGAATATAGTAAACTATTGACCAAACTCTTCTAATTCTGAGAGGAAACTTGTGCTCAGTAGTAATCTGGGGATGCGTTTGTGATGATGATGACTCAGACTTTAATAATACCTGCCTAGTGTATAATGAGACATGTTATCGATATCATACTTACAAATAAATCTCATCCAGGCAATAATGAAGGTTTTCTTTGACTTTTCTATCCATCCATGGGGCCGAAAGTTCATATTTAGGTGGGCTTAGACTCGGGTAGCCCTCAATCATAGTTACATACAAAATTACTTCATTTTTATTATCTTTGATTTTTATGCTGTATGACTTTGTAGCCTCACTGTCTGTCGTCCAGTCTTCACCATAAATCGAACTTAATGCTTCAACCTCTTCAATCTAACAAAGTAAAAAAAAAATTGTGTACCTATCCATCGTAAAATATCCGTTGTGCCACCTGCCCAAGCACAATATGATACTTTCTGTACTCTTGAACCGTACCCGTGCTATGATTCTTTCTTTTTGCGCTATAAAGAAGCCTGTAGCAGCTTAGGATATATGGAATAGAGATAATGCAATTCTGTAAAGTATTTTCGTTCATAATGTAAGCAAAGTCGGATAAGTAGGTACATACTTGTTTCGATAAATTGTCTGATTCCATTTCGGCAGTTTGCTAAATGAAATTATTCAAATGTTTCTCTTCAATTTATATTATTTCAATAATGAAATAGTAGGAAAATATTTGTCGATTTTTTTTTAACAGCTGCTTTTGCCCAAACTAGTATATAGTGATCTGTGGTTTTACGGCTCTGGGTTCATCAAATTTTTAAAACATTTTGTGATCACAGACACGATGTTGCATCAGGGCGATTGTCTAAAACCTGCATCAATCATTATTACAATCTCAATTGCTCTGATTGGATGAATTTGTGCAATTCTTGTTGCAACAATGCATTGTAGCCAATAGTGAGCGAGCATTAACCAATCAGAGATGATTGCGATCTTGACATTGTAGCTGTCAAACAACCGCGGTAGGGCCACAGAGTAAAGTAAAGTGACGTTTCCAGTGCTAGATTATAAAAAATAAATACGGACTAATTTTTTTATGTGATGTAACGACAAATTCACGGTTTTCCAAGGTTTTCGGATTTTTCCCTTTACTTGTGTGCTATAAGACCTAGCTACCATGATTCTTGGTAAATGGGAAGTACCCTACAGGTTTTTTTAGTAGACACACAACATACATATTTTTGAGGTACGGACTACGGAACCCTAACAATTAGCTGCACTAATTTTAAAATAAGTAAAAAATCGAAAAAAATATCTGTGTAGGTATATTACATAGAAAATCACTCTTAGCTTACGTTAGTCCGACAAGTCCAGGAGATTATTCTCAAATTAGGTGAATTAAACAACTTAAAAATCACAGAATCGTGTTTATTTTTTCAAAGGCTTTTAAGATATTATCAACTATATGTGATGAGCAACAAGCTTTTGAATGAATTCCCCATGCACAGGCTGGGCTTGCATCTGGATGAAGACAGACAAAGATTAATTAATTTATTCTAAGATTAGTAATTTTGGTAGGTACCTACAGTTTTGTATGAACTAAATTCATGCTTGATAAATCTGTGCCTGATTAGTAGGGATTTATTTAACCTAGGGGCACTAGGGGCCACGGCCCTGGGGCACCGCCCGTCGCATAGCTCGCCTAGCTTTAGGAGTCTTTCATAATCTTTTCTGTTATTTTTTAACTTTTTGATTTGACTCGCGACTAGCCTAAAGAAATAAGCCTACCATGAGATAGCCTAGTTATTAAGACGTCCTCCTTTTTTTCGGAAGGTAGGGGGTTTGAAGCCGGGCACGCACATCTAATTTTTCGTAGTAAGTGAGTTTTAAGAAATTAATTATCAAAAGATAAGCAAGTTTAACAGTGAAGGGAAAATATCGTGAAGAAACCTGCATGACTGAAAGTGTTCTATAATGTTCTTAAAGGTGTGTGAAGTCTGCAAAACTGCATTTAGCCAGCGTGGTAGACTATGCCTTCGGTCAACCCCTTCGCATCTGAGAGGGTTCCGTTCTCAGTAGTGAGCCGGCGATGGGTGATTGATGAATTTGCAAAAAAGCCTAAAAACTCATTGTTGTACGATTGAAACCACAACTAGACCAATCGGCGTAACCATCGCGAGTCGGGAGTTGGACGCCTGACAGTTGCTTGTTTTGTTTTCGATATATTAAAATAGACAGGAGCAGGGGTGGCGCAGCTAACGGCGTGGCGAGGTGGTCGGTGGAAACAAACACACTCAACTCTTCATTTATTTATGCACAATGGTGGATTAACCCGACTTAAGGGGACTCAGTTCAGTGCTTTCTTCATACAAACGGAGGAGGGAAATTACAACAATATTCGATATTGTACGCACAAAACTAAGAATTATATCGATTATCTCGTCATTATCTAGGTTTATTGATATATAAAACATTAAAAAAAAAATTGATTTAAAAGTTACGAGGCTCAAAAGATTCCTATTTTAACACTAAATTAATGACAACTTTGGGCGTAAATAAATAAGATTAGGGACATGAAAATTCTAAAACAATTTATCATTAGACGTAGCTTTATTTATTCATTAGTGAAATAACTCTACTTTACAAACATAAATTCAGCAGTTTTTTTCTCAGAACTACTTTACTAAACCCTTTTCGCGTGCTTGATTTCAGTGAAAATCATCGTGCTCTCAAACTTTCTCATACAATGTCAAGTGAAAAACAAAACACGTACCCCACGTGCGCTGCCAATTTCGGGTCGAGCGTCTTGCGTCACCTTAAGAGGACTCGGGCATCAAAATTCCAAATGAGTGAAAAAAGCTTAAAGTGCATAAGGAAGTCTTTTAAAATTAAAGAAAAATTTTCGCGCTCACTTCGCTCGCGCACTTTAAACATGAAATTAATATTATAATATGTTCGTTTTTAAATCTAGTAAGAATATGATATTTTTATCCAGTGATCTGGATGCTGATTTCTTGATACTTACTTTCACTATGGTTATGGGAAAAAATAAGCGTCTTTATATTGAAGTTTTTTCGTTAAGTGTTATGTTATGTTATGTATTATTATGACAAACCTTATGGGTCTTGGGCTCCGACTCTTATGATACACCCCGGCTCAACGGGGAACAATATTAATTGCAGTATTCCGTCGGAGTAATCCCATAATAGACGTGGAGTGTTCTGCAAAGATTCACTAGGGCTGCATTTCTCTTGAGTTGGATCAGTCTCTGAAGTGGCATTTCCATTTTCACAACTAGTGTCCAAAGTAGGACTTTCATGACCAGTGTCCAATGTGGGACTTCCACTGGTAGGTACTGCAATACATATGCAACTTAAATTTCGATTATTACTTTATCCATACTAATATTATAAATGCTAAAGTGTGTCTATCTGTCTGTCTGCTAGCTTTTCACTGCCTAACCGTTCAACCGATTTTGATGAAATTTGGTACAGAGTTTGCTTATATCCCGGGGAAGGCTACATAGGCTACTTTTTATCCCGGAAAATTAAAGAGTTCCCACGGGATTTAAAAAACCTAAATCCACACGGACGAGTAGCGGGCATCATCTAGTGTTGAATAAAATGACAGAAAATATACTTTAAGTACTTGCTATAATCTAAATATATAAAAGGAAAAGGTGACTGACTGACTGATCTATCAACGCACAGCTCAAATTACTGGATGGATCAAGCTGAAATTTGGCATGCAGATAGATAACTATCTGATAACTATCTAAAATCCTTTCTTATTGGATGCCTACGTTATAATAATATAACGTAGGCATCCAATAAGAAAGGATTTTTTTAAAATTCAACCCTAAGGGGGTGAAATAGGGGTTTGAAATTTGTGTAGTCCACGCGGGACGAAGTCGCGAGCATAAGCTAGTTACTACTAAAAGTCAGTACTTACTGTTTTCAAAATAATTTTGTTCCCTCATGTCCACTTTCCCTGGTAGGTACTGCAATACAAATGCGACTTAAATTTCTATTACTACTATAATTTCAATCAAGCAGGTAGAGTGAATCACTGGCAACAAAGGGCCCCATTTTTGGCGAAATTTGGTACAGAGATAGCTTGCATCCCGGGGAAGGACATAGGCTACTATTATCCCGGAAAATCAAGTCTCCCCACAGGATTTTTAATAACCTAAAACTACGCAGACAAAGTCGCGGGAATCATCTAGTTAATAAACACTTACTGTTGTTAAAATAACTATGTTCTTCATGTGTTCTATTTTCTGTCCTCATGTCTTTGGACACATGGAGTGGGAAATCGGCCAATATATCTTCACTCAACGGTTCACAAGTCAAGTTTAATGAAGGTATTGCTGTTTTTTTTTAACATTGTCTTTCTTCTGCAATAATCTTTTTTCGTGAAATGACTTTGACATACAAATTTTAATCGAGTCAGTTTTTCTATAGGGATGTATGCCAAGTCTTCATTTCCGGTAACTCTTACCCATTCTTTGCAACTGGAAAGTTAAAATGTTTTTTTATTTTTATTTTTATTATTATACCATAACGTGCACTGTCCTTACAGGGGAGTCCTAATGCGACAGTGTACTCTAATCTATCTTATACCTATTAACAATAATTATACTTAAAATTAAAAAATAAATTATTTACAACGACCATTATTAATCTACTACTTAACGGCTATCTTATAGTTATGTGTAACTAATAATCCACATTGCTATCCTTGTGAGCTCAATCAGAGAACAACAAAAATATCTATTTTATTTAACAGATATAGTAGATTTCTATTTCACGATGACCACTCTGCCATGGTTGTAGTAGTAAAGTAAAGTAAAGTAAATATTATGCTTATTGTACACCAAAACCAAACCAATAGAAATATAACAAAGATAGCACGTACAATAGGCGGCCTTATCACTAAAATAGCGATCTCTTTCAGGCAACCTTAGGGTAGAGAATATTATAAAAATTAAAGAAAGCGGAAGGGAGGGTACTAATAAAATATAAAGTAAATACACATAATATACGGTATGTATATGTATGTATATAATAATATACAACAGTAAATAAGAGAGGAATAGACGACAGATAAGTGGATAAAAATAAATAATATAGACATCAAATGGAGTAGGTATGATGAATGGATGGAGTATCATCAAATATATACCAATAAGCATTAACGCATTTGTATGCGTAATATAAACCGTCGTGGTCGAAACTGGACCACTGTAACAATGTGTAAGTGTGCACTCCACACAGATGTAGCCCAAACAGTCTTAGTGAAATAATTGATCATCTGTACAATATTTTATTTTTCTTATAAAGTAGGGAGTGACCACTATCTCTACCCATATTATAAATGTGATAGTGTGTTTGGTTTGTTGGTTTTTCCCTTTTATCTCGTCGCAACGGAACAACTGATTGTCTATGGCCTTTAACCCTTATTCTGAGAAGAGACCCCATGCTCAGAGCGGGGCCGCGATGGGGTCGATCATGATGGTTGATGATACTATACGCTTCTGTAAGTAAGTATTCAATATAAATTCATCTTGGTTTCTAGAAAGCTTTGGCCGAGCCACACTAGACGGACTGACAGGCAATGGCCCACAAAACTACACAGTGGTTGAATTCAGTTGGTCATTCGGATTGCATCAATCATTATTACACTTCTTCTATTGCAAACAATGCCAATTTAGCCAATAGTGAGCGATTGTCAGCTGTGTTGATTGAGATTGCGATCGTCAAACTTGAAACTCTTTACATCGATGCTGTCTAATTTATATAGCGTAATCGAGCCCTAAAAATAAGAGACGGAAACCTGAAAATGAGTGAGCTTTGGAGCATTGGAAAAAAGAAACTGTAAGAATGACTATGGTACAGGTATAATTAGTGTGTACTAACCGTTTCTTCATCCTTGGGGAATTTTTGCCGAAAAAAAGGCCTTTATTGCCGGGGGCCGGATTTTAATTTGCAAATTTCACATTTCCTCATCCTTATTCCTCAATTTTTTGCTCATCGTTATAAATGTTACTAACAAGGTATAGGTAATACTGGGTTTAGTTTGCACAAAATAATCTTACACGAAAATTTGATATTTAGTTTTTACCAAGTGCGGACAAGGCTCTTTTCCCACCGCTCTTTTCTTTCGAACACTATTACCACAGAGTACATTGAATATTCAATTATACTATTACCTTTACTCCTACTTTCAGTCCCTAGAGTAGAGTAATCAGTAAATATTATGTCCTTGTATTTCAGGCAGGCAAAACGCACTACGGCACTACGTTTAGCCAAATTTTTTGTATTGCAATGGATGCCTAAACTTGGACACATCAGCGACCACAGAACGATTAACTCATAAAAATAACAGTAAAAAAATTCGTTATGATCTGTCTGTGACTCCATTATAAAAATTTACACTCTGGTCTAGCGTGCCCACTGCCCAACGCGGATTGCTTCAAATCTCCTTCAAATATGTAGAGTAAACACGGGTAACATTGATATAAAATACTAGCGGCAGTTTTTAGGATGCCATTTAAAATGTATGTAGTAGTTATACTTATTTAGTAAAATAACATTAAAATTAGGTGTTTCTAAATGACCAAAATGAAAAGTTTAAAAGTCAAAAGCTATCAAACAATTACACATTCTTAGTGCTCTAAACATTGTGTAATGTAATTGCAAGATTTGTATGCAAATACGCGAATAATACATGCACTATGGAAATATGCGATAGGAAAGTTAGCAATTTAATGCAAAGCTCACCCTTTCGTGTATTAGTTAGGTACCTACTATGGTAGGTAGGTAATGCAAGGTTGTAAAGTACCTAATGCATTCATTCTCGGAACGCTTATGCATATAATTATTCTAAAAACTCGGTTTTCAACATACTACAGGTACTTACCTACCTAGATAGGTGCACCGGGTGCACCTATTTAAATAAAACCAGCCAAGTGCGAGTCCGACTCGCGCACTGAGGGTTACGTATTACAATCGTATTTTATCGACATTTTGCATGATCTATCAAAAACTATTATACCTAAAAATAAATAAAAATCTATTTTAGAATGTACAAGGGAAGCCCTTTCATAATATGATACCCCACTTGATATAGTTATCTTACTTCGAAAATTGAAAATACTAATTAGTTATTAGTTTATGACCACAATTTAATTTTTTTGTGTGATGTGACCACACACTCACGGTTTTCAGATTTTTCTCATAAAGCCAGCTATAAGACCCACCTACCTGCCAAATTTCATGATTCTAGGTCAACGGGAAGTACCCTGTAAGTTTCTTGACAGACAGACAGACAGACAACAAAGTGATCCTATAAGGGTTCCGTTTTTCCTTTTGAGGTACGGAACCCTAAAACCGGCCAAGTGCGAGTCAGACTCGCGCAGCGAGGGTTCCGTACTACAGCCGTATTTTTTCTCATCTTGACAAACACAACAGACTGACAGACAGACAAACAGACTACGCAGTGATTCTAAAAATCAAAGTTATTCTGTTAACGGTCAATAAGTACATAATCCATACTAATATTATAAATGCGAAAGTGTGTCTGTCTGTCTGTCCGTCTGTCTGTCTGTCTGCTAGCTTTTCACCGCGCAACCGTTCCATCGATTTTGACGAAATTTGGTACAGAGATAGCTTACTTCCCGGGGAAAGACATAGGCTATTTTTTGTCCCGGAAAATTTAAAAGTTCCCACAGGATTTTCAAAAACCTAAATCCACGCGGACGAAGTCGCGGGCATCAGCTAGTATTTTATAATTTTGGATCTTGCAGAAGAATAATTTTCAGAATAATAATAATTGTATTGTAGTTACCTAAGTAACTAAACTTCCCTAGTTCCTTAATCTAAGAATTCAGCAAAATGACGATGCTTTTGGTAGGTACCTTGATGATAGGTTCAAAGAGCATCGTTTGCTTCGCTTGAAATTCACAAAGCAATAAAATAAGTACCCGGACAGAAATATATTACCTTTAGAAAGAGTTTTTTTTTTTTTTTTTTAGATTTAATTTTATTAATAGTTTATTTAAATAATTTAAATACAAATAATTTTCACAAAAAAAAAAAATATAGACTTTAGAAAGAGACAACGGTTTCGTAGAGCGTTGTCTCTGTCGTTAAGACTGACAAAACGTCACATAGGTATGAGGGACAGAGACAACGCTCTACAAAGCCAAAGTCTTTCTAAAGGTCGATGTACAGTAGGTACGCGGCAGAAAATAATGTACATCGAGCTTTAGAAAGAGATAGCGGTTCTGTAGAGCATTTGTCTCTATCGATGAGACCGACAAAACGTCACATGGTATAAGTGACCTGTGACTGAGACAACGCTCTACAAAGCCGAAATCTCATTCTAAAAGTCGATGTACACCTACCTACCTACAATATTTCCTGCCGGATACTGTACGAGTAAGTAGTATATGTAATGATTTGTAGATAGATAAATAAAACACAGTAAATTTTTTTTCACTATTTGGTTTATTGTGCTGTTTAAATGAATATCTATATATTGTGTGTACGAAACTGTGAATGTTCACATTAAGTTTACTATGTAAACGCGTCGTACATTAGTGAAGCGAAACATCCAGAATCTGTCCATACCGAGTAAAGGAAAGTTTAAACTATCGTGAGTGATTTTTCCTAAATAAATCCAGAAGATACCGGATTTACTCACGTATTTAGTCGACTTTAGCCCGACTAGTTTCGAATCCATCCGGGGTCCTTTTTCACAGGGACTCAGCGAACGCGTCGCGGTTGAGCTAACGTCGGCTAAAATACCTACGTGAGTAAAGCCGGTTTCTTCTACATATTTTATAAGGGGTAAGTTCTTATCTTTACTGGAGTTTATTAACGAACTTCACATGGTTTGGGGTCAGGACTTGAAGGGAATGACTGATTTTTAGCAAAAACGAGGTAAGGATAGATTCATTCCCTGTAAGTGTACCGAGAGATGAAAATAAAGCAAGTTTGCGCGCGGCGATGGGAGCAAAATTATATTATATTTTTTTAAAGTCGACTAAACAATCAGTAGGCCGATTTCGTAAAACCTGCATCAATCATAATTACAATCTCAATTATTCTGATTGGCTGAATATGTGCGATTCTTATTGCAACAATACATTGTAGCCAATAGTGAACGAGTTTCAACCAATCAGAGGTGATTGCGATCGTGACATTGTAGTTGTCATTCTGCCGCAATCGAGTCGCAGGTCCATTCCGGAAAACTTGTATCAATCATTATGACAATCGCGATTGTTGTCATTCATAGTTCATACTTACTACCCTCTGAAGTGCAATAGCTTATTGCCCAATCCATCTCGTCCGAGCGGTAAAGGCGGCACGGCATCGTTTACATGATCACACATTGTGCAATTTTTTTTGTTGTTTGTTAATTGTTATTAACTATACGTCATTTTAGAAGTAAAATAAAATAGGTACTTACACAAAAATTCAAATTTACTCGGTAGGTACAATATAACTATATTTTCTTTAATCACGCAAGGAATGTAAGAATTAGTTCACATTAATTTACAATTAAGCTTGAACTTTCCTAATATTGTACAATATCACAGAATCACGTTACTTAATGCTAATTATCATTCTATCAATATTTTATACTAAAATTTACAAAACTAAGTACTTACATTATGATTTTCAGCTAAAGCAAACGAGCTTTTACCTTCTATGGGCTCAGTCAAAAAGCACGTTAGTCGTTAGCTTTTAGTGAATAAGTAGTCGCAAAGAACGCAAATCTCATGGTAGCTATAATAAGGTATTCTAAGTCCAGTGCAATTATACCTAACTACCTACATGGATACTTTTACACATTACTAGCTGATGCCCACCACTTCTTACGCGTGGATATATGTTTTTAAAAATCCCGTGGGAACTCTTTGATTTTCCGGGATAAAAAGTAGCCTATGTCACTATCCAGGTCTTAAAGTATACCCAAACCAACAAACCAACAAAACAAAAAGCCAACAAGCAAACACACTTTCGCATTTATAATAGGGGTAGTGATTAATTTTGGGTATCACGTAAGAAGGCCTCAAGACGACATGACAGTAATAGCGGAGTCTGCGGTAGTCACCCCTAATTTCTTACCTCCATCACCCACTACGCAGATTCTAGGCTATTCTAGGCTAACTGTATACACTTGACCGTTCTTAATTAGTTAGATAATATTTTATTAGATAACATTGTGAAATATTTACATAATCTACATATTATAATTTGATAAACTACCTAAACAATAATTTATTTAAATATTTGCTTATTTTTTAATTAACATATAAGTTAAATACTTAAGTAGACATCCATTTTATTTGGTACCTACTTATCTGTTATGGCGACATTTTTTTGATGATGTAGGAATCGGAGTGACATCTGTAGACAACTATTGATTTTCAGTAATTAAGTAATTATTACGGGAAAATAATATAGTAGCTCGAGCAATTATAATATTATAATACTAAATATGATTACCTATTTAGGTACCTATCTTTTATGCCGATATCATTTTAATGGCTTACTTTTAAATATTTTAAATTATTAGAATTTTGACTAGAGTACAGTCAGGTTGTGTAACTACAAAACCGGACTGTAAATATAATAGTTTTTAATTTCCCGCTTTAATTTCTGAACTGACTGAATCATTGGACACAACACTTTGCACTGAACAGTAGCTCGCCGGCGAACTTCGTCCGCTAGAAGTTTTCTCGTGACTGTATTCAATCATACTTCCACTGGGCTGACGGAGAAAATTCTGAATTCCGACCGGATTGGAATGCACTATTTTATCCGGCTTTTTCAATAGTTCCTCTATCGAATAAGGGTTTTTCTTCTTCTCTTTTTCGTTTGATCTTTTTGGTTCGTCAGTGTCTGGTCTGTCGGTGCTGTCGTCACTGGCTTCGACTGATATGTGCTCAGAGCTTTCCGATTTTACTTCCTCGGGGTTGATTCTGTTTAGAAGGTCGCTGTGTAGACTTAGAGCGTATGGGGAGAAGTTCTTTGAATCTGGATACGGCATCATGACTCTTTGCCAAGGGGAAATGGGATAGGGTTTGAGGAGGCCTTGAGCTTGTACTTGGTTGGCAAGGAGCCAGGACGTGGCAAGTCTTCGGTCGTAGGTGTGTGGTTCAGCATGAGGGACTCTGACTGCTGTGTGGGCGAAGTACGGTGGGGTCTGTTGCGGCATTGGTGTGGGTAGCGATGTCTTCATTGCCATGTAGTCTACCATGTTCGGTGGTATCTCCGTTGAAGAGAATGGTTCTGAGAAGAGAAAATATTTAATTACAATTTTGGGGAAAACCAAACAAATGACCTCATAGACAGATTATCGTTTACCTACTGTTTCTACTTTTGGCATAGGTGAAACAGTTGATTTTCATCTTCAACCCTAAGGCTTGGCTACTAAGTATTAAGTCCTAGACTACACATCCGTAATAAATTAGTGTAAGTACAGAGGATTTTGGACAACCTCTGTGTAAGTACTAACAATAATTTTGCTACCTCTTTTAGAAACCGTTGTTATTCTTTTTTAAACTTTATTTTGATGAGATAGCTTGCATCCTGGGTGATAATTGCAATGAAAATAGCTACTTTTTATGCTAGAAAATCATATAAGAGCTCTCATAGGATTCTCAAACCAGAATTCAAGTCGCAATCATCATATTATATTTGGTACAGCGATAATTGCCTCCTGGAGATGAATATAGGCAAGTTTTTTACCCCGAAATTTCCACGGGATTTTTAGAAAACTGAAATTTGGCGTCATATACCTACTGAGCTCGATTTTTTTTGTGAAAATGAATAGGTCTTCCCAATAATATCTACATTCTGCATATTAAAAGCTTCTCTATATTTACATATAAATTGATTCAGCTGAACGTGTCAAACTCCCATTTCAATAAAAATTCATTGAAACCAAAACACGCCTAAGTATAGTGAAAATTATCGTTAATTATGTTGTAATTCGTAACACAACACTTATGAGTGTAATATATTGCCCCATAAGGAGGGCGACAAAGCTCGTTAAAAAATTCAAATCCACAGGGCACTCGTAAAATTAACGGTAAGTATTATGGCCGTTTACTAAACAGTAATTATTATATTATATTCTATCTATCGATAGTTTCTTATAATCATTATCATATTATTATTTGAAGGTGGAACGAACCAATTTTATTAAAAAAATCACAACCGGTACTTATGTTACCAAGGTACACAGATATTCTTGCGATCCGATACTTGACTATTTTGTAAAATTTACATAATCCATACTAATATTATAAATGCGAAAGTGTGTCTGTCTGTCTGTCTGTCTATCTGTCTGTCTGCTAGCCTTCCACGGCCCAACCTTTCAAACTTTCAACCGATTTTGACGAAACTTGGTACAGAGATAGCTTCTTGCATCTCGGGGAAGGAATAAGGATACTTTTTATCCCGGGAAATCAAAGAGTTCTCACAGGATTTTCAAAAACCTAAATCCACGCGGACGAAGTTGCGGGCATCATCTAGTATGCACATAAATATTTACCTAGTAGAAGTGTCCTTCCCCAGGATGCAAGCTGTCGCTGTACCAAATTTCGTCAAAATCGGTTGAGCGGATGGGCCGTGAAAGGCTAGCAGACAGACAGACACACTTTCGCATTTATAATATTAAGTAGTATGGATAGTACCTACCTATGGATTATTAAAGTCTTCGACTGACTCACCGTGTCCACTCCGTATTTCATCTTCGTTCCACGCCAGTCCACTGTTTCTCAGGATCCTGTTCACAGACGACACAGAAGGGATCGAGTGCGGTTCGCACACTCTCGCACTGAGCAGCCTCTCACGAATCTCCCACGCGAACATGCCGGGGTTTTCTTGCTTCAGACGTAGTATCTTCTTTACTACTGTGGGCGTTGCTACTTGCTGCAAAGAGATAAATATTTTAGTAAAAATTTCGGTAAAAATTTACTTATTCTCTCATATCTCAAGGCCAACGCTATAGACTTCCATACATACATATCTACAAGAAGATGATACTATGTAGAAAAATCTTAAGTGGATTGTATCTGAACACTATCTGCCAACTTTCCCTAGTCTTACCCCTGTCCCCTATAGCACTCTTGCCGATGTCAGTGGTTAGTAGGTACTTACGTACCTAGCTATGATTCTTCTATTTTCCCTTTATCTCTATCCGATCTATGACCTTAAAAATAAAGTCTTTATTTTTTTATCGTTTTTTCTTCTAGTTGATTATATTATTATTTCCCTAGCAATATCCAGGTTATGTATGAGTACTTATAATAATTAATTTCTTTATTACAGGACCGTACCGGTAAGCGCAGTGTAGGACAACCCCCCCGCCCGCTGGACCGATGACCTGAAGAAGATGGTGGGAGCGGTTGGATGAGGAAGGCGGAGGACCGTGTTTGGTGGCGCGCTCTTGGAAAGGCCTATGTCCAGCAGTGGACGCAAACAGGCTGATGGATTGGATTGGATTGGATTATTACAGGAACAAAAAAAAACAATCAAAATTCATTCTTCACGGGTGTTGTGGGTGATAAATAATAATTTTCAAGAATTGCGACGCTTAAATTGTCATAAAATACAATTATTATTGCAGATGTAGGATTGCAATGAGGTATATTTTGCTTAATGACTGTGTAATAATAACGTTAATGCTTATGTTTGTTTATCGAGAGACCTCTTATTTACGCATGCCGGTAAAAACTAAAAAGTAATTTGTTTTTGATGTCGGAACGAAATTAAGATTTCAATGAATTAAGTGGACAGATACGCGTCGCGGTGGCTTTTGTTTATTTACTTTTGAACCGAATTGACTGTGACTGATTTCATAAGATAACGATCTTAAATTAAAGTGTACTTAAGTATAGTACGCGACAGGTCGAGATGGCAATCGGGGATGGAACGCCCTGCACTCCCGCACAGCCTTCGCGCTACTCCGGAGCGAGCGAGCGCGGGTGACGTGCGGGTGTGCGGGGCGTCCCCCCGCCTCATACCCCGATTGCTATCTCAACCTTTCGCGGACTATACCTACATACTTACCTACCTCCCTACTGTATCTACCTACAGCACAGAATATAGTACTGACGTACCTATAGGTAGTTATTGATTTTGTATAATTATGAAGGTGAATTAATTTTCGTGTAATATTTTTTTTATATTATTAAAAAAAGTCCATCTCAGCTGTGCCTACCCACCTAAAGCTTTTGAATTGTCTAAAATTAAACAATTATCAAGCCATATGTTCTGAAATCCATTACAAATCTAACTTCCTCTGCACGCACGCGTAAAAAAATAATTATAAGGCTTAAGCAGGCTGTCAAAGTTAATGTGTAAATAGTAGCTTTCGGTGGCGAGCAAGTTTAAAGAACCCACAATGATAGCAAGGCGTCAATTTTCGCGGGAAACTAGCAATTACGCCATTAGATCTACAATCGATATCCTATTGAACGGTTAATTTTAGCGTCGCGGCCATCTTTGTTATGCTTTTTGTAAGGGCGCTTTCCGTTACAGCGGCCCTATAATTAACCTGATGCGTTCGGTTAAGTGTCAAAATATTTTGTGGCCTTCTGCGGTTGATTTTTGAAAATAGGTACACTGTAGTCTATAAATCATTCCACCATAATTCATACAAACATTATAAATGCGAATAAGTGTCTGTGTGATTGTCCGTATGTCTGTTTGCCAGTCTGTCTGTCAATCGCCTGTCATTTGACCTTAATCACGGTGAACAAAAGTTTATTTGAATGAAAATATTTCTATTTCTATTTCAAATCGATTTTGAGTTTTGATACTGTACCCGTAGTACAAGATTTTACGTCTCACCAAACCAAACCAAATTCGAGAGTCGAAATACTTCCGCGTTACAGTAAAATGGACCTAAACAGCATTGAATTGAAGTCAAATATTCAATGCCACTGATTTTAATTTCGCAATGTTTCCGCTTGGAGCGCTGGCTGTAGAAGTGTAGACAAACTTAAGCTTTAAAACAAGGCAATTAAGATCCAGTTTACTGTAACGCGGAAGTATTTCGACTCTCGAATTTGGTTTGGTTTGGTGAAACGTAAAATCTTGTACTACGGGTACTGGATTAAACAGTACCTACCTAGCTAATGGTAGGTAAGTATACCTATATACTGATACCTATATAGGCGACTTACTTAGTAACTCGGAAAATCAAAGAGTTCCTACGGAATTTTTAAAAACCAACATTCATTCAATTGGGTTACTACTTTTGAGTTTGATAAATACTTATTATTACTTTATTATAAACTAGGATAAAAATAATGACGTACCTACGCTGAAAATATTAACAAATTTAAAATTCAACAAAGATTTACAAAGTTACAGGCATTTTAATTTTGAAGTGGGAGGGTCTTCTATCCCTTTCTCGCAAAACGAAAATTTGTATGAAACCGCACGAAGCTACTATGGCATTAGTCAAAATGACGTCATAATTCTATATCACTATCTATGTCTAATCAGAAATATTTAAATGCTTATAACTTTTTATTATTTGATCGATTTAATTAGGTTTTTCAGTTTACGTCATTATTTTTATCCTAGTTTATAATAAAGTAATAAAAAAATTGGAGTCAAATACTACTCAATTTATACGTAGTCGTAGATTGTAGAGTAGATAGTAGAGCCTGCGCATGGAAAACCAAGAGTCTAGGTTCCTAGATTCGTAATGGCATTAGGCATCTGCCGTGCCAGGTAGTTACTAGTTACCTACTATAATTAATGATTTATTAAAGAAATATTTTTTTTTAAAGTAGGTTTTATTTAAAACGGATGTGTCTCATGAAACGTTATTTACTTAGTAGGTATAGAATTCTACGATGATCATTCAATTCATCATCATCACAATCATCACAACACAACTCATCGCCGGCCGACTACTGAGAACCCGATCCTTTTCTCAGATTGAGAATAAATTTAGCCCATCTATACCATGCTAGCCACGGATTGGCAGACCTCACACACATTTGAGGATATTATGGGGAATTCTCAGGCATACAGGTTTCCTTCACCGTTAAAGAAAATGATATTTATATTTGCTTAAAACACACATAACTCCGAAAAGTTAAGGTGCATGCCCAGGATCGACCCCGGGACCGTCGAATATACGTAATAGGAGGCCGAATTCTACAACCAGTAGATTATCACCACTTTTGTATCAATTAGGTATCAGTTATTATTTATTACTAACTAGCTTATGCCTGCAACTTCGTCCGCGTGAACTACGCAAATCTTAAACCCCTTTTTTATCCCTTTAGGGGTTGAATTTTCAAAAATCCTTAGCAGATGCCTACGTCATAATAATATCTATCTGCATGCTAAATTTCAACTCGATCCGTCCAGTCGTTTGCGCTGTGCGTTGATAGATCAGTCAGTCAGTCAGTCAGTCTTCTTTTCCTTTTATATATATTATATAGATATCAGAGTAGGTATTTTATCAGTATTTATTTTTTATGACGGACGAAAGCAATACCCAAACTTTATTAGTGTAGGAATTCATTACAACACAATATCTTGGACACTTCATACAGCAATATGGGAAATAACATAACGAAAGGCCGTGCGAAACATCAGGTGCACTATAATGACTTGTTTAGTCCACTGGCTTTGCTCATTAGTCGCTACACGAGTGGTATCGATTAGATTCAAATTAACTACTGTACCTCCTATCTTGTTTAATCTCTGCAATGTTTTTGGGGTTTAATATTTGTAGCAAAACATATAGGTAGCTTAGCTACATGTGTAAGAGAAGAGCGATTATTAGACAGGTACATAGATGGATATGAAACTACGAAACCCATTTTAGGCGTGATAAAAAATATTAGATACGGTTTCGTTAGTTTTCTATAAGTTATAACGCATCACTTTAGATTTCATACGCGGCGCGTCATTTTAGCATGCTATTCACAGAAACATTGCAGATTGCAATGTTTTACCTTTTGACCTTTTGAGTTACAAGTACGTAAGCTAAACAAAAATATAGAATACGTATTCATATCTTCCACTCTCTGCCATTGACTTGAATCTCGCAATATCTATAACACCTTTTAAAACTTGTGTCTAGGTTTATAATCATCGAACGCATCAAAATTGCGGTAAACAGAAGCTTCGATCATGAAACGCGCAGCTCCCGCGTGACCGTTCCGTTGGACGCGACGCTTTTTGCGCGCGCGCATCAATCATCACTTGACACATCCAATATCTGTTTTTGCGATATAGGCCTGCGCGTTTTTAGTTCGTCGATGAATAGTTCATCGGTGAGCTTAATCCTATAACAAAGTTCTAGTTATTTGTGATTAAGTTTGAAAATTGGTGCTACATGGATTTAGGTTATAACGACGACTAGCCTATTATGGCGCTAAGTAGGTAAGTATATCGAATTCTTGGCACAAACATTTTGTCAGCTGTCTTTTCGAAATTACATACCTACATAACTAATATAAAAATGTGTGTTTGGACTGTGATTTGGACTGTACCGTTTTTTACTCATGTGCTCGTAGAACTTCTTCGATATCCACGGAAAATGACAACTTGCCTAGACCATTAGATTAATTAGATTAATAAATTATTGGTCTCGCTACGCTCCACAGTAATCCTATTTCTTACCATGGAGCTGATTATATGGATTTATCGCGCTGCTTACCATGATTCCTGCCAAAGGAAGCTTTTGATACATTCGTTTTGTGAGCGTGAACGTGTGTTACTTTCCTCACATCACTAGCCAGCGAGCACAATCCGCTACGCAACAAAATGGCTCTCATAACTGTCCAAGCGCGTGCACGATTAGCGTTTCTTATTACGGATTTCTATTAGACTTTCCACCTTCCTGATGGGGTGAAAGATAATTTGCTGGGGCGTGTGACCGTTGCTTTAATGACGGATTGATTCGATATTAATTCGAGGGAGATGTTGGCTTAATGTCGCAGGTGCTGCAGGTTGTCTAGGTGGCTCTTTTTTTGTAGAAATGAATTATGCGACACCGTTGACTTCGAGTTCCGCGATTGAAAGGTACCTACACAACATTACCATCACAGTAAGGACAGTATAGTATGGTATTACAGACAGAGGTTCGACGAAGCCGTCTAGACAGAGCAATCCTGCTATAAGGGCACGAAGGAGCGACTCGAGACGGCCGGCCGTAGTGAAAAAAAATGAATAAATATTTATTTAACAAAACAGTTTTGTCAAATTTAAATATTTTCTGATGGTACCCACACTAGGTAGTCCTGTATCGTGGGAACCATATTCGCATTAACAATAAACAATGTAACTGGAAATTGATAAAGTGATTCCGGGACCTATATTGAAGGCACGTGGTGGTCACCATTTACCACGAGACAAAGGCGTCGCGCGTCGGTCTACTGTACCTCGCCTTATACTGTGACCATCTAGCGAAGGACGAAGGTCGTATTATTTTATAATGTCACGGAGAATAATTATTATAGGTAAGTACTGATTGAGTTGGCAGGTGTGAGGTGATAGGTCTATACAATTGTCTTTTTGCAGCTCTTAATTATTTCGCTTTTAATAAACAAGTTGATATTACGGGCGTGTCCAACTGTAGGTACTACATAGCAAGAATGAGCCTGTTTCACTACCGCCAGATAAACTAATCTAACGAACGTTATGACAGTTTTTGTTTTGGGAATCAATCAAAATATCTTATTATTTGTTACGTATATATAGATAGATAAAGTTTGTTGTTACACAGGCCTTACTAATATTTTAAATAACATAGAAGTACAAGTTCTTGCAATTCACGAAGGCGAGTGATCTTTACTTGTGGTTACGTCGTATACACGGACATTACGTAAGTGTGCGTGCATATCGGACCAATCAATCGCGAGCAAGCGCTCGCAAACGCACACATTTACTTTACCTTACGTATACCGATACGACTTAAACACTAGTATGAGCCACTCGCCCTCGTGAAATGCAAGAACTATAGGTCGGTGTATTTGTTAAATAGACGTTAAACCGATAATTATGTCCTATTATGTGAGAAGGTTTTCGATAATAAAGAAAGTTAACAAACAAATAAAGGTAGGTATCTAGGTATTTGCTAGAAGTGAGAAGTTTTGAGATAATCCCTTACTTCCCGTGAAGTTTATTAAAATATGATATTATTTCATAGATAGAGATGTTGCGTAGTCTGTTTATAAATACCAATAGTTCGATACAGTGTGCATGTGGTGTTTGCAAATTAGAGGATTTTTTACAATTGGTTGTTCTGGTAGGCCGTGGGCCCGTGGGAGGCTTTCGTCACGGTAAGTAGGTAATTGCGCTATAATAACAAAGTGCCACCAAGCTATCGAAAATATTTCGGTGATATGGGAGAGTTACTTTAGACTGTAACATAAAATTTAGGCTGTAAGATTTATTTAATATTTTAGTGTCAGGTAGGCACTTTTTGAGAAAACTAGCTTATGCTCGCGACTTCGTCCGCGTGGACTACACAAATTTCAAACCCCTATTTCACCCCCTTAGGGGTTGAATTTTCAAAAACTCTTTCTTAGCGGATGGCTATGTCATAATAGCTATCTGCATGCAAAATTTCAGCCCGATCCGTCCAATAGTTTGAGCGGGGTGTTGATAGATCAGTCACAGTCAGACAGTCAGTCAGTCACCTTTTCCTTTTATATATTAAGATTACTATCTGGGAACAAGAGCAAATTTTTGACAGGATATATTTGTAGATATTTCTGTTTTTAAATCTATACTAAATATAAAGAGGTAAAGTTTGTAAGTTTGTTTGTAAGTCGAATACCGATAAACGTCTTAATGAATTAAGAGGATGACATATTTTCAAGTTTTGTACCTAGTAAGTAATCGCGACAGATCGAGATCGCAATCATGGTATGAGGCGGGGCGTCGCGTCCCCATCCCGATTGCCATCTCGACCTGTTGCGTCTCAATCTTAAGTAACGATTAGCGACTCTGAGTAGGTATGGCTGTTAGTATTTGATCGATAGTTACTGTAGGAAAAAGATATCCAAATTCTCCTAAATGTCACAAACATGGCTACCATGTAGCTACCAAAGGTAATATAGATAGTGTTCAAAAGGACTATTTGCCGGCGCGAAATAAACGACATATCGCATATAATTTCCAATATGTTTTATGAAGCAGCTTTACGGTATTAAGAGGCGAGTAATAATATTGACAATATAATCCACCAGAGCCCACCACAAAGCGAATATTATCGGGGCAAATCCGACTTAAGTTACGGGAATAACGGTAGGTGTACACTGCAGACATCACGCTTGTGTGGAGTGCACAAATAACATCGGTGATAAAACATTTTACAATAATATTTATGCCACAGCCTAGACTTCGGAGGATTGAAGAAGTGTTCAGTAATAAAAGTATTTATCTATATCATAAAATCTACAAAAACTCTTAAAAATAAAATGGGATCGTATCACCTAAAATACAAAGTGCAAAAGGTAATGACATAATGTAGATTTCTATTATCCTAATAATTCAGTCAATCATCACAACCATACTTCGCTGTCATTAGTCTGTTCAGACTGACGTCCAAAGGCCCACCAGGTCTTCAGTCTGATGGATGCCCAGAAACACCGAGATTCAGTGGTAGTGGCAGACTAAAGTTTTAGAAAGGGGTGGGGCAAGGAACTTGAAGATTTCTTTGATGAAAAAAAATCAGGCTTACTTCGCTTCTGCTTATAAGTAATTATTATGATTATTTCCTTTACGGTTAACTCCGGGACTTAAAGTTTGAGTTAAGTAGATAAGTACAAGAGTTACGAAGTGCCTACCTTGCCTTGTCTTTACATATGAAACGCATACCTAGTCATTGGGGCCGATTCTCTTGTACACAATCTCTAAACTAAACTAAACTAACAGGTCTAAATCTAGTGCCATCCTTTTCCGCAAGCAACGTTATAAAAGGGATAGCAATAGATTTAGACGTGCCATTTTAGTTTAGTTTAGAGATTGTGTACAAGAGAATCGGCCCCAATGTGTTGTTAGATTAAGGAACTTAAAACTCTGTCAGTTAAGGACCAAATTTTTAGTCGCCAAATAAATAATAAGCTTGACTTGTGACTGTTTTTGTATATATACACAATCTAAGCACAGCCCTGTGTCATAAAGGCGTAGGTACACTGTACAGTCTACAGATAACACAGCCGATAGCTGACAGCGGTTGACAGGTGTCAGCCGCGGCGCGCTCCCATGACCCGCGCGACTTGACCAATCGCGCCATTACGGTTACAAATTACCCTGACGTAAGTACACCAAATAAACTGAAATGTGCTATTAATATTTATTAGACAACGAATAAGGATGTTTTTTTACGGAAAACATTACGTACTCAAGACTGATTTCTTTTTGATTTTGATTTTGATGCTTTTGAGTCGAATAAGTTTAGTCTTTTCTATACCTATTCTTGAGATTGAACCTGTAAGCCACGTATGCTTTAGTTTTCCTTAGTTTGCTTAAAAATAAACAAATCGCAGAGTCCACGTAAGCGACGCGATTTATGCGGCGCTTTAGATTTTCTGGACATAGGTTTTTCATTCGTACTTACCTATTTCATTTTCGGTTCGCGGAAACAAGGTCGTATGGGCCGCGTGCGTGTAGTGCGCCTCTTACGCATTTCACCTTTTGACGACCTCCCTGGTGCAGTGATAACCACTGCGGTCTTATAAGTGGGAGGCCCCGGGTTCAATTCTTGGCAGGGGTTTGGAATTTTATTATTTCTAAATGGACTGGTCTGGTGGGAGGCTTCAGCCGTGGTTAGTTTTCCCCCTACCGGCAAAGCCGTGCCGCCAAGCGATTTAGCGTTCCGGTACGATGCCGTGTAGAAACTAAAGGGGCGTGGGTTTAATAAAAACTGCCATACTCCTTTCAGGTTAGAACGCTTCCATCTTAGACTGCATCATCACTTACCACCAGGTGAGATTGCAGTCAAGGACTTACTGGTATCTGAATGAAAAAAGTAAACTTCATTAGATTCCTACTTTTTATATTAAGTGCATAGCGTTCAGTAAATTAAAGACAAAAGACACAAACAAAACTGCGATAGGTACTTAATTTGTAAATAACAAGCGTCAAGCAATAGTTTTGATTAGCTATAAGTACCGACTTTATTATAAAATCACTCAAAAAATGAATTAATCAGAGTTCCATTAAAATGTTATTACAGTGGGTAATAAGGTAAATTTATGATTTGATATGCATGAAACGTTTTTGTTTAATATCTGTTTAACCTATTGTAACTGCCTTTAAGAAGTAGGTAGATCTCTACCTATACCTATAATAATTTATCAAGTTGTTTAAAACGCATAAATATCATCATTTTAGACACAACACAGATAATTCAACCTGTATAATATTATATATTATAAAGTAGGTACTAAAGTTCCGCCGTCCTTTGTGTAAAAGGTAAATATTTAAAAATTGATAAGAATTTCTAAAAACGAATGCTATGTAGAACCAAGGGTTTTAGTTAGTTTTTAGTTTGGTCTTACATAGCAACATTTTTAGAACAACAGTTTTTCTAAATTCCCATGATTTTTGGCGATACCTTGCATACTTTTTTGGGTTAGCCGCTACTTAGGAAAAGGACGGCAACATTGTAACTGATACACTGCAACTTTTTTAATGAGACTGCGATCTCATCAGGTGATGCTGGACATGGGTTGGGACTTGGGAGCACACTTGGCCAAACTTGGTTAATTTAGAAAAAAATATTCTAAAATTAACCTAACCGAGAATCGCACTCAGTACCTCATCCTTTTGACAGGATACACCTCCACGTGCCTCCACGTAAAAGCGCTCTACTATACAATCAATGCCAGTTAAGTATATAAAGTATCGGAAAATTCATAAAAAGAACGTAAACATTCGTAATTACAGCGTTAAAGTTGTAAAAAGTCTAATTAGCGGTTGCGAGTGTTGCCAGCGTTAAAACAAACGAACGCCCCGCGTCGGTGTTGCTTGCGCAATTAAACAACGCGTCCGAATTACTGCGGAATAGCCGATATTCACGTCATTTTGTTTGACATTACTGTTAATGTCACTTTGGCATGTCATGGTCGATGGTTATCAGTTTTCAATAATATATATGTTTTAAATTCATGGGAATCGAACTATTTGTCAATGTCGATGTGCGGCTGTAATTGAGTTTGGTTGAATTCAATGGGGATTTGTTATCAAAAAATTGGTGTAACTACATTATATACTTTACTTTAAGTTTGATTTTCTTTCCTGCTAACTTCTCGCAGGAGCATACCTAATATTTCCATCAAAATACTTAATAAATTCAATTGAAACTAGAATAAGTAAGTTAAGATGCTATTCCAATTGGCTCATATTAGGTATACGTATTTAATTGATTTTTTATCTACTACTACACGACTCTTAAGTTTTACTAATTAAAAAATAATCTAGAGCTAAGTCATTGAAAAACAACATAACATTTCTAAATTATGTCTCCAAAATGGTAAGCCCCAAAAAAATATAAAAGGTAGTTAGGTAGTTAGTAAGCGATGCTGGAACTAACCCTCTTATACCTTGATTATTAAGACTTTTTTAACGTAATAATAAGGCGTAATATCTAATCTTGTCAACTCCTAATTCAAACATTCAATAGCTTTATTCTTCATTTATTAACAAGTCTAGTCGCCAGTCGGTTGGTATGATGTATAAAGTTTAAGAACTATAAACTCCATCGATTTAATCTGCTACTTATATCTACAGCTCTTGTACGGAAGAACGTATATTACTCAATATTCTTTATAAAGATCTAATAAAGATATCCCAAGACCTCGAGTAAAAAGTTTAATCCCCGCGCGCGATATTAACAGGTCATTTATATATATCCGGTGTGGGGAAATCGGGCTATTGTGCGATGGGTCAATTGGCCGGTACAGGGTTAATTTTGTGTTGAACTGTTTCAACTTTCAAGCTATTAAGGGTTGATTATTTACTATTAGATTCGTGCATGATTTCATTGGTGATTTTGTTTGAATGTTCTGTTGACGATAAAACTTGTAATTTTGTGTTGTGATATTTTTAAAATTATTTATTGTTGCTAATTAAGGTGGAGTTAGGTATACCTACCTACCGTACGAGTGCCGGACGGGACGGGAAGATTTCTTGAACTACCAGTGGATAACTCGAAAACGGACGGGACGGGACGTTCTAGTTAATCCAATATTAGTACTTAGTTCAAGAAATCCTCCCGTCCCGTCCGTCACATGTTACCTACGTATGCAATGACCTTTAAACGGGCGCTACCGAAAAGTCAATTCTTCACTTTAGAAGTCCACTACGTCCTCAAGATTTTTTAAGAATAGGTAGAGCATGAAATTTATATCACTTCACTACCCATTAGTATTATAAATGCAAAAGTGTGTTTGTTTGTTGGTTGGTCCTTCAATCACGTCACAACGGAGCAACGGCTCGTCGTGATTTTTTGCGTGGGTATAGTTGAAGACCTGGAGAGTGACATAGGACGTAGTTTTCATCCCGGAAGATCAAAGAGTTCCCACGGGATTTCGAAAAACCTGAATACACGCGGATGAAGTCGCGGGGATATCGGCCAGGATAAAAGACCGAAGGATAAAATAAAATAAGTAAATAAACTTTGCCTTCTTATTAGAATTTCCGTACAGTTACCGATCTCTTACTTTATTAGAGTTGTGTGTTAAGTATCTAATAATCTAGTATTTTAATGATCCTTTTAAGTCTAAAAGTCCTTGGACCAAAGCGACAATTTTAAAGGACCATAAAATACGACACATTATTTTTTATGTTACTCGTAACCTCATGGTAAAAGTCATGGTGAGGCAACTTCGCAAGTGCATGCCAACTTACTAATTGCTCGTAACGTTACGCTGTTAAAGTCATGGCACAATGGTACAAAAAGCCTTCGACGAGGATGTTTCTTCCGCGTGTGAACTTTGATCAACAAGTGGTCCTACATTGTTGGTAGAAGGGTGCAAATTGCAAACATCTTTGATTTTTACCCAAAATAATTCTAGTTAGGTCCAAACTAAGTTAATATAATATTTATTAATTATTTCTTAGTTTGATATATGTTGTCCTATAGAGGCATTAACGTCCCACCAGTGCCTCAGTCAGACTGAGCTGGTGTAAAAGGGCTGTGTTTTTCAGTAAATTGGCATTTCAACAACCTTTGCCCTGTTTGTCAAAAATATCGCTATTCTTGAGATCGAAAATGGAACAAAATTAAGACATAGGTGGAGTTCGCCGACTTTTAAAACGGCCATCTTAAAATCGGACAGATTATCTTATAATCGGCCGTTTTAAAAGTCGGCGAACTCCGTTCATAATATATTATGCTTACTTTCTTGTAATTATTTGATTGAGCTTTTGTGATAAAGCTACAGAAGGTAATTTTATTCTAAAAAGAATAAAAATGCCAATATAAAATAAAACTCAAAGAACTCAATAAGAATGAAAATTAAACTGAAAAAATAAGACTGCTTAAAAACAAAACCGCTGGCAAGTTAATAAAATGAAGAAGTACCTACCTAGACGTACACCTAGGTAAATATGTAACAAATTCAAACAAGTTACAAGAAGCTTTTTTTGCCATTTTACGACTACAATTCAATTAGATAATTATTATCTCTATTAAAAAAATTCGATACAATAAATTTTTACTAACTAACAATAAATATTTAAAAAATACAGAAAGTTTATACTGGCTATTGAGCACACACAAATTCAGTGTGAAAGTGGTCAAATGCGAACCGCCCCGCCATAAAGCGGTGTCGGTTCTAATTACGGTCATTTGGCCATAAATGTTGGCCATCGATCATAAAGACCATAACTTTTGGTCGTAAAACGTGGATGCTATGAAGGATTCGAACATGCAAAATATGGCACCTATGCACATTCTTAAAGCGCTTTAAGAATGCGTAGATTTATAAAATGTGGGTAGTCATAAGTTTCCCACAATTGACTGCAATCATACCCGATGGAAAGCGCATGCGTATAAATGATCATTTAACTCTATGAAACAGTTTAAAAATATATCCTGCGGCTTTTTAAAAAACAAAGCAAACCCAATCTTCAAAATAAAAACCATAACCAAAAACATTATCAATGTTCTCGTGAGATAGCCGCGGTCGTGCGTTATATTATCTTTTATTAGAAATCGAACGATGACCGCCATATTCAATTAAAAATTATAACAGATTATAACAAATGGAAGCTCAACCGATATAGACTATAAACGCTTCTGTAATCGCCACAGATTGTTGAAGAAAAAGCGTGTCATATCGGTTTTATTGATACGGACACAGATAGCTGATCGTTTGAAAATAACGGACAAGATGTAGATGGGCATGCATGATTTGGTGTTCTATTTCATGTGTAGGTGGATACCTTAGAAGTTCTACACACCTACAATAATTATTGTACAATATTATTGTAAAACCTTATTATTTCTACTACGGAGCAGTGCCAACACAATGTCGAACAAAGTGGCATACCGATTAATATTTTTTAAGTAATGGAGGTAAGATATTATAACAGCTAAGCTACAGAAAATTTAGATGATAGTAGTTCCAGGTACAGAAATAGGTATCACCCGGCAAAGATATTTAAATAAAAGCGACTCTTGTCACTACGCAGTAAATGCATTTCAGCTCGCACATCGCTGCTGCTTTAGTTTTTTAATCGCGTAAACTCTCATTTCTTTCTCTCATAAGATGTTAGAGTTTCGAGAGTGCCGTCGAAGGGTCGCTGTATATTTCTCGGGTCACGTGACCAAATATCACTGCTCGGCCTGCTATAACTAGACTCCTTATCACATCACTTTACCTATTGGTTAATACACCAACACAGGCGAATGCGCCTCTAGGACTGGTAGGTACTGCTCGAGGTTCGGCCGATATACCGCCTACGTCTAGGTAGGATATAGGTTTAGGTAACTGGCTGATGGAAAGCCAGCATAACGAAAATGTATAATAAAATTGTAGGTACATAGGCCTTCTCAATAATCAATATCAGATATTGTTCAATTTGATATTGTATCATTTTCTCGATCTACCAGTATCAAATAACGGTGAAGCGTAGGAGACGGTCACACATTTTCTTTAGATTGACTCCAATAATTGTTTTTGATCATGATTTTGTTCGCTATTATTATCAAGGCTATACCTGTATAACCGCATATTATATTAATTATTTCTGTCATTTTCTCATTATCTACTATCAAGTCTTTTCTTAGATTAGCACAAAGCTTATTATTACTAACAACAGAGGAAATTTCGCCGGCTCCTTGATAAGTAGCACCTATAACTACTTGTGATGAATTTAAAAAAATTGGGCCAATAGAAATATTACGACAGACTCTTACACTAAAGCCGCTTATAGACTGGTGCAATATAACATGCAATGTATAACGTTCTACATACGATACCTACTTACTTAGGTACTCGTATTTATTACGAACGTATCACACGTCCAAACCGCGCATTTACTACGAACTTTCTTTGCGTACGACCACCACACAATTTGTGTTCTTTCAAAAACCGACAAATTATTGATAGATCGCTCCGCACACGATCTAACGTCCTTAAAGAGCACGACAAAGGTACGGTTCGTGCGCGCACTTTGCGACGTCCAGAGACTATGTGAATTAGTTACGTGCATTATACCTTGCAGCAAATGAACGGCAAATTCTCGCATTGCATCTTATCTTAGATAATTTACTCTATTATCTAAGCACGTTATATTGCACCAGTCTGTACGCGGCATGAAATATTTTTGTAGCAAGCCTACGCATAGCGTGCTATCCCACAGTCGCAATTCGTCGCGGGCTGAGAATTAAAAGCTTAAATTTTCTACTAGATGATAGGAATATGGATCATTTAGTTACTGGTTCTTTATCTTATTAAATACGTAACTAAGTAATGCATACAACTGGAATAAACAACTAAACTTTTATAAGTAGGAATTACTTAGTTAGTTTCTTACAATTTTGAATGTGAAACTCGAAAGTGTGTCTGTCTGTTTGTTACCTTTCGTACGTTTTGGCTGAACTGGCATTCTATCAGATACTATCCAAATTATGGCAATCCGACTGATAAAGTACTAAGTAGATGGAGAAAGTACTTGTAGTTACTTATTTTTATCTCCTGAAAACAAAGGGTTCCTATAATATTTATCAAAACCTAAATCCACGTAGACCAAAACACGAGACGTACAGTACCTATTTGTGAAATATCTATATGAATGTAGGTTTGAAGATCTCGAAGCAATGTAGGTAAGTATATGGAGGTTCTAGAAACCTATCTAAAGGTACTTTTAAAAAGTTTAATAATATTATGTTTTGTACAGTAATTAGATAAGGCTAGCCTTAAGTCTTATTGTACCTAATATTTTTAAATAGGTAAAAATAAAAATTGTACACTTTTTAAAAGTTTAATAAAATAAAATAAATTTAAGTAGGTACCTACATGAATTTTTTATTTTATTTAGTATCTCGGTAGGAATCTAATTGTGTTTGTGTTTCGAAGCTGCCATACCAGGCAGCGGCCTTGTTGTGTTTTATTATAATTTGCTTTATAAAAACATAGAGGATAGAGTCGTAGGTAAAATAACTAACTATAACGTAACTAGCACTATATATAACAAAATAAATAGCAACTTTAAAAATCAAAGTTCTCTGACTAAAACATAAAAAAATAAACGCCTTCTTTGAATTTCAATTGTATTTTTATTTTATTTTATAATTACAGCTTATAAACGATATACCTAATGAATTTGCGTGCTGCGGAATCATTTAGCCACAAAAAATCTTACATAACATAAAAAACCTGTGTAAAACAAAATAAACATTGCAACCGTGGGGCGCGGTACGAACGCGGCGAATCGGACGGGTCACGCCGGCAATCACGTGTAATTATAACCTATAAAATGACCCGGCTTTCGGCTTCTTATGGTGCCCTTTCGACACGCCCGAACGAGCAACGGATTGAAATGAAGGTTCTGTATTAATTGCTGTAATACTTAAAACGGTATTTAATGATTGGGATCCAGTTGTGAACTCTATGACGTGAAATGTTCAGCATCTCAACATACCCACCTAATACACTTAACAATTTAAATAAAGGCGCCAACATATTACTGTGTTGTGATTAGGTACCTCTTTTTTCTTTCGAGGGTGAAATCTACTAAAGGTACCCGATCTCTATGGGAAGAAATCGGGTTATGTGGGGTTTTTACCCACTAGAACCGCCCTCGGTGGCCACCTTCAGCGCATATTAAGAGGCTTCGGAAACTCTTAAGAACTTGCGCCGGTGCCTACTGTTTCATCTACAAAATTCCTCAGTGCTTGAAGACGAAAGTATTCGAACAGTGCGTGTTACCACCGTGGTTACCATTGATGACATAGGTATGGATCCGATCTTAGTCGCTAACTATAATAGGCCTCATTTAAGCAAGCTCAGAGTCACTCAGCCGGCGATGGAAACAGCTAACCGTACCTACTTGGAGTTTCTCTACGTGATCAGCTCGGGAATGAGGACATCCGTGAAAGACCTAAAATAATGTTGTATAGCTCAATGTGCTATGTTGGATAGCTCAACACGTTGTGAAGATGAACACATGGGGATCCTGGGGTGCTGGAATGGTGACCTTGCACTGGAAGGCGTGGCACTTTACACTTCTCCACTAGGTGACAAACGACCATCGATTTACCAACTTCAATCAATGCAAACGACAGCCGATGTATTTAGTCGGCACAAGACCTTGGCGTGTGGAAACGAAAAATGAACTGTCTGATAATATTATCTCCTTCAGACGCATAGGTACGAGAGTATCCAGCAGTGGACGTCTATCGATTGATAGTGATGACAACTAAAACTACTAAACTATTTGATCTGTTCGGTGTACAATGACCAGACACATAGGTGATAAGTACTTGTAATACGGCACTACGCGACAAAATTTTATTGATTTAAATCAAATCATTTGTATGCCAAACGAATTACAAAATACTCGATGCTGTTGTGTCGGTTTCCGGCCGAATTGTCTTCATGAATATTTTTACGTGTCTGAAAACCTGTCTTAACTCATCCAAAATATATCTCTCTACTTTTTATAGAATAAAGAAACAAAAATGCAGCTTGACAGTAAAAAGCAAAAGGGGTACAGGCACAAGATTGTGCTGATTCTGAGCTCATTCGTAGCCATAGTTCGTAGCAGTTCAAATTTTGGCCGCTAAAAAGTGCCGTCGTTTGATCGCTAACAATCCATAAATCCATCAGACGCATTGCCATGTTATGATATCAAGTCTTGTATAATAATATTATTCATGTCGTTCTTCGGTAAACGCTAAAGAAAAAGATATCTACGCGCGTAGGCAGGAAAATAAAAATATCTTAAGAGATTAAAAGTTCCTAACCAATAGACGTGACTGATGAATCTGTACGGTTCTCTTACTCTTTGTTCACCCCGAATCCAATATGTGAAAATATCCACTGAGCGTATTCGACCTCAGTGAATTCGGTACGCCAATAAAACCTCCATTTTGTTGTTCCACAAACGGATGCCGACGTCAAAAATTGATTACAACAAAATACTTTGAATCACCGAATACTTTTATTGGTGCTGTTATGGGAATGCTTAATTGACTACTAATCAACTGAGAGGCTATATTGCATCGTTCTTGGTCTCGAAATGCTACGCATTGGATAGTGATCTCATCTGACGGGGCTACCAAATATGGACGGGTAGATTTTTGTTCAAAAGTTATTAATGCTTCATACCTATGTACAGATAAAGATTTTATTTTGTGATTTTCCTCGAAGTGACATGGTCATCTTTAGAAATCTACTTCGCTACAGAATATCTTCCCTAATTTGAAAAGTCTTAGTTTTGGAGTACCTACTATTATATTATTCTGTGGTTTTGGTAGGATTGGCAAAATAGTTTATCAATTATATATTGATAAATATGATGATAGCTTGATAGGCATAAAATACATGTAGACAGTGGCGTGCACAGGAGTTCAAGCCAGGATATGCATTTACGTATGAACTTATTTTACGGCAGGTTAAAATGAAAAATAAGCATTGACTTATTACAATGAGGGTAAGCAGTGCGTTTATGCCTCTATGAGCTGCACGCCACTGCATGTAGACATGTACCAGGTACCTACCTATAATAAGTAGATATCTATTGTATGATTGAGATAGTAGGTATAAGGTCTGATAACCCAAAATCCAAGATCCTTTCGTGAACAGCACAGTGAATAGAACAATGAGGGTTTTGGAAATTTCTTTAAAAAAAAATTAAAGACTTAGACTTTTTTTTAAATTTTCTTAAATAGTGAGTTCTAAGATAGGTATACCAATTTCAACAAACCTTAGTCTTGCTGCCGCCAATGGAGCCAGGCCTAATGGAGCCGGTCTCGTAGAACCTCGTCAATATCTTGGACACGCAGCCGTGGGAGACGAGCAGTTGTCTGCTTATGTCACAGGGCCGCACCCCCAAGATGGCCAACTCCACGATCCTTTTTCGAACCACGTCGGGCAGGGGCCGACCGTTCACAAACACGCCCCCCAGCTGGTTGACGCCTGCCTGACCTGAAAAGGAAAATCGTCTTTTTACTAACGAGGTTAAGTAAGACGTCCGCATTTGCATTGAAAAAGTTGACAGATATTATGTCGCTTATTAAGTCCATGAAACTTATTATTCAAGTCTCTTCTTATTGTCAATCGCAACCATATTAGTTGAACAATCGAATTGTCGGCATTTTTATAATTGCATGCGACCTCCGGATTTCAGAATTTGTTGATAAACTATACTTAGTGCGCGCAAAACAAGTAGGTACCTAGTTCAATCTGAACATGAGAGATATGATTTCGCATTGTACAAAAACAGATATTAGCTGGGGTTGCTATTTAACCCATAATCTATAACCTGTGCAAATCACCATGTTGTAATTTCAGATTGGACTATTTGTTTTACGATCACTGTACCTCAATTAATATTTTCTTTAGGATAAGGCATCAAACCGAAATAGGTGCCTACTAACTATAACATGTAACTACATGCCTGAGATTTGAGAATTCTTCATAAGTTGTCAAAGGTGTGTGAAGTCTGCCAATCCGCACTTGGCCAGCGTGGTGGACTATGGCCAAATCCTTCCCATACTGAGAGGAGACCCGTGCTCTGTAGTGAGCCGGTTATGAGTTGATTATGATGATGATGAGTGGGCCACGTGACGTCAGCAGTTTCGCCGACGACGTTGCACTTGCCGAACGTGCCACACCAGTTTTTTTTTTTGGAACACAAACAGCTTTTACATTTTTACTTAGCTACTTATTTCTAGTTTGTACATATGCCTATTAAGTGTTCACTTATTTACATTATATCTATTTGTGCGGGAGTTAGTTAGGTTAGTAAATACATTAAATTAAATTACAATTAGTTAGTATTCTTTGCACCATTTGCAGCCAGTATTCTTGGCACCATTCCACGCGGTCATGATTTATATAGTAATTAGATAAGGCTAGCTTTAAGTTTTATTATATTAAAAAAAAAAAAAAATCAATACAATTTAAAATTAGTTAGTTTGTTATGAAGTGGTTACAAAGTAAAAGTACCTATATAATTCTAATCATGCTATACCTACATATAATAATTTAAACTTTTATATTTCAACTAAAAATTTACCAAATTTGTGTTGAAAATGATCTAATTGTACATATTTCTTATTATATAAATCGCATGTCCTCACTAAAAATCTAATATGCCCCGCAACTACCATTACCACAACCACTGTTCATGTACCTTTACGTTAGTACTATTATAATATATTCTGTACTATTAATTAATTGTCTCCCTATCTAATTTATTGAATAAAGTTAGCGTCCGACCAAAAATTAAGGGGAATAAAACAGTCAGTAGCCCTGTCACATTGTATGGCTCAGAAAGTTGAGTGCGAATGTATAGTGCGCCACAGATCGAGATGGCAATCGGGGTATGAGGGTGGTGGGGGGGGCACACTGAGTTAGCGCGGAGGCTGTGCGGGTGTGCGGGGCGTCCTCGCCCTCATTGCCATCTCGACCTGTCGCGTACTGTAGGTAGAGTGAACATTAAAATATTCATCCAATCTAAGGTAATTAAAATTTCTAATAAAAATTAATTAAAATTAAAAAAGATAAATGCATCTCGGAATAAAAGGAAAACTATTTAGCCAATATAATGAAATACAAAAAACCATAATTTACGTTCATTACAAATACGATATAATTCTGTCGAAAGGTCGAAACAAGGGGGACGGCCACATTGAGTTATTTCGCGTTACACCTGTCTCATTTGGACTAATATTTATTTGATTGCCAAACACAAAAGGCTCGCTACCTGGATATTGCCAATTATGACCCGAATAGCTTTTGGTTCAAAGATAGAAAGATAAAGTCAACTCGAATTTTGTTGAAAAAGTAAAAGGAAGCAATTCTTATAGATAGAGAGAGAGAGCCAGCGCGTGCCAGACCTTCGTACTTTGACGTAAGATTTTTTTACACCTTTATTAGACGTTATCTCTCAGAGCCAACACGATCCAAACTTCAACTTGGTTGCTGATCGTTCGTTCGAACCCTGTGTTGGGGAGAAGAAGGAGAGAAACTTTTAGCTTTTATAAAATAATGAAGGTCTGCCCCTCCTATAGGAAACTTATAAGTGGCATCCATACTAATAATAATTAATTATTATGTATATCAATCATAAGTTTCTTGCCAATATATTAATCTAGCTTATCCCCGCGACTTCGTGTGTGAAAGTGTGCCTGTCTGTTTCGGTAGCTTGCATCCTGGAGACGAATATACTTTTATCACGGAAAATCCAAGAGTTCTTACCTGATTTAAAAAAAAACTTATGCAAAAAGAATGAACTAGTCATCATAAATGATCAACTCATTATCGGCTCACTACTGAGCACGGGTCTCCTCTTAAAATGAGATGGGGATTGGCCATTGTCTACCAGGATGCAAGTGCGGATTGGCAGACTTTACAAACCTTTGAGAACATTATGGAGAACTCTCAGGCATGCCGGTTTCCTCGCGATGTGTTCCTTCATCAAGTGATATTTCATCAACTAGTACTTAGGTAAAATATAGATAGTAATGGGTATAAAGTTATGATAAAGACTGCCAAGTGTGTATATTACGTAGATGATACATAGGTACAGTACGCGACAGAAAGTAATGTTCATCGACCTTTTGAAGGAGATAGCAGATTTGTAGAGCGTTGTCTCTGTCGTTGAGACCGACAAAACGTCATATAAGTATGAGACATAAGTGACAGAGACAACGCTCTACAAATCGGAAATGTCATTCTAAAGGCCGATGTACATTACTTTCGGCCGGGTACTGTACCTACTCGTAGCGCACAAATTGAAATCAATTTTGAGTGTTAAAACTACCATCAAAATGGAATGAACAAAACAGCTAATAATACGGTTTCCTATAAACATTTGTTAATGTACCGATACATTAAATAGTTAAAACCAAAATGAATTCCCTTTTATACACGTTCAATTTCATTCTAGATTTAACACCCCCCTTTACAGCTACCGTTAAAATTGTCCATTGTAAAGTAATAAAACAATCGGCGGACCACGCAATTTATGACCTTAATTCAATAAAATTAGCGTTTTAATTTGTTCGCATGTAATTTGTGTTTATGATCTTTTCTTTCATTGCAGCCGCCTTTGAACCATTTCACGGCTATTGTCATACTAAAACTTCAAGCGGTTCCAACGGTTGCAAATTACCTTCTCGCTTTACGAGTCTTGGGTGAATTCCCTTATAGGTACATTAAAATTGAACCTTAAAACTACGAATTGTAAGTTACATTTTGCCTAACTAGATCACGATTCAAGTTGCGATAAAGGCGTCTTAAAAGGAAGCTTACTAATAACTCTATAATAATAAATGATTTTACATTAGTGAGCTTTATCTATTTCAATTAAATACTTATTTATCTCAGTAAAATAACAAGAGTGTCGAGTGCAATTTGTAACGGTTATGCAAGGCATGTAGATAGCTATTATGACGTAGGCATCCGCTAAGAAAGGGTTTTTAAAAATTCGACCTCCAAGGGGGTGAAATAGGGGTTTGAAATTTGTGTAGTCCACGCGGACAAAGTCGCGAGCATAAGCATTATCTAAAAGTGTTTCGGTTCTCATTTGAATACCAAGCAAACTCAATGAGTAGACACAATTTAGAAACATATTCATGTCTGTGGAAATTTAGTTTTACATACTTAATTTCACTTAGATTTTCGAATCCGTAGGTATAATTTTAAAACAACATTTTTTTCAAAAATTTTGCAATCAGATATTTGTGTCTAAATAGGTACAATGTGCACAAAATTTCATTAAGTTTGGCTGGTTAATATTCAAAAGAGAACTAAACTACATTTCTATGGAAAGCGTTGGGGTGCAGACTATTTAGTGTGTTAGGGATATTAATTCTCTAATCTCTTAAGGTTCCAATCAAGATTCCTTGCCTACGTCTTCCACACTAATCAGAGCTAATCAGGTTGCCTAGGTACTTCAGTTTTCACTAAGTGTTGACATTGATAGCAAGTGCTCGCCGTAAAGAGACCTAATCAAACTAGTTAAAGCAAAAACCGCTCGTGCAAAGTATCAGTTTTATGATTTTGGAATTAACGCTCGTCTGAAACTACTAGATATCTAATAAATATCCCGCAACAGTGTTGCAAATCCGTCCGGCGATTTTATAGCAATAAGAGATAGGTAGGTATCTATAACAATATGTTTACACTTTATGGTATAACTTTCGAGAAAGGGTTCTTAAGAGGTGCATTGCGCGAGATCATCACTAATACGCTCCCAGTTTTACAATCGGCTCGTAAAATGTCATTTTGGTCTTTTTTGCGAATATCGCTCATATATCGCGCAAGTTATGGCGAGCTTTATGGCTTGTGACTGATTTTATAGCCTCGCCAATTGCTACGGTGTTAGGGAACGGGAGCGGGATGTTTTTTTCTTTGAATTTAAGGCTTTATCGGCTGAAGTTGTACCTACTCGTATGTGATAATTCGCCGCCAGACCGTAATTATTATAGCGTTGAGTTTATTGAAGCAAGCTGATGACCGCGACTTTATCCGCGTCGATTTAGGTTTTTAAAAATTGCGTGGGAACTCTTTGATTTTCCAGGAAAAAAATTATTCTATGTCAGGTCTTTAACTATATCCTGTAAAACGCCGGCTCGTTGCTTCGTTTCAGCGTGATTGAAAGAAAAACCAATAATCATTTAATTATGGGAGTGTAGTGATCAATGTTTCTATGCTCTGCCAACGCCCCGTTCCCACTTGTCGTTTGTCGGGCCCGGATTTAAATCGGATGTTCCAGTGGCAGAACATTTTATATGAAGCTATTCCTTAGCTATTCACACTTGTCGGAAACCGATTTTGTGTCAAAATGTACTGCCACTAGAATAGAATAGAATAGAATGTTTTTTTTATTCATGTAAACTTTTTAAAAGTGCTTATGAATAGTCAGGTAGTTTTAATTTACCACTACTACCAAGTACTACCACTAGAATACCAAGTGACAAAAGACAAACGACAAGTGAGAACGGGGGCTAAAACTCTATAAATGGCCACATAGGAAGTTTCAATTAAACTAATATTTAAATGGCTTTAAATGGCCTTTAAGCTGATTGTAAACTGGCCTTACAGCTCAATAGGTAGTAACAAGCGTCTACCTTCTGTAGCATCTGAAGAAAAAGCATCTCTACTGCAGCTTTGACGATGCAAACTATAGCTGCTTTAGCCGCTTACTTGTAGCTTCAATAAGGAAGTATAAGTCCGTAAAAAATGACTTCTCACGCGCCATTTTAACTCTATGGATCAACTGTCATGTCAAAAGTACGGTTCACCTTTAAATAAGGACCCTAATAATGACATTTCGTACGCCATTTTAACTTTATGGGTATAAAGTTATTTTTAGGGTTCCGTACCTCAAAAGAAAAAAAAGAAACGCTCACAGGATCACTTTGTTGCCTGTCTGTCTGTCTGTCCGTCTGTCAGTCGTGTCTGTCAAGAAAACATATTATAGGGTACTTCCCGTTGATCTAGAATCATTATTTGGTAGGTTCTTTGAAATAAAAAACTTTTAACCTTTCACAAAAAAATGATAAAGAGTCTAACATGAATTTGTCTTACTGACGTAAGAAAAAAACCTTTGCTCAAGCCATTGTCATTTTTTTTAATGAAATGAACGTAATCAGTATTATACGTTTTTTTGATATTACGATTTATGAATCTGATCCTTTTATAGAACTTTTATCATTATCAGTAAGTAATTTTATACTAAAGTTGTACACAATTTTTCAATCTTTACCTACGTGAAAATGGATAGGTGCCGTTGTGCAGAGTACACAGCTGCCGTGAAGAAACTGCGGTTTTATACTGTTGGCACATTCCGACCTGATATTATTGATAACTACGACCGTAAGTACATGTTTTTGTGGATCCCATTTTAGCCAGCATCCATATATTATGGCTTCGATAGATATTCTAGTAGAGCAGTAAACACTGTTCCTGAAGAAAGAAGTCCGAAGCCGAAAGTCAGCGTCACCCTCAATTCATACAAACAAATACATCGATAAATCACCCACTGCGCAGGTTCAAGGTCATATTTCTTTCTGCATCGCACCAGCTCAAGTCTATTCAAATGTGGGTTAGAACTTAGAAGTAGTAAACCCTGTTGAGTTTAACGGGACTTACAAGTACAACTAAATCCCCACAAGAAACATGCGGATAGTGAGTAGCATGTTGGAGCTTTAAAATATTATTGTTCACATTGTTTTAGGATCGGAATTCATAACAACATGGGTAAAACAAGGCGTCAACTATGAAGATATGACGTTTTCAAAACCTAGAGCGGCAAGGCGGTTGACTCCCGAAGAACTGCAAGAAATGCAATTGAGACTTGAGAAAAACAAGATTGAGCGAATGTGGTGCCCGTTTATGACACCAGTAATTAGGAAATAAATCTGAGATTTACAGCTTATTTAATTTTATGAAACATGGCAAATAAAAATTTACAAACTTTCTATCAAGTTTTTCTATGTAAAACTATCTATAAAAGTCTGTTAAAAATTCAATTATTGTTCGGATGTCTTCCTATCTTCGATAAAATTAGTTGGTACGATCGGCATCCTTTGAGTATCATCTTATTTTGAGTATCATATCTGCTCTAGCTCAGCTCTATCAAAATCCAAGACTTGGCCTATCAAGTTTTGAATCTTGGTAGAGCTACTAAGCTAGCCATAGCGCATGGCAAGGTGTCTACGAACATCTCACGGGGCGGAAATTCAAATAAGTAATATGTACTTCTAGAAATTGTAAGTCGTTTTCAACATCCTTGTCTTGAGCAGCGCATTATTCTACACAGGTCCCCTGCTATACCTATGTAATCATGTAATGTTTAAAAAATTACAGGAGCAATCTAAATTTTGAACCGTTATCAATGTACCCATTTAATATTAGGTAGATATACCTTTCTACAAAATCTGTTACTCGAATTAGCCTTCCAGATAACTCCAATATAGTTTATGCTTGGTTTATGCATCCGAGAGAAAGTTCTGCGTTAGACATTTGACATGTCCACTATCTTCCAAAGATAAGAAAATGATTAGATTTAACGATAACATCGGCGGCCACTGTGCGCCAGATACGGAGATTGGTTTGATAAAAGCCAATATTTTTTGTTTAATTAGTATCATTGATTTTTTTAGGACGACCGTTGAATTTGTAAACGTGAAGAGAGTTGTGACGAAATGACGTTGGTGGAGCCAATGCGTAGAATTACTACAGCTATTTATATTCGCTCATACGACCAGATGTTTATATGTATGTGTGATGGTGTAGATATATATATACTTAGATAATTGATTAACTAATTTCTGGATGTCGTTGTTTGTAGTTAATGTTCTCTTCTTGTTGTAGTGATGTCTCTTACTAGAGGTAGGCAATCAACAATTACGGCTATCTGAACTTTGTAAACTGCTGCGCAGAATAAGGATCGGGTGTTTTGTCCATTCCGCCGGCGTAAATTCTCACAATGATGGTCATATTCCAAAGGATTTGTTGGAAGCCTTACATCTTCTCTAAATATATAAAAGGAAAGGGTGACTGACTGACTGATCTATCAACGTACAGCTCTGGACTGGACGGAGCAGGCTGAAATTTGGCATGCATATAGCTATTATAACGTAGGCATTTAATAAGAAATTTTTGAAAATTCAACTCCTAAGGGGGTAAAATAGGGGTTCGAAATTTGTGTAGTCCACGCGGATGATGTCGCGGGCATAAGCTAGTCATATTTCAAATTTACAATGGAAGGTTTGGCGATAATAATAAATAACTGTATCTTATTTTGGTATGTAATAGGCACGATATCCAATTTGATATTTTAATATTTTATATGATACAAAGTCACGGATAAGTTGAACTAATTCAATCATTTCGCGCCATTGGCTAATCCGTCTTTACAACGCTCTGGAAACCTCGCCTCTTCCATTTCAATTAGTTGACAATAAAATATAAAAGTTTACGATACAAAATTGTAACACAGTTGTAAACAGCGAACTAGAAAATTGAATGTGATGTTGATTCATTTGATACGGACCGCACTTTTATACATTGACATAATATGGACATGTTTAGGTCTATTTAATTATAACAATATTTCCCAGCTGAAATATAATGGCGGTAGTAGCTTGTACCTACCTATTATACCTTGTTTTTTGGTATTGCTTATTTTATCTTCTGCGTCATAGGACTTTTACATACATAGGACTTAGGTTTTCATTAAAACCTTTGACGGAACCTAATACGTATACCTATTTATGAAAATAATTTCTCTGAGATGATGATTCATGTAATTTAAATCTAGTCAATCTAAATAAATGTAGCGTTATTTATCAAGATAATTTTAATAACTATAAACTATTACTGAGGATTTATTTGCGGAATATTTCAGACTTAAAAGTGTAGTTTTTATAGAAACACGGAAAAATATTTCAATCTGAATAGGTACCTAGTGTAATTTGTATAACAAAAAATAATTTGTGAAATATTTTTAACTAGCTGAGGCCCGCGACTTCGTCCGCGTGAAATTAGGTATTTTAAAAATCCCGTGGGAACTCTTTGATTTTCCGGAATAAAAAGTACTTAGCCTATGTCACTCTCCAGTTCTTCATCTATACCCATGCAAAAATTCACGTCAATCCGTTGCACCGTTGCGACGTGATTGAAGGACAAACCAACAAACAAACACATTCGCATTTATAATAAGGGTACTGATTAAAAAAAAGTACAAGATTGAATGTCGATAGACGCGTCGTCCATATAAAGATAGCCAAGCAAAGCTGCACACCCAAAGTTAATTTAGCGTCAAAACGTCCAAGAGACATTGATTTTAACGAACTGAACGCGTTAAAGATCACTTACAATGATACCACGGTGCCGTGGAGGTAGAGATTTAAAATAAAACATCTACGCATCTAAATATTTATAACCCTCTAGGTGGTAGGTAATAACCGATACACCTACTTTAGATTTTAAATTTAAACAGGATTGAAAGCGGTAGTGTGGTGCTGACAAGAACCAGAAATCGGAAAGAGGAGATAAAATAAGAATAGATCAAATAAGGTTTTCTATTAGAACGCAAGGAAGAACCAGCTAAAGGTTTTAGAACTTTATCTTATAAACACCTAACGTTGAACGTACAACAGTCATGATGCATGGTCGCTAACTATCATTGACTTATTATAGTACTAACTATGGACATCATACGAAAGCTCAGACTCACTCAGCGGACGATGGAGAACGCTATACATTAGATATATTTTTGGAGTTTTTCTACGGGATCAAATCAGAAATGAGGAGACCCGTAGAAGATCCAGAGTAACCGACATACTTAGATCAACGGGTTGCGAAGCTGAAGAGGCAATGGGCAGGATCATAGATCCAAAGTACTGGAATAGTGACCTCGCATCGGAAAGCACAGCTTTGGAAATCCTGTCACTAGTTAGATAGACGACATCAAACGAGTCGCAGGGAGCCTCTGGATTCACGTGGTGCAACACTGTGGCGTGTGGAAGTCCCTATATCCAGAAGTGGGCGTCTGTCGGTTAGTAATGATGATGAACGTTGAATTTGGTGTATAGAATTAAAAATACCATGTACCGTCACGGACATACATTCGAAGCACTTTTTGGCCTGAAACTGAAGGTGAATAAACTCAAAGTTCCATAATATTTTCGCTAAGCCGGAAACAACGTGTGAGATCCCATATTAGGTATATTCATAATCAAATCAACAACACTTAAACTTTTTAACGCTTCGATATTATCACTTTAACGACTTTAATATGAGATATTACAATAAACTTGAGGCTTTATTACTCATAATAAAGCATACCTACCAGTTTTATAACTAGAAATACTTATCTGAAATGAAATATTTGGTAAATTATGTCAAGATCTTAACAGATTCCACTATATTCATTAGTGAGATTAACTTGATTCACTTGTTTGGCAGTGATTAAATATTTTGTCTTGTGAACATCAATGACTGTGAATGAAATATGTTGAGCTTGTAGTTATTCTATTGATACATACTTACATACCTACTAGATACAATTGCAATCATTCCTGTATATTTTTAGAATTCTGAACTGTACGCAAAAATATATCTAAACGATAAATAGGTAGGTACCTATAAGATTGAGCCATATATAATATGAATATTGCCTATTTAGGAATACATCAAATCTAACTAAATATGAAAATATCGCTTGAATTGTATTAGGTACCTACTGTGAAGTTATACTTTTGTTTGCTATACAAAATATACGTTCAGCCTTGGTTGGGATAGAAAAAAATGAAAGACAAGCGAAGTCTTTTATCTAAAGAGGGGCTGGCCCATTTATGCAATACCTACCAACCTTTCTCATAAAATAACTACTTAGATGATGCCCTCGACTACGTCCGCGTGGATTTGGGTTTTTAATAATCCCGCGTGAACTCTTTAATTTTTCGGGATAAAAAGTAGTCTATGTCCTTCCCCGGGATGTAAGCTAACTCTGTACCAAATTTCATGAAATTCGATTTAACTGTTGGGCCGTGAAAATCTAGCAGACAGACATACACACTTATACATTTATACTATTAGTATGGATATCATTGCCTACAATGTACCTATATTAGATAACGAGACCCCGATGGATGTCCTTAATGTATGGATATTGTATCTACTATTACTTAGATACTAGTATGTAAGCTAAGTATAAACGCAGCAAATCCATTGCCATAATGAACGCTGAATCCACAAGGAAGTGGCGTGTATGGCCACCTCAAATAAATGTAACCTTAAGCATGTATAATGAATTAGAAAACGAGTCGCTTTTGCCCGTTTGCCCGGGTGGCCCGGTGCGGATTCGATACTATCTACACCAGATTTAGGGTTCCCACCTTTTCTACCAGCTTTATATATTGAATTTACCTTTTCATTCAATAAAACTAATTTTAATTTATTTTTCCATTATTCGATATGAATTTAAATGTAATTTGCTTGTTGTCCTCTTTTTGACTTGGCGCTTTCCTACTAGAGTAAATAATAAAAGTTTCCTACCTAGATTGGGTCAGCTTTTCTACATTTTCTCAAACACTTTACCTGATCTTGAGCATCCAATATTTAAATCTATCGGACTTATGTCTACACTCATGACGTCTAGCCATCGCTTTTATTGCTTTGAGATTTAGTTGCAGGGGAAGCGATGTCATCTCCCGAGACTTGCAAGTCCCAACAGCTAATAAATGTCTATTTCTTGTAGAGATTTTCATACACACTGCCTTCTGTCGCTCGTGTCCAGCATCCCTCTGTAACTATCTGAACCGGCGATATACATGCTAGAAGGATCGATAATAGGTTTTCTTGATCTTGAGGACACGACAAACAAGACAGAGAGGATGGACAGATGGACAGATAGACAGACAGACAGCGAATTGAACCTATATAACGGTTCCTTTTTCCTTTTGAGGTACGGAATCCTAAAAATGGATCTTGGTATAAAAGCACGTATGATAATTTTTAAGAATTATTAAACATTCCAGTGTTCGGGTAAGGCTAGATAATTTAGTGTGAGCAGTAAAGTTATTGAGGAAATACAAGTGGTGATTATAAAGTAAACGTAACATAGAGGCGAGATTCGAAAACCCTGACAAGCTTGTCCCGATTCTTAATTACTCGTAATGGGTCGAACGATAAGGGTTCTTTGAAACGCTTATGATTTCAATGCGTGAGGTAAATTCTTGTTCACCGGATAAGATTCGGCTCCTCTTAATGCCCGTCGTTTAAGTTAATTAAGATCTGAGCTTTATAAACTTTTTGGTTTCCAAAATGACCGTTCGCTTTCAAATTCGCCGATGTTTTGGTGCGTAGGTGTGGAGGTTGATCACTGATCGTTTGGGAGATAAGGCTGTAGGTTACCTGTATGTGGCATCCTGCGAAACCTGTAACAAAAAAAATCCATTTAATGACCCTGCTAGTGCTAAGATCAAACCTTTTCACAGTCACGCATAAGTAACAAAATTAGCTGATATGCTTTGCTGTTTCACAGTAAGTACTGGGGATTATTCTGCCTATAACGATTGTACTTTATTATTAACTAGCGACCCGCCCCGGCTTCGCATGGGTGCAATGTAGATCGCCTCGGGAACTCTCAATTGAGAGGATTTTTTCCCGACCTAATACACATAAATTAATAATATTTAAATAATAATAATGATAATATTTAAATTTTCCTAGAGATCGCTAATTTTTTGAGAATAAAATGTAGCTCATGCTACATGCTATTAATGTAGCTTTCTAGAGGTGAAAGAATTTTTAAAAGCTGTTGAGTAGTTTTTGAGTTTATCCTACTTTGTTCTTATAATATTTGTTCATTTTCGATGGAAGCTTGATTTCTTCCGACTTTTTAACTAAACCATAAATAAACCTTCCACTTTGAATCACTCTATCTATTGATGAAAACCGCATTAAAATTCGTTGCGTAGTTTAAAACGTCTACAAGTTCATACATAGTACATACATACAGACAGCGGGAAGCGACTTAATTTTATATTATGTAGAGATTTTACTAGACTAGGTACCTTCAATTAGGTATATTAAAACTAAACAAAAAAGGTGCATGTTAAGACCACTGCCAAGTCTACCTCGTAAATAAATAGGCAATAACCTTGTCAAAAGATTAGAAATTTTTACTTGAATTTCACGGATTTTTCGTGACTAGCCTAAATGCGTCAGGTCTAAAACTGCGAGGTGTCAAGCGTTTATTAATTAGATATGGAACCAACAACCAAAATAGAACTTTTATTGCATATAATTTTTTTAAACAAAGCCCTTTATCTAAGCACGAATACCTACCTACCTACGCCTTGAAATGTGCCACAATAAATTTGGCACGAACGCAATATTATAAATAAAGCGGCATTTTAAAACCAGTAGCAAAACTTTAAAAAAGGGTCGAAAAATGTTAAAAAACAATAAAAGATTTCTTTATATTCATAAAAAGAAGGCAATCTCGGAAAGCGATCGGGTCGACGCCGAAATATGGTACCACGTGACATCTTTATCGTTTTTTGCAGGGATCCGTACATGAAAATACAGAATGACTCCTGAGCAATTCTACCTCTTCACCTACAAGAGGTTGCAGTAATCTAACTAAATCATCATCATCATGATCAACCCATCGCCGGCTCACTACAGAGCACGGGTCTCCTCTCAGAGTAAGAAGGATTTTGGCCATATTGCGGATTGGTAGACTTCACACAGTTTTGAGAACATTATGGAGAACTCTCAGGCAAACAGGTTTCCTCCCGATGTTTTCCTCCACCGTTAAAGCAAGTGATATTTAATTACTTAAAGCGCACATAGCTCCGAAAAGTTAGTGGTGCGTGCCCGGGATCGAACCCCCGACCTCCGATTAGAAGGCGGACGTCCTAACCGCTACGATCTAAATCTAAATATAATAATCTAACTAAATAAGGTGCGCAGGCTAGTGAGTAGCCACATTACCACCACCACCACCATCTTCTTCAGCACATTGGTTAGTAAGCTGGACAACTCTTACTGAAGGTGCTGGATAGGTAGGTATACACGCTTCACTCGGCGTTACTGGTTGTAGGTGCATAAATAGGATAAGTTAGCTGCTAGTTGCTGAAAGTACTAACATAGGTTAAGTGATTGTTGTTTTACTAACACTGGGCTACGCTAATATGGGCTGTCCAGTGCCTGATTATGGCACAATCTGATTATTTATTTTATTTTTATTTAAAAAGTTCCAAATGATACCAACGGAACCCTCCTAGGGTGAGTGTAAAAACACGCATAACTGCTAAATATTTTGTAATCGCTACGTTTTCGTGTATAAAACTACACAGGCTGAAACCCAACTGTGACATTGTAGCATAAAACTACGGTTATGATTAAAGCGGCCATTACGCACCGATAGCACGCTTAAAACATAATTTATTCAAATTAAAAATACTTATCAAAATATGATGCGGTACTAAATCAGGAATTAAGTGAGGCAGTGCGTGCACGTGGCGAAAAATCGATGGTATCAAAGCGACCGATCACCGTGAAAATCAAAAAAATATGAATAAAAAAATTGTGTTACACGCGAATATCACTTTTTAAGTCTTGACCACAGCGTAGAGACAGGCTACGGGCAACGATATGTCGATATCGATAAATTGAAGAAACCTTCAAACGGCTTTTTACTTTTAACCGTAATAGAAGACGATCCTAAACGACGAATCCTAAATAAATAAATTTCCTAAATAAATAAGTTTATAAATTATTTTTCAACCTTGAAATAAAAAGATTTTAGTAAAAGGACCTTATTATTCTGCCAACTTGAACTTAGAAAAAGTGAGCCGTAAATCTGTAAAATTTAAGAAAATTGACACCTTTGTTGGTTGAAGTATCTACTTGCTTTTACAAAATAAGTTTAATGTATTACTTACCTATTTTATTAATCTGCACTGAGTATTTAATTGCCTAGAATACGTTTTTAACGTAACCTTGATAATATTTTAGTCATTTATACAAATTACCATAAAATATGGAAATTTCGGAAAAAAAGCTGAAGCGAGGGAGTGGAAAATAATAATTCGTCACCAAGTGTGACCGCGCTTACTCGTTACCGATCTGATAACCACCAGCGCGTTTTGCATATCAAGATGGTACAGTGTTGTGCCAACTAATTAATTATTTAGACTATCGATATCGACATTTATCGATTCAATAAACCTTTACTGAGTCCTGACTGAGTTAATACGATCCCACTGTCAAAAGTAACCAATCAAAGACTCTTCATATAAATTTTTTAACCGTTCCTGATCCACTGCTTTTGTGTGCATAAAGATCCAAGCCTTTACAATTACAATGTATCACAGAGTTCTGAAATTACAACGCTACCTCTCTGGTAGTGGGATCTGATCTTCAAAAAGCTAAAGTGCTAAGTTGTGGTGAACTCAAAACAAAATGACAAAGGAACCCAATAAGATTTTATGAACAATCGTTTTCTAAAACAATAAATATATCTGATTAGAGAACAAAGAAAAGTTCGAAACCTTTTTATATTGTCGCTTTCGATACGATAACTTTATAAAAGCCCGTGTCCATGACCGATTCGGTGTTAGGGCGAGCGTATCAAAATTATTACAGGCCCTATTAACATAATATTAGACGACAAAACGGCAATATTACGATCGCGGTTCTTGAACACGCAAGTTACGAGTAAGGAAAAGGCAAAACATTCTAACAGTAATGAAGAAATTATGATTATTTAGAGTTTGGCTATCGATATTTCACAAATTAAGAATTACAGAGACCTATTTACGAAAATGATTGCTATAAGTTTTTATTTTTAGTGTAATTTGTCACTTTTTCTAAGCCACAGTACGCCTCTATTTGAATAAGATTAGATGAAAATGGACATCTAAAGTGTTTTGAACCAATTCGAAAACTTATTTCGAAATAGGTCTATATAATTCTACTAAAGTTTCGTAATAGGTTTCTATAAATAATTCAAAAGGTGCGATCTGTTGATAGATGCTCTAATTAAATTAAATTGAATCTAACTCATTCCGCTCAAAACTAATTCATCTAAATATGCCCTGCTGTCCACTGTGGTATTTTATTCAAATCTTTCTTAACTAAGTAGTATACTCTAAATTATAAATTTTTGTAGCTGTATCGATAATTTCCACTATTTGATACGGATACACAAACGTATGTCTCCTCCCACAGTGAGAAGGGTTTTGGCCATAGTCTATCACGCTGGCCATATGCGGATTGCCGATTGGTAGACTTCACACACATTTGAGAACATTATGGGGAACTCTCAGACGTGCAGGTTTTCTCACGATGTTTTCCTTCACCGTTAAAGCAAGTGATATTTAATTAATCAAAACGCACATAACTCCGAAAAGTTAGAGTTGCGTGCCCGGGATCGAACCCCCGACCCCGATTAGAAGGCGGACGTCCTAACCACCAGGCTATCACAGCTTCAACCTACTTATTTCCTCTAAAACAATTTTATTCCAAGTCGTACCACCATGAAATCTAAATAGTTGCCTGCAGGTATAGTTCTGCACTACCTACTTATAATTCTCTTATCACTTATCAATCAATACTGTAACGAGATGACAGATCTATGACAGGGATTGATATATGTGTCATCCAATTAGTTGGCGCCTTAAATGGTTGACCTTGACTTACTAGTAGTAAGTTGTACTTACATAATATTGTTAATGGCAATTACTTGCCATTCTTTGGTAAAGCGTGGCGTGGTGTAGGTACGAATTTGTGTTGGACGTTACATATATGCTAAGAACTCAAGAAGAAATGAATTTTAAAAGAAGTATACTACTTTACTCGGTAAAGATATGTCAAATATGCTAATTTCCCTTTGCCCTTCAACTAAAAGCTTCTACTAGGAAGGACACGCCGATTAGTCCAACAAAAGAAAAACAAGCTTTTGGATTCCTGTATTCACCTGTACTAATTTAATATTTTTTTTTACAATAATAACGAGTAGGTAATCCCAAGCACAATTAAAAATTACCTCTTTCTGTGCCCCAAGCTAACTACTACGTAATTTTAATTAGAATAAGAAGTTTTCTGATGAAAAAAAACAAAAGAAAATTGCCATGATAGGCTTCTAATGAAAAACAATGCTCAAAACAAAATTTACGGAGAACACATTAAGATATCTTAACTGGACGACGACAGGGCTAAATTATACGCTCGGTTAAAAAATAAACCGAAAACTGTTTGGCTCCGTCAGACTGAGAGGGTTCTGTAGGAATATAGACTATGCGTATAATAAGATTTGTAAGTTACTAGATAATCAGTAGTCAAAGTCATTTATTCAAATTGGGTTAGTAAGTATAGGTATACCGTATATATTGTATAGTCCATACAAAATGACTCCTCACGCGCCATTTTAACTGTATGAATCAACAGCTGTCATGTGAAAAGTACGGTTCACCTTTAAAACAAGGACTGAAATCGTACTTTTGACATGAAATTTGACACAAAAAGTTAAAATGGCACGTGAGGAGTTAAATTTTACGCGTTATAATGATGATAAATTAATAACGTAAACTTTAAAACTAAAGCTATGAGGGTTCTCAACTGGGAGGGGTAGGTATGTGTGTGTGGTGATCAGGTGAGTGCCCCAAGTGCATTCGTGAAGAATATTTGAAAATCCTTTATTAATGGGCGTCTACGCTGTAGACAGCTTAAGTTTCTATTCTCGGCGGTTTTGGCTGTACATTTATGTCAATCAGCAGGTTTCTCTTTTTTCCTCCTCCTCTTGAAAATAATAGCTACCGTTTTTTCTGGAGCGATTTCTAAATGGTTGTGGGTCATCCATAACATTATGCTATGCAGAGCTTCATCCCCTTAAAAAAAAAAAAAAAGTTTCTCTTTTTTACGAGTTCTAAAAGTAATATCGATTGTTGTGGTTTCATTGAAATATCATCCGTAGGTACGGTATGCCACTTTTAAAATGATATTAATGATTTGGAGCTCGGGGATCTAAATCATCCATTGGGGTCTTTGTTTAACTCAAAAATACTTAGGCAGATCAATTTTAAGCACCCTTGTACTACTTACCTACTTTATTTTACATTCCAATATTATTTACTAACGAATTACTTACCTATAATATTCTTACATATAATATTTCTACCCATAATGATATTAATCACATTAATCCAAAAGGCATGTGAAAATCCCTTTTTGTCCTTTAATAAGCATGAAAATTTGGTGAGAAGTTGGTACGATATCACTTATAGCTAGGAGTTAGCTAGCTTGTTACGAATAAGGAATGATACCTGTCTCTCCTTATCCGAGATTTATTGAGACATAGTATTATTCTTCTCAATTTATTCAGCAACCGTGAAAATCCGGGATGACTAAACCTAGCGTCATCCCGCGGTACCCAAATAAAAGCTAAGGGCCCGATTCCAGTAGCGATAGCGGGTAAAAAACAAACTACTGAATTGATTAGCATAAAGCGACACCTCCGGACCCCCCAGTGTTTCTCAATTAAGCCACTTGTCTGTTCGCGCCGTGTGCGGTGTGCGCGCGCCCTTATCACGATTGTGTGGGTGACTTTATTTTCTGCTGCATTTTATTCTCTTATAGCTAAGTACCATTCTAGGCAGAAGACTTGGGATGTCTTCGAGTCATGAAAGCACTGCCTCATACTAGATAACGTCCGTGACTTTGTTCGCGGGGATTTAGGTTTCCTAAAAATCCCGTGGAAATTATTTTTAATTTCCGGGATAAAAAGTAGCCTATGTGCGTTTTCGGGATGCAAGGTATTTCTATATCAAACGTGAAAGGTAATAAACATACATTTTCACATTGTTTCTTTTTAAGTGTCTTACAAAACGCTACACCTACCTTACGTCATCTAGTGCAGACATCGAATCGTATGGCTTCTCTGAAGTATGGTGTTTAATACGGTATCTAAAGGGCGTGGCGCGGGCACCGTGCTCTAAACTTAAAACCTCTAAATGACTCGGAAAAAGAATAAAATTTCCGCATCATGCTTCCCGCTACACTCTATTTCTGAGCGAACTGCGCTTTAATGCTCTCATCAAGTTCACACTACGTGTGTGGTGTGTGCGCGCCTTAATCGCGAGTAGGTCATTTTATTTTATGCTGCGTTTTATTCTAAATGCCTTTTTACGCCTAATAGGAACAGGGGATCTCCTTAGTCGAAGCGATTTTCTTAGTAATCATTCTTAAACAGCTAATGCCCAGGCTTCATCCACTTGGATTTAGGTTTTTATAAATTAAAAAATCCCCGACACAAAAACCTCTAAAAGGTAAAAAAAATATAAGCAAGTATGTATTGGCCCTTTAAGTTTAGTAGAGTTTTTATCCAAGCGCTCGTCGCGTCAGTATCAGCTATGAAAGTTATATAAAGAATAGTTTCTGTTATCTTTAGCGGTCCCCTGACGCAACGAGCGTTCGGATGATAAAAATTTAAAACCCCCGACACAAAAACCTTCTAAAAGTAAAACAATAATAATATGCATGGGCCCTTTATGTAGTATCTAATGTTATAATTCAAACGTTGTCGATTCGGTGGACCCCTAAAGTTAATCGTTAATATTAGCTACTATGTAGCTATTCTTGTGACGATCCCCCGACACGACAACGGCTTAGATTAAAATATTATTACATAAAGGGCCTATGCATATTTTTATTTTTTTTATTTTTAGAGGGTTTTTGTGTCGGGGGTTTTTTTTTCTTATGCTTTTTAAAATTTAAATTAATTGGTAGACACTTGTGTTGAGCAGTCGTTTACCTGAACTTTTAGATTCTAAGTGGTCAAACATATTGTATTAGAGATATGAAAAATTTTATGTGTTTAGGTTCAATAGTTTCTGCGTTATCAGAGGGTCGAAAATAGCGTGAAATGGTTTGTGTAATATATACACATTATACGCAGTACAGTGCGTCACCTTATTAGAATTTGTCAGGATACTGATAAGTAATGTATTGGTCGGATAGTAATAACCCGTCTTATTATTCTAATAAGAAAACTAGAAAAGAGCTGATAATCTTCGAACAGCTGACCAGATTTTCTTGGATTATAGCTAAGAAGACTCGATCAACCGACCTTTCAAATAAAATAAAAATTAAATCAAAATCGGTTCATTCGTTTAGGAGCTACGATGCCACAGACAGGTACACAGATACACAGACACACATCAAACTTATAATACCCCTCTTCTTTGGTCAGGGGTCCCGCGGGAGCTCTTAAATTTTCCGGGATAGAAAGTAGCTTATAATATCACTCTCCAGGTTTTTGAAAGTATCCACGCAATAAATCAGGTTGACGTGAAAAAACGTCAAAAAACGAATAGGTAATATACTGCTTGCTACATACCTACTTAGATGCTTGGTAAACCTAGATATTTTGTAAGTAGTTGTCGTTAGGCTCAGATAAAGTATAATTCATCTATTTTTTGCCTACACTCGCTCAGTCGTGATGTTAATGTGTTTACTTTCAGTTATTTCATAGTGATTTTATCTTTATTTAAAGTTTTACGTCCTGACATTCCTCGCAAACATACCTAAAGCGAAGCAGATTTAATTTCCGAAGAGAAATCCTTATATTGAACACGTTATTTTAGAGCTTAATTAATAATCAGTACCGTGATAACAGGTTCCAAGCAACGCCATTTAACCACATTTGCGGCGGAATATATCTTCATTTATCCGAACTAGTTGCACAAGCGGGGAGTTTAATGGGGCCGACTGTCACACCGTATCGTATCCACGGTATCAAAGTGCCTACGAACTCACAGTTTACAACTCAAAACGCTGCGTGGAATTTTGTGACACACTGACAGAAACGAAGCTATAAGTACTCTATCTTATTCGCTAATACCAACCGCCACAAAGCTAAGAATACTTGTTTTTTTATGATTCTAAACAAAATGATGCATAATATGTATATTTAATCTAGGTAAATCGTTCGTTTAAATATCTACTTGGTTTTACAAAGAGCCGTGTAATTTGTTGCACTATTCGGTGTGGAAATATCGCTAAACGGTATTACAGCTCGGTGTGAACGGCGGCCGGGTTGCATGTCCGCAGATAAAGACAGCGACACCTCGCATTTGCATCGCCACACACCGAGACCACCCTAAGCCGCGCCTCGCCGGCCAATAGGAAAACATATTTAGCCGATTTCAAAAAAGAGGTTGATCTGTTTTATATAAATAACACTTTTAAATAAAGTATAATCAAGGAATAATTTAAGATAGCTCATCGGTAATAATATAATGGCCGATTGTCCGAACTGACCTAACGGTGCATTCTTTCTCACATCAGCTGAATATTCCGTTTGCTATCCACAATATGAGGACCAGCGTGTAGATAATGCTGCCAGTTGATTGATACCTAACTATATAATACGACTTGTTTTCAAAATCTTATGTTTGTAAGTTCATATCTGAAACAATACCTGCTTCCCCTCCGTTACTCGGAAATAAAAGTCAGGTTACTTTGATAGCGAAAAAGTAGCAGAACGGGTGGAATTTGCATTTTCGTGTCGCATGACATTGATATCACATGTTATGTGGTTCTATAATTTTAATGAATACAAAAATTACTTTTGTTTCCACATTGCGCGAACTTTAGGAATTTAAAGGCTATTTGAATTAGAACAGAAATATGTACATAGTAATTATTAAAAAAAAAACATTTACTTTTGCATTATGGATATGGATCACTGGGGACTTTTAGACTATTTAGCGAGGTCTCCGCTAAGTGTTGTCTTATACCTATTCGTTGAGAGATGCGCTTTTGCCTCGTTCGAGTCAAGGCTCGTTCGCTATTTTAAATATTTTTTATTGCATTATACAAGTTAAGCCGTTAACTGCAATCTCACCTGGTGGTAAGTGATGATGCAGTCCAGGAAGGAAGCGGTTAGCCCAGCCCTCTGGGAAGGGGTATGGCAGTTTTATTAAGCCTATACCCCTTATCGGTTTCTAACACGGCATCGTACTAGAACGCTAAATCGCTTGGCGGCACTGCTTGCCAGTAGGGTAGTATCAAGCCACGAATGTTGCACCTATAGATATACAATTATACACCCTAGTCACAGTAAAAAGAAAGATACAGTAGTCCGACGCCTTTGATCCCATGTAAATGACGAACCACGACCACCCTTCAACACAGGACTCTAACTAACTACGTGGGCCAGTTCGGGTCGTTCCTTGAAACGAATGAAATCGTTTATTTTTCAGCTCCTACAAAACTATACCTATCTACCGACAGTCGGTGTGGTGGCGGCAAGTTTCATATTTAGTATGTAAGTAATAATTAAAGATTTGTACTTTATTTGAACTTTTTAAAGCGCAGCGTTTAAGTTACAGATATAGTACGCGACAGGTCGAGATGGCAAACGGGGTAGGGACGCTCCGCACACCCGTACATGGCTCACGCTAACGTAACGAGCGGGTGTGCGGGGCCTCAACCCACCTCATTCCCCGATTGCCATCTCGACCTATCGCGTACTGTACTCGTATCTACGTTTATGGCACGAGCTTCGAGCGTACACAACTCAAAAGCTCATACCTTTAAAGATACCTTTGCAACGTGCAGAAACTTAACTACAAATTAGTCTCCTTATACGTGGCAATAATTGCAGATCGCCTTACGACGAAATGATTGAAGCGATATCGAATTACGATATCACGAATAAAGACGCCATTAGCCAACGCCATTTTAATTTTCGACGTGTATGTAATGTGATAGGCACTGTTGTAATGTGACAGATTAGTGTTTTTTGGTGGAGTGTGCCGGCTTTTTGTTGTCTTTAGACGGAAAAAAGCGATTCGTGAGATCGGGGGCTCGATCCCGGGCACGCACCTCTTACTTTTCGGAGTTATGTGCGTTCGAAGCAACTTACTTTACTTAAATATCACTTGCTTTAACGGTGGAAGAAAAAATCGTGCGGAAACCTGCATGCAAGAGAGCTTTCCACAAAAACATGATTCCCGTATTGTCCAGGTGGATTTATATTATTTTTAATCCCATGGAATTTCTTTAGTTTTTTGGACAAAAATTACCTAGGTGTATGCAAGCTATACCTATACTGTGCAAGCTATATTTGTAAAAAGTTTCGGCAAAATTAGTGAAAAACTAGCAGACAGCAGTATGAAAGTATGCATTTGGAAATCTTTGGTAATATTTCAGTATTTTTAATTAATTAGTGTCTATTAATTTTCGATAAAGTGATTATTTTCGATTAAGTGTCTATTAATTTTCGATAAAATTAAGTGGCTATTAATTTTTACAGGTCGATATGGCAATGGGGGTATGAGGCGGGTTGAGGCCCCGCACACCCTGCACGCGTCACCCGCGTTATCCTGCACCGGGTTAGCGTGAGGGCTGTGCGGGTGTGCGGTTCGTCCCTACCCTTTTTGCTATCTCGACCTCTCGAGTACTATATAAATGTACTATACAAACGCTCCGCCTTAAAAAGTTCTAATAAAGTACAAACCTTTGATTATTATTTACATACTAAATGTTGGAAAAAACTTGCCGCCACCACTGTCGTAGATAGGTATAGTTTTGAAGGAGCTGAAAAATAAACGATTTCATTTGTATGAATGTTGTTCATATTTATATGCCTCTTTTTGTCTACTCCGGTCTCCGACTGAAGCCCTCAACACGCCACTACATTGCTCTCGCCTTTTTCTAGACTAGAACAACTACTCTCCGACTCTCGAGTCGTTTAGAGACAATTAGGAGCTGTCAAGCAACTATTAAGTAAAATAGTGCATTCTTTTCAAACAAGACATGTGCACAAATTGAACTAATTCCTCCTTATTACCACCATAAAGTATCGCGATTATCTAAAATAGCCACTTATTTAGTATTGCTAATTTACAAAACGAAAGCTTCGTGGAAAATCTCGGAGCAGCTGCAGGACGCTCGTGGCATACTTATTACTATAACTACATTTTTTTTCAACAATTTACCAGTCAAGGACCCTTAAGTACCCGTACTTAGCACCTCTTCAGCTTCTCATTTATTCAAATTAGCACCACTTCCATTGACACACGATCATCACGATGGAACAAAAATACCCCTTAGTGAAAACCGCTCTTAGGCACTCGTATAAACTTGCTCCAAACTTTATCACTTTGTTTTTAAGAGCTAAAATCGATTGTTCCATATAATATTGGCTGCAAAAAGAATTCGTCAATTAAAGCATGACATTTTCCTAAATCCTATCTTGTTCACACTTTCCTGTTTACCCATAAAACAGAGTGAGATGACGGTTTCAATTCGCTGTTATTGTATGTGATATTGGTAGATAATCACGTGAATTACAGGGATGGCGAAGGTGCGAAAATGGAGTGTAAAATGCAACGGCTCATCAACATCTCATTATAAAGCGGTTAAGCGAGGACACGCGATATGTTCGGAGTTTAACACCCTTGATTTGATTATATGTAACATTAACGCCTGTGCTCTGTGCAAAATTTTCGCTGGCAGCAAATTGCCAAGCATAAAGTAAAAATTTATAGCCCAAAATAAAAACATTGTGCCTACCTACTGGTAAAATGTTATAAAAAGCGCTACTTAAAATTTCAGATTCACCCATAGGTATAAATTGAAGGCTTCAAGGCTAAAAAATTTAACGTATGGTGGTCGTAATGCCTTTTAAAATGAGCAATAGGAAGACATAGATAGGTACATATTCTCCGAAAAGTTAGAGGTGAGTCCCGGGATCGAACCCCCGACTTCCGATTAGGAGGCGGATGTAGTAACCACTAGGCTTAGTACCTACTAAGTATAATATCTATTTCGTTGATTAGATACAGGACGGTCCAGAAGTGGAGATTCGTTAATATCTTCGAACTATAGTTAAAAGATATCTAGGTACCTAGTATAAAACAGAGATTATTCTGACTGCCTCCGGTTTGATTTGCAAATAATAACCTGAGTTATTTCGACAACCCAATTTTATAATTTCGACACGGTATTTAGTATCATGGATCAATTTCCTCAACAGATCAATAAAAACTTGTATGCAAATCGATTTATATTTATCTCATACAACGAATTCAATCAAACCGAAAGGAAAGCATTTTATAATTTTTCAAATTAGATCTGTCATAAAACATAAAATATTCATTTTATATAATGAAAATGGTTTAGTTTAAATGGTTCATAAATAAAAGTTTTTATGTTACCTACGTCTTGTACTAATAAAATTAATGTTCAAAAGGCTTGGTGTGAAGTGCGAACGGGCACATTCTGATAGCGACGGAAAGCTTTTTCTGAAAATTTGAAGCTCTTTTACAAGCACTTAGTTTTATTTTGATGATTTATGTTTGTATATACTTCTATCTCATTTACTTTAGCTCCTAAACTTCTCATTAAATTCACATAAATAAGATTTCGTCCCAAATCATTGTCATAGCGTTTCCCTACTAAAATAAAGATATAAGAGATCCCGTTGCTAAAATAAGATGAATCTGTAGTGGTGAACGTGACAAGTAAAAATAGTCACATGAAAGCTCTTATTATGCAGGTAGAAGCTTTCGGAAATATAATGAAAACCGGGCAAGTGCGAGTCAGACTCACGCATCGAGGGTTCCGATAAATCGAAAACCATTATTCATATGAATAAATAAAAATCTGTTTTAGAATGTACCTACAGGTAAAGCCCTTTCATGATACCCCACTTGGCATAGTAATCTTACTTAATAAAGTTGAAAATACTAATTTTGTTCATGAACACATTTTAATTTTTTTTTGGTGATGTAACCACGGTTCACGGTTTTCAGATTTTCCCCCTTAGGTACGTCTGCTATAGATGAACCTACCTGCCAAATTTCATGATTATAGGTCAAAGAGAAGTACCCTGTAGGTTTATTGACAGACACGATAGGCAGACAGACATCAAAGTGAACCTGTAAGGGTTCCTTTTTTCCTTTTGTGGTACGGAACCCTAAAAATGGCCGTACCTAACATTCTTCAGATGATACTTGCGACTTCGTCCGCGTGGATCTAGGTGTTTTAAAAACCCCATGGAAACTCTTCGATTTTCCTTAATCGAAGCGGATGAAGTTGCGGGTCCGTACCAGATAGTTTTGTATAAAATAAACGACATTACTATTAGGTATATTTATGTACCGCTTTCTACCTCTTAGGTACAAAACAAATTAGATGATTTCAATCAAACTCCCAGATTTGCCATTTCAAAAAGAGCCGAATGTTTTGAAACTCGATATATCTATTCGATATAAGTAATATTGTTTTAAAGGAATTCGATTAATTTAATTTTAGTAACGAATGAAACAGAAACCGATTCGTATCACAACAGAAGTAAAATTTATCGATTTTGAATGCAAATTGATTTGAATCATTCGGAAAGTCGAACGCTTAATTAGGAGTAGGTAGAATAATAGAAATAACTGTGAAGTTTAAAAGTTCATAATTATTTATTTATTAATAACGCTAATATAATAAAACTTTATTAATATTCATATTAAAATGCGTAGGAACGTGTTAAAACTTTTAAAAATGCGTGTTTTTTATTAAGTTAAATTTACATCTAAAGAACCTGTGGAATTGGCTGTAGAACTTAAGTCGATTGATATTTATATCATGTAGGCCTACCGCCTAACTATTATGTGTAGATTTTATTTAAAAAAATAGGAGGCACTGAATGACTGATATCAACTAAATCATTGATATTAACATACAGCTCAGTTTTAGTTGATTTGTTGAAACCGCTGCCGAGTCAAGAAACTTGCATGTAGATTCTGACTAAATTCTGAAGAAAGAACTTTCAGAAATTCAAACATTTTCTTTTTCTTTCTTCTTTCGTTTTTCCACGCGGATGAAGATGCAGGAAAGGGCTAATCACTCACTATAAAATATCAAAAACGTTTATTTTACGTTTTTACTAATAGACTGGAGCTTCTCCTGAAGACGCTTTCTCTGAAAAGCCAGGTTAAATCAACCAGTAATTAATAAAATGGGTAGTAATAAAAATATGTAGGTAGTTACAGCTATATCTGCTCAAGTATTTTTTTATAAATTTTGTAATTCGTGTATCATAATATCGTTACCAAATATCAGTACCTGTTGAAGCTACAGTACCTAATAGGTATATAGCTATTAAAATAAAATAAAAAACAATTTGAAAAGTGAAGGTTAACAGTTATAATAATAATCCTTATCAAAATTAAATATAGGCCTCCATAACTCAAAAAAACGTGCGTCAAAAATCCGCATTGCCGTCGGTATACAAAAACCGATATAAATCACAAAAATAATTTTAGCCCTAAAACTGACACGGTGAACTAGGCATGCAATATTATAACCGCTTTAAATTTTAACTGCCCACAATTTATATGCCGATAGCACGAAAAGTTTTTGTGAAAAGTAGGGGAACTTTTGTATAAATTAGCCTAAAGCTTAAAAATTACTTAAAGTCTCAGACTACTATTTCCAACCTTGAGAGATTATTCAACTCATAATGTTTAACTTTTATAAAAGTTGAAGAGAAGCATAAAACTTGAAAGCTTGATATGGTGGCCTTTCTGCGTTACCTGTGTATGATAGAACTAGACTTCCACGGACCGCGGTAACTTTGGGGTATTAGGATAAGATTTTGAAATTTCAATTTAAGTAGTAAAAACAAATGAAAACAGTTCATTGTATTTCAACGTTTTAAACGTGCAACTTAAATGTGCTCTGTGGCACCTGATTATTATTATACAATTAGAAGAAAGTTGCATTATAAAAAAATGGCACATTTACTTACAACAACAATTTTGCAAGCCACTTGAGACTGGCAAACGGCAGTGTCGTTCACTCTGAAATTGTGCTGATTTGACACTAAGAAAATCAATAAATCATGACAAAAGGGCCACAATATAAGTACATACGTAACTAGGTAAGTACCTATTAAATTGAAACCTGCACAGGTATCTAGCTACATTATAGTGTATTATTCTTACAAAATAGTTACCTAAGTTAGTCAAATAATTTCAGTGTACCTATAGGTACACCTACTTGATACTAAGTAGGTAATAAGTAAGTGTACACTGAAATATTTTCCAACATCAAAGTACTTGACAATTCCCAATAATTGCAACATAGCCAACTATTTCAATACTTACTTACGTATTAAAATCATGATATTATCGGCTGTCGCACAATATGATAAATGTGACCGGTAAGGATTGTACACTAAAGACTTTATTTACATCATCAAATCTCATTAATCATTGCTGACAATTTAACTCTTCTACTTAGGAACCTTAAAAAATGTAAAATTTTATTCATGGACTTCATCATTATATTGAGCATCGTTGTATGTTTGAAACAACGGTATAATATTATTATACCTTCCATTTTATGCCAGAAAATTCGTACCGTATATGAAATATTATGTCGGCTAAAAATTTAGTAGATAGAGTATAGGTAAACTGTCCGCCTATCTATGCGAGAGTATGTTTGTCTATCCATCTGTTTGTCTATTATCTTTTCTCAGCTAAACCATACTGAACGAATTTTGACGAAACGCACGGCTTGCATCCTAAAGACGGACATAGGATAGGTGCTTCGTATTTCTGAAAAGCCAGAAGTTTCTACAACACTTTTTAGTGTTCCGTACCTCAAAAGGAAAAACGGAACCCTTATAGGATCACTTTGTTGTCTGTCTGTCTGTCTGTATGTCTGTCTGTCTGTCTGTCTGTCTGTATGTCTGTCTGTCTGTCTGTCTGTCTGTCTGTGTGTCTGTCTGTCCGTCTGTCTGTCAAGAAACCTACAGGGTACTTCCCGTTGACCTAGAATCATGAAATTTGGCAGGTAGGTAGATCTTATAGCTGACATTTGGGGAAAAATCTGAAAACCGTGAATTTAGGGTTAGATCACACAAAAAAAAAAAATTGTGGTCATGAACTAATAATTAGTATTTTCAACTTTCGAAGTGAGTGAATATATCAAGTGGGGTATTATATGACAGGTCTTTATCTGTACATTCTAAAACAGATTTTTATTTATTTTTCTGCATCATAGTTTTTGAATTATCGTGCAAAATGTGAAAAAATACGACTGTAGTACGGAACCCTCATTGCGCGAGCCTGACTCGCACTTAGCCGGTTTTAAAGCATAAATCCACACGAACGTAGTCGCGGAAATCAGTTACTTACCTACGTTAAGCTTGCAATACATTTTCAAGATAATAAATAAATAGCATTAGAATCTAGTCAAAACGTTACAAGCTTATCGTGATTTTTATAAGTTAAAAAAGTACTAAACAACCTGCTCGCTACAAAGGCAAACCAAATTGCTCTAACTTAAGCACCGTTTTATGTTTAACAATATACAGCCTATATCCACTTCTCGTATTAAAATATGAACGTTTTAGCCTTCTAATAGAGCATAGATTTGTGTGAAAATACTGTTGCATTAGGACACTCCTGTCGTTGTTTATTATTCTGAATTTTTCCGACTTGTATGGCTTGAGTCACATGGGAATAGTGGCACTGGCACCAGCGGTATGATCAGCTTTGTAAAACATTTAAAAGCGAGAAGATTTTGGTTGTGTTAATTATTTTTTATTACCTAAGTTAGTAGTCATAAGATTAATCGTACGGTGTCTTGAGAACATTTTGGTCTTTTGGTTATTATTGAAGGTACTTTTTTTGGTTTTAATGAAATTTTCCTAGTATTGTCATTATATATCCAATACATGGTCGTTAACTATGGGCCTTATAAAAAAGCTCTGAGTCACTCAGCGATGCGGACAATGGAGAGGGCTATACTTGGAGTTTCTCTACGTAATCAAATCAGAAATGAGGAGATCCGTAGGAGTACCAGCGTAACCGACATAGCTCAACGAGCTACGAAGCTGAAATGGCAATGCACAGGGCACATTGTTTGGAAAACCGATAGACGCTTGGGTCCCAAGGTGCTAGAATAACGATCTGGCACCTGAAAATGCAACGCTGAAAGACTCCTCACTAGGTGGATAAACGACATCAAACGAATCGCGGGAAGCCACTAGGTTCATTCGGCGCAAGACCGTGGCATGTGGAAGTCCCTACAACAGACACCTATTGGTTGACGATGATGATGATACAGTTTTATGGAGTTTACTAAAGTTCGAAGTAAAACTAACCTTTTAACTCTTATTAAACTCTTAAACTTAAAAAATTATGATGAAGTAGATAGGTACATGCAACACCTAGGTACGTAGGTATAAAATACTGATTTTTTTCAGCGAGTATTTTTAATTTGCATCTATACCTTAGTTAGTTAGTTATGACATAAAAACCTTGATAATGAATTCCATGCTACAGTCCATATAAGAAAGCTATTGTACTAAAATAAGGTATCATAGACAAGGCATAAATTAAGAAACAACGTGTCTATTAAAAATACTTACCCCTTATGAAATAATTGGATATCAATAACAGCTGCTTTTAGCTTTATAATTGTATCTTTGTATTTAAATGTAAACAATTATGACTTGACATTATTCTCAATTTGTATCGGAATACTAAGTTATATTTTTTCACTAAAGGACGAGTTTCATGCTTTGACTAGACTAGTAAGTGGATTATAATTATATGCTTAAATAGTAACTACCTAGTGGCTAACGGCTGTAATTAATAATAATTAACCAATCTTTTTTTGTTTTTTATTCAGATAGAGGTTACTCGTAGCCCTTGACTGCAATCTCACGTGATGATGCAGCCTAAGATGGAAGCGGGTTAACCTGGAAGGTTTATTAAACTCACACCCCTTTGGTTTCTACACGGCATCGTACCGAATCGCTTGGCGGCACGGCTTTGCTGGTAGGGTGGTAACTAGCCATGGCCGAAGCCTCTCACCAGACAAAAATCTATCTCTAATCTATCGATAAGTTATAATTTTCTAGCACTGCAGCATTATAATTTGTCAAAAAAGACGATAGATACAATTTTGGACAAAATACAACAATGGCGCCGATTCTGTTGTCTTACTCTAAACTAAATTTAGATTATCTGCATCTTTTTCTTTTTAATATTAACATGAATTCTACATTTAAAGACTTAATTTGAGTCCACGCTAGGCTCGCGACTGGCAGCTAAAGTCACAAAGTTTGACAGCTCTAAATTAAATTTGAAACTGTCAAACTGTGTCTGTCCTTTTCACATCACATTAGTAAGAAGAGGATTCAAATAGTCTAAAATTTAGTTGTGCCAGAATCAGTACCAATGTAAGTTGTCGCCTGATTACAGACAGGATTAATTATTATTAATTTTGGCCGTCAGGTAAACTAGATTATTTTTAAAAAACTTTACCAGGCCAAGGTTAAGTGGGCTACGGCCACGCTAAGGGTAAATCATGTAGACTGTAAAGTCGCAAAGAAAAAATACGGACGTAAAGAAAATATGGAAAATTTTATTTTTCTGAACTATAATATACTAGCTGACCCGCCCCGGCTTCGCTCGGGTGGAATTTAGAAAATCGAGGTGGGGGATGAATTTCCAAAAATCCTGGAACACGTATTTCTTTATTTGTGACCGAAAACCCAAATACCAATTTTCATGCAAATAACTTGAAAAATGACGGGCTTTCATACAAACTTTTACCCCCTTTTAACCCACTTAGGGGTGGCATTTAGAAAAATCCTTTCTTACTGTTATTATGTAGATATATAATGATAAGGTAGGATTTTTTGTAATTCAACAAACGTTTAGCTACCTAAGTACCTATTATAAACTAATTCTTAACTTTTATAAAACTATTTTGTGTAATTTTTTTACTAAGTAGGTACCTATCTATGCATGTAAGTGGAAAATTTATGAAATTAATTTGTTTTGTAAGATAACTAAGCAAATTCATTTTATGAACTTTTTAAGTTTAAGTTTTAACTGCATAGCTTGCATATTAACGATTCAAATTACATTAAAATAACATTTAATCTATTTAATGGATACTATAACAATTTAGTTGCCAAATAAATTAGCACTACTATCTATAAATTTGTCACGGTTTGTTACTTAAAATAAGTAAGTAATTAGGTAGTTGAAGTACTTATCTTTAAATTAGGACATTATGCGTTTCAACTGTGAAGACCGTTGGCATATTTAAATGTTAATCTTATTAAGTTATTATAGTTTTAAGACAAGAAACAACAAGTTTAATTGGCTATAATCAAGTCAAAACAGACCAGACACACATTACAACGTAGGTACAGTATGCGATATGCACACCCAGACCTACCATTACTAAACATGCAAGAAAAGCAAACGACCAAGCAAAAAATACGCACCACCACCACAGAACACACACACACATAATATTCTAAAACACACACAAAGTAACTACGTTTCACTTTAACACTGGAGTAGGTAATCTTTTTATTTATTTATTCAGATATAAGTTAGCCCTTAACTGCAATCTTACGTGGTGGTTAGTGATGATGCAGTCTAAGATGGAAGCGGGCTAACCTGGAAGGGGTATGGCAGTTTTTATTAAACCAATACCTCTTTGGTTTCTACACAACATCATACCGGAATGCTAATTCGCTTGGTGCCACGGCTTTGCCGGTATCTCAGTAGTGTGGGACGCCCTCCGCAGTAAGATGGACTGACGATATAAAGAGGCTGGCGGGAAGTGGCTGGATGAGGAAGGCTGAGGACCGGGTGTGGTGGCGCTCTTTAGGGAAGGCCTATGTCCAACAGTGGATGTCCACAGGCTAATAATGATGATGATGATATCCAGTATCCATTTCATTTATAAATAAAAACAGTGAAACAAATGAAAACAATTGTTGCAAGTGGTAAAAGTAATACCTAAAAAAGTTACAGAGAAATACCTACCTTGCCGATAGTCTTTAGTCTTTACATTTGAAACGCATATTATTTAGTTTATCTGAAATCTGAATGCGATAACGTTGCTCGCGTTGATGTCTTTTCTTAAGAGAGATGTTCGTAGCAGAGTCGTAGCTCGTAGACAAAACCCTAACATTAGAACTAGGAGGAAGGTAGGGAATACTTTATCTAAATTACAAAAGGAAATATTAAAATTCAGGTAAATTTTTTGCCTAAAAAGTAGATGCATTCAAATAAATTAAACTATTATCAGGAATATGAAATAATATAGATAATAAAATAATAGTAATACCTATTTATGATATGACAAGCAGCACTTACCACGCTTAGTTTATACGGTGAATTCTCTGGTGAAGAAACTTATCTATTGGAGGAATTATTTACATAATTTAAAACGATATAATTTTAAAACTAATTAAATTATTAAGTAACAGTCCAGAATTTCCTTAAAACATAGTCCTTTTAAAACCAAAATAAAAAATAAAACCGTGTTCACGAGTTCAGTCACAGATTAAAATTAAAAATAATAGGAAAATAGGCATTACACTGACACATAAAGTATTAGGATTTGGAACGTTCGTTTCGGGGCATTGAGAGCGTCCCTTCACACGTAAGCTCGTCACGATGTACGGAGCACTTGTAACGGTGGGACCGTGTCCGGAGCCCCGCCTACCACGGAACGGAACGGAGGGGAACGATACACCTCTTAGCTTCTTCACACTTGCCGTACCTACTAGCTTAACCAACAGATATGACCTCCCCCTCTCCTATCAATGCTAAATATATCAGTGATGCGCGGGGTGAATTTAACACATATCAAAGGTCAAACTTATTTGGTTATCATTCAAAAGCTTATTAATCAGCTCTGCTATACGATTCTGGCTTTTATTCCCTTACAATAAAGCTCAGGTCGATGGTAAACTGTAGTTGGTTTTCGGCGCATCTGGGCGGGAAGATAAACGTTTGTAAAATTTAATACCAGTAGGTATAAGTAGATATAAACGGTTTCTATTAGGAGGGTGCTATTTATGATCTTAGAGGATTTAGCGCGTTTATGCTTTAGTCAAGTATTATTACGTTTAAAAGGTTCATAGAGATTGGAAAATGTGTATGAGGCTTTTGATAGTATTCTCTTTGATTTTAAATACTTACCTACGATATAATGTAAATAGAAATTTGAACTTTTCTGATCTTCATCATATTTATTCTATTTTATACTATAATAATTTAGGTAGGTACGTTGGGTTTTTGACTATATAATATCTAAGTAGGTACCTAATTTAGCAACTTTAATAGGTAGTATTCGTCAAAAAAGACCACACCATTTTTGACAAATAACAAGGTCATTGCTAAGTGCTAAGTACCATATCGACAAATTATTCATTCTATAGAGATTAGAAAAGTAAGTACAGATACCGCACTAAGTCCTACCTATTGTTGACCAGAGCATTTATAGTATAGCATTAAGAATGATTGGAAAATGTATCTGTAGCTTTAAACAGAGCTTTAGTAGGAAAGTATTTTCGTTGACTCCATTTTTTAATTTAAGGTAGGTATACCTACCTACCTACATAAGCAGAGTTATTTGTCATTATTGGTAAAGTACTTATATTTTTTAAATAACAATGATCCTACTGTTAAATAACTTTTTAACAGATTAAGTATAGATATAGAAACCGAACGTTAATTTTTTTGTCATAACATAAAACTAAGTTAGGTGACGAAGGTAACCCAATATAAAATGTTTCATATTAATTAAAAACATACTTTGTAAATATTTTTAAAATCAAGAGCATTTGTCTGGCTTCAATAAATTCTAGCAGGTCATTAGATGTGTAGGTAGGTATGTACCTAGGTACCTACTCGTACATAGCACCCATTAAAATATTTTTATTGACTTTTCAAGGGCTCTAATTGGTTTTTATTTTATCCTATTTTTAATGTTTTCTATATTTTTAATATACTTAAAGGTAATAGCTGTAACGAAGTGTGGCTCACGTCATGGGAGGCTACGCTGTCTGGCGGTTTAAAGTGCTCTGGTAAAAGGTACAGAAGACTTCCGGAAATGCGCTACGCTAGGCTCTCTCTACTTATCTACCCGGCTCTTTATTTTACCCGGCTGAGTTCCTTGTGAGCTATGAGGGTTACAAACGTGCCAAGGTATGAGAAGAATCAGACTTGAGTACGTTTGGAATCCTCGTAGATTTGATTTAAGTTTACTAATGCCCTCCCGATCAAATTTCGGCCACGGTGGCCAATCTCTAGGTATTAGGATTAGCCAACTGCGCGGGACATAATTGCACAAATTTGTGAACAAAGACACGTGGACAATTATTTCATCATTCTCATAGCCCAGTGACAGGGACGGAAATCTGACACGACCGGAGATAGGTCACGCGCAAGACTAACAGGGAGCCGCTGCTGGATTCAGGCGGCGCAAGTACGTGGCGTGTGGAAGTCCCTCCAAGAGGCCGATATATGTATGTAGTATGTCCAGCAGTGAACGTTTATTGGTTGACGATAAGGATGATGAGGAAAGAAAAACATTTTCTGTCATGTTTGCCCGCTGTCGCCTATGCCTTAGACTAGTGACAGCCAGGCGACAGTCATGGTGTTTAAACAATGGTGATTACGCACCTATTTCTCGGTGTACATGGCTATTTGGACATTAGGTACCTATGTGCTTCTGATATTATCTGTACATGAACATCCTACTGTAATTAGCCGTAGGCAAGTGTTAGGTTCGGTATTTATTAAAAGTAGTTTTTTAGGCTGTAACCACCATTTTTAATTAGAAAATATTAAGGACGCATTTTTGACGTAGGAATATCTTCAAATATATTTCCTCAATATTTTACATTTAATAGGCCGTAGGAAAATAAGAAAATGTATATGTGTAGGTAAATTGTGTTAAATATGAACTTGGGTAGCAATTCTATTGTAGATAGGCAATCTCTAAACTAAACCAAATTTACAGGTCAGAATATTATAGTACTATCGTCTTTACTATGTTCTTTGTTGAGGGTGGCATTTTAGACCTTACACGTCAAGTTTAGTACGTTTAGTTTAATGATTCTGTATAAGAGAATTTCTTAGGGTGCCTAGTCAGAAAAGCAAAAATAGAAAAATACGGTAGTTTAAACGCTAGAAAAATGTACATCTTAAATCTGGCAACCATACAATCAAAATGCTTACTTATCTGTTTATATCTACCTGGCAACCCCATAGTTGTGCAGAGGGCAAGTAGACAACTTTATTTTTCAACTCCTTGGGTAAGTATATTCTTTCAGCTCATGCTCGACTTTCATAAATAACTAATCAAGGAAGTTGATAGAAAACATTAATAAAACGTTAACAGTATTTTTTTATATATTTAACAACGTCGGCACGTGATTTAGCTAGACAACCTATTCGCGATGCATTAATCTATACATTATCTAGCATGTATAATATTCTCTATTATACGATATAACAAACGGGGGTAGATATTTCTAATACCGTATCTCATATAAGTAGGTAGCAACGTTGCTATAAGTTCCATCCTTACTGACAGCTTAAAGTGACAGAAAAACTGATCTTAGTGTCATCACTCATCACATTTACGTTTGATTGAGTGTAATAAATTGAAATATTAGAATGCCTATTTTTGAATTAAACTGTATTTAAAAAATATGACTATATTGGTACTGATTCTGCACACAACTAAATTTAAGAGCATTTGCATTCTCTTTTTACTAATAAGTATAATATGAAAAGTGCAGACATAGTTTGACAGTTTTAAGTTTAATTTAAGAGCCGTCAAACCTCATGACCTCCTTTATAAAAACAAGAAGAACGCGCTGAACTGAGAACCTGTAGGTACCTTTTAAAAGTTGTAAGTACTTATAAAAATGTTGTGTGATAATAATATTTTACCAATGGTCGTCTCCATTGGGCCACTAAGTATTCAAATTTGTTGAAGTTCATTGATGGCAACCGAGACGTCCAATTAAGGTGACCATAGTCCAAAGAAGGCAACTGCTAAAGAAACAATTTTATTGATTTATCTCGAAAAACTATGATTTGTTTTGTTATTTAATATGTTTGTGAATAATTAGTTTAACTCTCAAAGTTTAATTAATTTTAAGCTGTGAAGTTAAGTGATTCAATCATTGCAACCTTCCCCTAATGCTTTGCCCTAATGTCAGACGTAATTAAAAAATTCTAAGGATAGGTATTTCATCTATTTTTTTATAATAATCATTTGGCGCTTTAAAAACGTTGGCGTCGGTTAGTTGTAAAAGGAGCTAAATTGTAAAAGGATCATAAAACGAAATGTCGCGCGCCGCACTATCTGCGCCACAATCTGCGTTTGCACCCGAGCGGGCACCCTCGAATTATGGGGGAATTACTGGACGATGGGCTGTAGTAGCACTGACACTGTGGACTTTGACTTAATATATAAAAGGACGAACTGACTGACTGATCTATCGCACAGCTCAAACTACTGGGTGGATCAAGCTAAAATTTGGCAAGTTATAGCTATTATGACGTAGACATCCGCTATGAAAAGATTTTTTTTTTTTTTTTAAAGAATATTAGCCAAGTTAATTGCTGACTAATATTCCCCTTTCCCCTCCAACTAAGCGTAAAGCTTGTGCTAGGAGTAGGTACGACAATAGTGCAACGGGTGGGATTCGAACCGGCGACCTTTCGGTTTTCAGTCCGCTCCTTTAACCGTTGCGCTATCGAGGCTCTTAAATCATAATTTTTGAAAATCAACCTATGGCCTAAGAGCCAGCGCGTGCCAAACCTTCCTTATTTTATAAAAAACTGTAAGTTTCTCTGCGTATTGTCGCCAACACTAGGAGGAAAGTTTGTTTGGTTGTTTGATTGAATCATAAAGATATAAAAAATCTTACGTCGAAGTATAAAATCTTATATTTTTATTTTCTTCGGAGTACTTACCTAGTATTAGAAATCACGTCATGCATTACCAGAGTGTCGTAGGAACCCGCGCGAGACACCCTTAAACGTTAATAATTTATTAAACTTTAAAGGTGTCTGGCAGGGGGTTGCCACCACACTAAGTAAGTGTCTGGCAATGACATGGCGTGACGTGATTTCTAATACTATTCTGAAGAAAATATAAAAAAAATTGACTTTGTACTTTGACCTAAATTTTCCTTTATTGAGTAGGTAGATACTTACCTGTTATCTCCCAAAGCCACCATGAATAAAGAATTAGCTCTCTAAAAATGTTTGGTGGTAGTTTTCGTGGTCACACTAATTGTACACGTAAAATTTGAAAAAAAGTCACACGCATCTGCGTCCCGTCTTGACGCACGTAGCAATTACACAAGGAAATAACAAAAATATAGCCATTTTTAACTTTCTTTTGCCAGGCCACTTGTCCGAATTAACGTCCAAAAAATTACTCCAAATGAGTTATTGTTTTATAACGTCTCCTTATATCGTAATAACTTTCAAACATGGCAGCTAATACGAGAGATGATGTAAAGCCTGCGAAACATTATATTTTGCGTGTAATTAATGCCATCCTGCTATATATTTCATTTGTCAATGCATGGTAGGCTATAGGTACAAAGCTTCCACGCTTACGACTCTATAAAGAACCTTTTATCTAGAACATTAATTTAGCTACAGTGGTTTTTCCTACAAAATATCTAGTAGGTCAGGGAGGATGGAGGAGTGTAAACAGATAGGTGCAAAAGAGACCGGTATACTTTTGTGAGTGTCACGTGGCGAGGGGCGTGCACGAATAGATAACTTCCTGGCGGTTCCAATTCGCATCCCATTAGCTTTTTTCATTTATTTTATTTCTGTTCATTGAAAAAGTTTTCTTAATTGGTGGCTGGATTCTTGCTTGCATTATTTAGTTATTGAGTTATTATTTCCAACTTTATTGTGCACTTATGAGATGGAATTGGCCTGGATAGGTTTTTTTTACTTTATAGTAAGTATATCATATTCATATCTATCTACCTATTTAAGATATTAATAATAAAAATAGAATATTTATTGAAGGTAACAAAAAGTATAGGTATTAACAGCATAGCTGAATAATTAATTAATCTTTAATTGTTTAATTAAGTAATAATAAAGTAAAATAAAAGTTGCGTGAATTACCTACTTTGTTCCCATATTTATTTCTTTTTAAATAGATTATTAGATATCAAGATATTTATTCTTCACCTATCTAGGGTAAACTCACAAACATAAATGATGTTTTTTGGGTTCCGTACCTCAAAAGGAAAAAAGGAACACTTATAGGATCACTTCGTTGTCTGTCTGTCCGTCTTTCGTGTCTGTCAAGAAAACTTATGCGGTACTTACTTCCCGTTGACCTAGAGTCATGAAATTTGGCAGGTAGGTCGGTCTTATAGCACAAGCGAAGGAATAAATCTGAAAAACGTAAATTTGTGGTTACATCACAAAAAAATTAAAATGTATTCATGAACAAATATTTAGGCTTTACCTAGGTATACATTTTAAAACAGTTTTTCATTTATTTTTATGCATATTTTTTCTTGATTTATCTATAGGTATTGAAATGTCGAAAATATACGATAGTACCTACGGAACTCTCAGGGCGCGAGTTTGACTCGCACTTGGCCTGTTTTTTCACCAATGTCAGCTCTCTGCATTGAACCTACCTATTCCATTGCTAAGAATCGTGAACCCTTCCCATTGATCATAATGGTTTGGGACCATACGGTGAAAACATCGTGAGGAAACCTGCATGCTTCTTAAAGTTGGGTAAAGTCTGCTAATTCACATTGAGCCATTGAAGAAGCGGCGGCGCGGCGCGCGTGGCCGGCTGCCCTTCTCATTCTGAAAGGACCCACGTTCTCATTAGTGAGCCGGTGATTATTTGATCATGGTGATGACGATGACGGCTGGAAAGCCCTACTTTTATGTTAATCCAAAAGCTATGGTTAGTAAAAGTATATAGACCTAACGGCCGGTTCACACATGTCTCCGTTTTACTGTTCCGTTTTATCGTGTACGTTTTTTCTTCGTCGATGGCGTATGTAGTTGTATGAGCGACTTCACACATAGTACAGTATTCTGTACCTATACAGTAAAAAATATCGTTCCGTAAAAAATGACATTCCGTTTTGTCATCGAATACTGGACCAACGGAACAGAAATACGTAGAATTTTAACGGATTGATACTGTGTGCGTGGCGGGCGTACCAATACAACACGACAGCGTCCATCCTTGTAGAATAGCGGCGGTCCTACTGCGAGTTTTCTGTTCACACATCGCATCCAGTAATGACGAATCCGTTGAACGTTATACGGTGCCTATGTGTAAACAGAGCATAAATTTATGACGTATCCGTTAAAAACGTACCAGTAAAACGGACTCCCATTTGTGAACGGGCCGTAATGTCGACACAAAATAATTATTTTGTCATTCGTTAACATATTTTTTCTAATAGACATTTTTTGTATCGTAGCTTAGTGGTAAAAAAAACTCATTAACCGTAGGGACACCTTTCGATACCGCTGCATCTAATTGATAATAAATTACGCACAATCATAACTGGGACATTGTGAGCAGTTATTATTCTATTTTCTGAGACGGACGGAGAGGCTGGTATTAGTGACGGTTTTTATATGGCTTTGAGTAACGGAGGGTGCTTACCGGTTGTTTATTAATAACTAGCTGATGCCCGCGACTTCGTCCGCGTGGAATTAGGTTTTTTAAAAATCCCGTGGGAACTCTTTGATTTTCCGTGTGGGAACTTTTTATCCTGGGAAATCAAAGAGTTCCCACGGGATTTTTAAAAACCTAAATCCACGCGTACGAAGTCGCGGGCATCAGCTAGTCCTACTAATACCTACTAGATTTTTTTAGCTTGGGCGGACGAACGGACGGACTGACAGACAGACAGATAACGAAGTGATTCTATAAGGGACCCTTGTTCCTTTTCAGGTACGGAAACATAAAATAAGAACAATTATTAAATTTAACTTGGCAAAAGTGTTCAATTATTATCGTTGTCCTACCTCGTTTAGTTCAAAAAGTCTCGGCTGGCGCCTCAACCTTTAAATTTCAAACCTTATCAAATCAAATTTCTTTATTTCCAGCCTGGACAGTAATGTAGGTAGGTTCCTACTAATTTTACATAATATGTTCGATAAGATATTATAGATATATTTTTATTTTACTTTACCTTTTATTTTAATTGCTTGCTTTAAACTTCTGGGCTTGGGGCCCAGAAGTTTAAAAAGTGCACAGTGCACCTGGTATCAAACTTCAAGAAGCATGTTTATATAGATCACTTTAATCAAGGTGTTACGGCATGCAAACATTGTCGTGAGTCAATCTTTCTCGCGCGTAATCGTCGGTAGCCTGAGGTTGCTGCGTCGCGCATCGGCTCCGTGACGTACCTACCTATTATATTTGAAACAGCCTATCACGCGTCTGCCACGCGCCATCTCCCATTATACCTAACAGGATACGCCATGCACAATTTAAAGCGAATTAGCGCTTGAGTGTGATCTCAAGTAGCATCAGGTCGAGTTCACTTGGTCACGTTATCCGAGATGGCGGGGGCGCTCCTTCAATCTGCTCTCGTAAGTCTTATATCATAGGAAAGAGAGAGACAGTTAAGAGATAAGACTATACGTGATAGAAAGAAAGGCGTTTGTTTTTAGACCGCAAAACCGTGCGAGCCGAGTTGCACTTTATTGCGTCATGACAAGAGAGGCTATTTATTTGAGCGTCGTTGCGGAGTGAGCCTTTTGTACTTGTCAGGAACCTATTTTTAAGTATTCTGTGGTAGTAGGACCTAGTTAGGTACGTCACAAACAAGGTCACAAATCTGTCTTAGGTGGAAGCATGAACTACGGACATCATGGGTGGAAGGCGGAAACAAGCTATCGCGAAACCACGGAACTATGAACGTCAGTCATAAAATCAAACGCTTGAAACGGTAGAATGGTACCTAGTCACGGCCAAAATCTCCCACTAGACAAGATTTCACCTTTCTATCACCATACCGCAAGACACCGGGCGAATTTCCACCCCGATGTCGTCAACATTCTATCTTCGCGTACGAAACGCTTTGCGTCATCATTCCTTATACGCATGGCTAAGGTCTGGACTACTCTTCCTAGATCAGTGTTTCCTGCCAATTATAATCCGGGTATCTTTAAAACAAGAGTGAATAATCACGTTCTAGGCAAACGCGTCCCATCTTAGGCCATATCATCACATCCCATCAGGTGTGATCGTGGTCAAGCGTGCGCCTATAATGAATATTTTAAAAAAAAGATTTCTGTTAAAAATTATGTTTATGGCATGTAAACATCGTCGCGAGCTTTATAGTTACTTACTACATATACTATTCGCCCGTAATCGGAAGCTATCGCTAGCATAACTGCGGTCAAAAAATCTCGTTGTTTTTTTCGTTAGTGAAGTCGACGAAATTAGAAATTGTCATCAATTCAGTAGGTACAATGAGAAAATCAACACATTTGAATGAAGGCTTCCATGTGATTTTAAATCCGTTTAAGGACTATCCATACTAAGTTCGTAGCTGCTACCACCTTCCAAGCGATAAGAATTTACGAGACAACATTACTTACGTCAAATTATAAAATTGGGCGACGAACATCAGGTGAATTTTATTAGTAAGAATTTATTACGATACAAGATCACTACTTATTAATTTACCAACGATTGGATCGTAATGAATTATGGGAGATATCTTGCTAAAATCAGTTCGTTTTTTGTGTCGTATTATAAAATTTGACATAATCAGGCATTTCCTATTGTAATTTATTTTCACCTGCTGAATAGGAGCAGGAGTCTTAATCAGTATGTTGTCACCGCTTATAATAATTGTACATACGTGTACAAGTACATAAGTATACTACGAGTATAACTGTTTGTTGTGTCATTAGGCGGTAGTTACGATCAACTATTGTACACCGTAAGAATACCGTATCGACAAACTAAACTATACGTTATACCAGTGTAGCCATATCCAAAGATGGAGAAACAGGACAAGAAGAATATTATTTTTCCAAATAAGTAAAATTAAAATATAACTCTAAAAATCAGAAAATTAATTGTTTCTAAGCGACAAACGTCAGCCTGGTGTGTTTTTAAGTAAAATACCTAACAACAAAAGAATTTGCAGATAGGTATTAATTAAATCAAAGGTTTTACTCGCTTGTACTAATACGACTTCTCAATTTTTTTTTGGCACATTATGAGGAAGAATGGTACCATCGAACACCTCATGGTACAAGGTGGGGTAGAGGGCACACGTCCACGTGGTCGTTCCTCAACTAGGTGGATGGACTTAATCCGTTCCGTAATTAAATATCGTCTGTCTCCGAGCGTGGATGTAATGCGCTGCCAACAGAATTCGCTGGAGGGAAATCACAAGAGCGACTGTCAAAATATATAACTCAAAACCACGACCGCTCTACCAAGAGTGAGCAAATAATTTAATTGATAATTTTGAAATGGCATATTTATTCTGAGTACCTAACTACCTAGTCATTTTATCATCAAATCGCTTGCTTTTTCTGCTACCATGTTCGTATAGTCGATTAATATTGGATCACTTCTGCAGTCTGGATAAGGAATTTGGATTTTGTAAAACTTGTTGTATTCTCTTGAAAGACGTGTCCTGTAAAACCGAGATAAATGGCAATCCTACATAAACTGACTAACACTTTGCACAACAGATCAAATTGTCACTAACAGTTACACCCGCTTTACACGAGAATTTAGCGTGTCACATTATATGTATTTTCTATATATAATTTACTTGGTAGACAAATACGTACCTACTTGGAAAATACAAAGTATATTCAATAATTACTCATATTGCATTGTATAATATATAAATCATACTTGTTACCTCAAATTGAAAAGAGCAATCACCGAATTTCTTGCTAGTTTTTTCGGCAGGAAGGCATTCCGAACCAGTGGTTCTGCATTTGACGATTCAAAATTGCTTGTTATTTGAACAAAAATATATATCTAGGAGGGGTCATTTTAAACCAAATCAGTCCAGTAAACTAGGTATCAGAAAAACCTACCAACTGGTTACAAAGTTGTTGTAATTATTCCCGAAAATGCAAAACTTTACCTACGTAACGTACTACTCCTCTCAAAATATTAACACTTTTCTGAAAAACCGGCCAAGTGCGAGTCAGGCTCGCGCAATGAGGGTTCCGTACTACAGTCGTATTTTTTCGACATTTTGCACGATAATTCAAAAACTATGATGCATAAAAATAAATAAAAATTTGTTTTAGAATGTACAGGTGAAGACCTTTCATAATATGATACCCCACTTGATAAAGTTATCTCACTTCGAAAGTTGAAAATACTAATTATTAGTTCATGATCACAATTTAATTTTTTTAGTGTGTATCTAACCCTAAATTCACGGTTTTCAGATTTTTCCCCAAATGTCAGCTATAAGATCTACCTACCTGCCAAATTTCATGACTCTAGGAAGCTCTAGGTCAACGGGAAGTAAGTACCCTGTAGGTTTCTTGACAGACAGACAACAAAGGGATCCTATAAGGGTTCCGTTTTTTTCTTTTGAGGTACGGAACCCTAAAAATGGTAAACGTGTTGATTTAATTTACCATATACCTACCCAATAGGGTAATAGGTATAATCCATAGAGGTACCTAGTATAAAACATCAATTATATAACCACTTCGGTTTACAAATCACTCTATGAATGACAAATCACCTGTAATCTTTATCAGTCAAATAGGCCTTAGCACGCATTCACACAAAACCTTAATCGATCCTTCGAATGTCACAAAAAAGCTTTTATCTCAATTTGCTCAACTGCACTCGACTCGACACACTGACATTTTTCTCAGTAGCCGTCTAATTAGTTGAATACAAATTACCGAGATTGCATCCATGCTGTAATAATAATTATCAGGTGTGCAGAATTATCATTCCAGAACTAATTGAGGAAATCTTTTGCGCAATAAAACAGGGATTTAAGGCACGCGCCGAAGCTTAAGCTTATTATAAAGTGGAATATACACTGGAGTCTGTTATTTTTACATATGAATGTAAAATTACGTTATACTTAGTACTTACCCTGTCCAATGTAAATCAGATTCAATATAGGTACTAATAAGTTTAGTTTAGGAATAGTTAAGATATTTCGATTTTTCTTTGGACCTCCGCAGTACCTATTGTATTTAATTTGAACCGCTAAACCTATCTTGAAGAAAATTGGCACAGAGATAGTTTTCACTTTAGAATTACTCGATGGTTTTCACCCTGGAGATGAGCTAGGAATAATTTTATCCAGGAAAATCAAAGTCCACCCTGACGACGCGACGTTGCGGGCATCAGCAAATTTTAAGAAATGAAGCTTAACAATTGTTATTGTTTTACTGTCATAAACTATTCTATAGCTTAGGAGTTGATAAAATCTTTATAGAGTCTAAGAAGTTTTGATTGCTCTTTGTAGAGTCACCAACGTGTTTTTATTGTCAAGGGCTAACTTCTATCTGAATATAGAATTTAAAAAAAAACTTGAAAATTAAATTATTAAATGATCATCAAGTGTACCATAGTCTTTAGAATGACGATCATTCCCTTTAGACAGGTGAAGGATGACAGATGACAGGTAGTGTCTTTGTTCGGCATTTCGCTTTCGTGATAATGCCATATAACAACACTCCACAATGATGGGTATATCAGATATCTAAAGTGCAGAATTTCGACTATTGGAATTAGAACACGAAATGGTCAGCATTCTCTATGGGAAAAATGAAATAAGTGGACAGTGGAAAAAATAGAGTAACGGCATTTTATTGAAATATCATTTTGTTTATTTTTATTAAAAATTGAAATAAATAGCTGAGTATAACTACTAGCTGAGCACCTATACCTACATGAAATGAAATCACTATTTTTTTTTTATCTATTTGTCTACTCTACACCTTCAAAAGGAAAAACTACCTAGCATCTTAACGTATATACCTACCTACTGCTGTATTTAAAAATCTGAGATTTTGTAAATAGGTTTTCACGACTACTTAAACTAAGAAAGCATTTCCAGAAATTCCACCAAAGCGAAATTGGAGAGTTTGAGTAATATTTTTGAAAAGCAATAAGTAGTACCTATCTCTCTGTCCGGTAGTTCCTTCATTACCAAAGACCGTAGTCTTTGCAAGACCCTAACCTCGAGTGGACCAGCTGTTTCCATTATCCTATGTTCTACAGCTTGTATGATTTGCAGCTGATCAGACCACCTTGTTGGCGAGCAGCCTCTCGCTTTCCAGCGGTCAGTGTTGTTTATAACGATGCGACTAAAACCGGCGCAAGACCGTAACGTGTGGAAGCCCCTAGCCTACAAGAGACCTATATCTATCCAACTGTGGGCGTTGATGATGATAAACAAATAAATAATAAACAAATAAAATAATCTATGTAGTTATTGATAGCTATGTGTGAGGCCCTGCCTCCTGAGGTAGTGAAAACTGTGTTTCAGGAGGCAGTGTCTTCCCATAATCTGTATACCTACTTATATAAAATTCAAAGTCCTGAATGACTGACTTATTATATCGTCACACAGCCTAAACCGCTGATCCTAGAGATATAAAATTTGGAGGGTGTGTGTGTGTAAAAAGTAGGTACCCACTAAGAAAGGATTTTTCAAAATTCCACCCCCAAGTGGATTAAATGGGGGTTATGCAATGTAGTCCGCGTGGACGAAGTCGCGAGCTAGTAATATCATAAAACAACGAACAACCACTTATTATAAATTAAAAACAACTAGGTACCTACTCGTAATTGAAAATTTTAATTATTTAAAAGTATACTAAGAGCGTGTGATGATAGTCGTCTCCCTCAGTACTCCACTTGAGTGAAGCGTTGGCAGAACACGTAGGACGTATAGGTATCCAGTAAGACTGTATTTATCCACGGATTACTGCCGCAACCGAAATAACAATAAAACACACGCGTGTGTTTTTATTAGTAGCTTATGCGTTTGTAATTTGTCTTTTATATCTTGTAATTTGTCTTTGAAAGGATGTGCGAGTACGTGATTATGTACTGTTGAACGATTAGCCTTCTTCGCGAATTTTATGACTCCAAATTAGAGGATTTAGTTCCTCTCTGGCATTCATATTTGAAGTTCCTCTTATATAAGTAATTTGTCTTAATATATACTTTTCTTTATATTCGATTTAATAAAGCATAGTTTCGGAACCTAACAAGTATAAATTTAACCTTATTTAACTAGTATTATAATAGTAATACCTTATAATATACTTGCAACACCAGAATCAGTTTCTTTATTGGTTATTTACATGTTTATGAGTGTACTTGGATACTTTTTTGACTAAATAATCTTCTTTTATCATTGTAGTTAGTCGGTTTTATTTTTTTTTAAAATACACGCGTAATATTATAAATGTAGAAGAAACCGGCTTTACTCACGTATTTAGTCAACGTTAGCCCAACTAGTTTCGAACCCATCCAGGGGTCCTTTTTCACAGGGACTCAGTTCACAAACGCGTCCCGGTTGAGACTAGTCGAGCTAACGTCGACTAAAAACGTGAGTATAAAGCCGGTTTTTTCTACAAAACTGCTCACGATAGTTTCTCCAAATATTCAATAGAACTATACAAGCTATGAAACTATATAAGCATAAATTATATTGAGTTGTTAACCTTTTGGGTCACTTTTACTTGTAGGTATGCTGTTACGCAATAAGAAAATCGACATCGTCAAAAAAATTAACTCAGCTGTGGTCCCTCTATATCCAGGTGCAATTTGATTAGAATTCTTAAGTATTTAAAGTAAATATACGTAAGTCAAAAGCAAAAATTGACCTAATAAAGGTTATTTGCATACACGAGAGACATTATCTTGATATATGCGGGCGAAAGCCAAAATAATATTAAGCTTACATGGCGCCTTCGATGAACAAGAACTACTTATATATCGATGCATGGCGCACAAAAAATAAATGAAGTTTAAAAAGTCTTAGTCGTAGGTGACCCTTAACCCCGCGCTTCACTCAGGATTCTAAATGCAACACCCTCGCTACGCTCGAAAGTTACTCTGAAATCCCTCGTTACGCTTGGGATTTATCCCGGCGCCCGTGACGTAAGACATTACATTACACCTATATTGATCAATTTACTATTAAACTTACTCAAATTGTTTATTTGCTCTAAATTAATTTTCCACTACATATACCTATAATATTTTTATAATCGGTATGTAAAATATAACTGACTAACCTTTGCTAGTGTGCATATATTTAGGCTTTTTAAAGATCCCGTTGGAATTTCGCCAAATCATTTCTTAATGTACTTAGTTACGTCTACGTTGTAGATGAACTTACATTATATCCAAAACTTTAAGTTTCTAGACAAAACGCTTTAAGCTTAACGTTAATAGTCGGTTTGTTTATGTTTATAAATATGAAAAGAAGATAAAATGTAGAATAGCCATTTTCTTACTATATAAAGCCAGCGTCATGTAAGCTGAGCTTTCTTCCATGTTAACACCGTGTAACATGTAAGACATTACACTCATTGTGTTCGGGAACCTATATTTTAACAAAGGAAAAAGAAGATTATTATAAAAATTATATAAAGGAACACCCGTATCATTTTTTCTCTACTGCATAATATATTATTATTCTGTCAATTAATGTTTAAAAATAGATTTTTTTTAAATAATCAACATCAAGAAACTAAGAAAGTCCACTTTAGACACAGCAAAAAAAACTACGAAGGTTTCAATTTAGGTTTAAGGTTTAGGTTCTAATGATCTTTTTTAATTGCGCCCAATTGCACCATATTTCATTAAGAAATATGTGAGTACAAAAATTCTCCGTATCCTAAACACAAGAATCCAAATTAAATATCAAATTACAAAAAAAATGTGGCTTAAAAAATATATCAAATTGATTTTTTACAGGAAGAAAAAAACTGGCCAAGTGCGAGTCAGGCTCGCGCAATGAGGGTTCCGTACTACAGTCGTATTTTTTCGACATTTTGCACGATAATTCAAAAACGATGATGCATAAAAATAAATAAAAATCTGTTTTAGAATGTACAGGTAAAGACCTTTCATGTGATACCCTATTTGATATAGTCACTCACTTCCAAAGTTGAAAATACTAATTATTAGTTCATGACCACAATTTAATTTTTTTTGTGTGATCTAACCCTAAATTCACGGTTTTCAGATTTTTCCCCAAATGTCAGCTATAAGATCTACCTACCTGCCAAATTTCATGATTCTAGGTCAACGGGAAGTACCCTGTAGGTTTCTTGACAGACAGACAGACAGACAGACAGACATTAAAGTGAACGAAATAATAGAACCTAATGTACGTATATAATAACTGAGATTGGCAACTGGCAAGAAGTGACACAGGATAGGTAGGACGTCTATCTAGCATTTCAAAAATTAACTATAAGAGCTGTTTTAAAGCACATAGAAAACTGCTATTATTACTACATAGAGGCATAATAATATTATGAGCAGACTTTTGAAAGTCATTGCGCCCACGAAATAAAGGTGTATGCATTTTTCAAATTAAATTTGAGTACCTGCTTACATTTTTTAAATTTATTCGTGGATACTTTAGTAATTAGTATCATTAAAACAGAACATGAAATTTTCAATACTAACGTCGCAAAAAACTCTTTAACCAAACTGAACCAACGTGTTGTGCAACTAAGTATAGTGTTATTATTGAAAGAAAATATTACTTCATCGATAGCCCTGAGGGTCACAATATGCACATTATACAATATTATCGAAATCAGTTCAAAGCATCCATGACTGTGCATGCGCACGCGACGTATTGGGTGATATAGGGAAGGGAACGTACTAAGGCCGGCCATTCACGGACTGCTCGAGCGGTTAGCCAGTGATCAACATACACGGACTGCTCTTGCAGTCAGAGTCAACAGCTTGAAGCTGCCGTCGAGCAGTTAGCTTAACTTCAAGCTTCAAGCAATTTCAATGCGGGCGGGAAGCGTGCGCGACGTGGAATGAGGAGCGCGGGCGGAGGTAACTGCGCGAGAGCGGTCGACAGCTCGAGCAGTCAGTGTATGCCTGGCGACTGCTTGACCGCCCAACCGCCCGAAGCAGTTGCAACTGCTTGAGCGGTTCGTGTATGTACCTACGTACGTAGAAGTCTGTAGTTCAATACGCAGTCGCAGCTTGAAGCAGTCCATCCTGACTGCTTCAAGCTGTCCGTGTATGGATGGTCTAATCGATGTACGTTACAGAACATTTTGTATTTTGAAAAAAATATTAGCCATGTTAATCATGACTTTCCCCTTTCTCCTCCAACTAAGAGTAAAGCTTGTGCCACAACGACAACACGACAACAGTGCAGTGCAACGGCTATAGGGTTTGAATCACCGACCTTTCGGATTTCAGTCTGCTCCTTTAACCGATGAGCTATTGAAAGTGTGGGAGGCTTGAAAGTTTGGGAGCTGATGGCCGTGCTATGAAAAAAATCACACTTATCTCGTCGTTTAGAATAGCGGCCTCTTAGACTCCCTAGCTATCGGTCCCCAGCCTCCCATTAAACGAGGCAGCCTCGCAAAGCATTGGATTGCTGGGCAGTGCAGCCATATAATACTACTCTATGGTGCAGCCGGAATGGACGTGCCTTGACCGTGGCAAATGTGCAACTCTGGGCAGAGGCCGCACCGCACGGTACGATAGCGTGTACCTAAAATCACTTAGGGAGCAGGCACGCTTGTTTTATTAAAAGCGCCCGTAACATAAAATAGGCTTGCAGATGTTGTAACTAATAAACATAAAAGAAAAATCATGGAATTCCTTTCCTGTTCCATAATTTATAAAGTAACAAGCGTTCAATTTTATTTTTATCACGCATTTGAAAACTATGCATATCTAAATTTATTGAAAAAATGTAAATCTCGATTTTCGTAAATATTCAAAAGGAAATCACTATTCACTATAGTGTCTCACTATTGACATTCGACACAATATCGACTCAATTGACGGCACTAAAATTTAAATTACACATTTTACAATGCGTAAAAATTAAGAAAATTATAAGAGTTGTTCCTCACAAAGCCAGCAATGTAACTATGAAACTTTCGTATTGGGTGACAGAGTCGTAACTTTAAAACATTGTGGTACAAGTTTCAAACGCACCTGTCCTGCGCACGCGTTGAAAAAACAACCATAATTCCAAACAAATTACTCTCATACACATGGCGACACTCTAACGTTTTAGAAGGCGCGTTAATTCTCAATCGATTATGCTCATTAAGTCGAAATCTGAAAGGTGAAGACTGTTAATTAGCATAAATACACAATAATATGATAAGCTAAGTGGTACATGTTTGTATAGGTGCACTCTAAAGCTGCTAAAGGGTTCATGTTTATTTGTTTCTTATTAGCTAATGATAATATTATTAAAATTATAATATAATAATTAACTTAATTATTTATGGCATGATGAAGTCGTTATATTTGATATCATACTCGTATAAGCCATACAATATTTTGTTTGATATAATAACGAACCACATAGCCCAGAATACCCTCAATAAAAATACTTGAAAATTCAATCAAAGAAGCCTAAGTACGTTCATGTTCGGCCAAAATTAATACAATGTATTTATCCGTAATCTGTCGTCGTTCAGCAAATTTGCTATTTGTGAAAAAACACACCAATTTTGACAACTAACAACCTTGCTATATAACTTATTGACAGATACTTATTAATATACTTACCACTAAGTACCTACTAACAGTGAAAACACAAAAGAAAAACATAAAACACCTGCCTATTGGAAAAAGGCACCGAATAGGATTTGAAATAACTCCATGCGCAAAATCTCTCCCATCAACTTACAAGTTGGATTAATAATGTGCTTAGCTAGCTAAGCTAGCTTATCATAACTTCAATAGTTATTTGGTATCACAAATATGGTACAGCACCCTCCTTTTGTGTATTTTCAGTGAACTAGAAAATCTATAAAAGATCACACGCACTTTAGTAGGCGTGATAAACATTTGACTGACAACAGCTTTTATTATTGAACAATTCTTTGAGGGGGATTTGGGGATACTTACACAGCAAGTCTAAACAGATGGAAATGTAATATATAATATGATAAGCACTCTTTATACTTGGGTTAAATTTTGACTAAAAATTAGTGGGGAAATATTAGCAATAAACTGCTTTATCCTCTTTGAAATACCAAGCGCCTCATTATGAATCCACACACATACATTGACTTCTCTAATCTGTGAATCCACATGACATTATATGAAAGAGCAGTCATTATTTAAAGCAATTGATGCAGAATTAGTGCAAAATATCCATCACATGTATTAAAAAAAATTAGATAAGATAAACTTACTTATTATTATATGTGAAAGTTTCGATGTAACTTACTTACTTACTTACTTCTTCACGACTGAACTGATTTGGCTGAAATTTAAAATGGAGAGGATATACCTTATAGGTGTACTCGGAATTAACATATTATAATAAAGCTAGGTCCATTTAATTGCGGAAAATCACATTCACACGAAGTCGCAGGCATCATTTAAATAGTTTTACCATTAAAATTATAACCCCATACTCATGTCCTCCTCAGAAACAGGGTTTTTATTGATATTCTTAACTAAATAAAATTAGATATAATATATTTGGTTGAAGGTGTACAAAATGGTCCAATAAATCGGAGCAATGTGTCGCGAACACATAAAATTAACGAAAATATTTACAGCGAGGCTGTGGCAAAAAAAGCTCGCCGCGACCGGTTGCACGATTGTTATGGGAACACGAATTTGTCCGAAATATTTCCACTCGCATTATACGGTAGAAACATTGGTAATTATGATTTTAGTTGCTCGCATTTTACTCCAGATTTGAAGTTATTTTAAATGTGTTTCATAAGACGTACTTTCAACATAGGGGCTTCTTAAGAGGACGATTCAGACGACATGTGTACACAACCTTAAAGCATTGCATAAAAGTTGAATATGCCGTTGGAATCGTTCTTTAAAGAAACCCCTATCTTGACTATGCATTCGAGTGTTAGTGTCATGGTAACCCCCTGCTAGACGCTCTTAAAGTATAAAATTTTAAGGGTATAACTAAAACATTAATAACTTTTTATAATGAAAAAACAGCCAGGGACATCATTTGTCAAAGAATAGTTGATCCACATTCCACACATTTTATTTCATGTTTCAATCTTATAAAGTTCTAACACTGTGTTCAGTCCAAAAAAGTCCTTCGAAATTCGTTTACTTGTGAATGAAACAGTTTTTATTGACTCTTGAAAAAAATTTATTTAGAGATTTTGAAATGACCGATTCAATTATTATAATCCACAGAGAAATTCTCGGCTTTCGCCCAGTTAACAATAAACTTGATTCCAATAAACATCACGGGACGTGGTCATTACGTCAAGTTATGAACAAGTTCGGGCAAGTGATACAGGCGCCGAATTAATTCTGTTTGCTTTGCGATTAATTTGAATTTTAAATGACCAGGCAATTGCTTATGATGAAAGCACATAATGCGAGATAATGACTGGTTCGTGATTGAAGAAGTTTCAAGTTTAAAACAAGAGTGATGTTTTATGAAAATTTTACGACTGAATGAAATTATAAAAGGCAATTTTTTTTCCTAAGTACCTAGTTCCATTGTAAAAAGATTGACTGCGCGCACGCTGGCGACGCCATAATTTTTACTTGGTGGGATGGTGGGACGAAAATCTTGTACTTACAGTGCCATCAACTTATCTATTTAGGCGACTGCGTCGTTAGTGGAGAATTCGGTTTTGCTATTTTAAAGAAATTCACCACGTAAAAATGAATTTGAAATTCTTTCACCATAGCGAAGATTTTAATATATTGCAATACTAACTGATGCCCGTGTGTTTGTCCGCGTGGATTTTGAAATGGCGGCTTACGTGGCTCTAGTTCCAATTTGCCTACTTGAACAGATAAGTTGGTGGCACCTCAACCGCTGTGGTGCAGTGCGGTGCGCTGCGGTGCACTGCAATGGGGTGTGCTGCGGTGCGGCGCGATACGGTACGCTACGGGGCAGTGCGGTGCGGTTCGGTGCGATGCGCTGCGGTACAGTGCGGTGCGCTGCGCTGCGGTACAGTGCGGTGCGGCTGCGGTGAGGTGCGCTGCGGTGCGGTGTACTGCGCTGCGGCGCGGTAAAATGCGAAGTGCGCCTGGCCTGGTGGCACTGTGGCAAAATATAGCCTATGTCACTCAAGAATAATGTTTCTACTGGTGAAAGAATTTTCAAAATCTGTTCAGTACAAACAAACTTACAAACACCTCTATAATATTAGTATAGATTGAAGGCATTTTTTGCATTGAATATGTTGTACATTATCATTATGTTTTAAACAATTGCTACACTAATGTAATAGCAACCCGTATACCTAATACAGATTACAACCCCGGGGCGTCGCGCGTTCGCAATTACACACATGCGAGCCGCACTACCGGTGGTCAGCTGAGCTGCCACACTTGCGACATGGAATACAACACTTTTGCACGCGGAATTACACGTGTGAGACTTTAAATACTTAATAACTCTTAAAATTTTAAACAGTAAACTCCGAAGTACAGGCTGCCAATTTCTAAACTCTGGGAAAAATTCTTGACAGAAAAACCCTATATCTTCTTCTGGCCCAACCCGGGCCTTAAACCCGAATCCTCATGATCCGCAGCCCTAAGCTGTAGTCACTACACCATCTATCTAGATTCTAGATCAACGAGAAAGTAAAAACTAAAAAGCAATTATAAATTTTAAGGCGCTTGTTCTACACGTAACGGCATATAGAGCTCTGAATTTACACTGGAATTCATAATCAAGACAGGGGCTTCTTTAGGGGACCAATCAGTTCAGACAAGATGAGTCATATCCTGATCCAATTCTGCCTCTGTATACTGTTATTATTCTGGGCCCTGCTTCATGGTTATGTCATGTGTGTAACTTTTCAAGTTAATGTTAACTTTGGGGAAATCAGCGAAGATTGTACAAAAATGTCAAACACGACGTTTCCCCGTAATGCCCACTCTATTGTCCGCTCCGCTTATCACCAGCATCACACCCTTAAGAAGCATGTGCAAAACCGACTGGTCCTGATCACGCAAGCGTTTGCTCTAATTTCCTTACGGATCCTCTTTGCCCCCGGGACGCCCGGAAATTGCTCGTAATTTTTACGCCTAAATCGATTTGTTTTTGTTTGCGGTTAGATTTTCTCACCTGTTACACGTCACGGGTTAGATTTACGTTATTTACTGCACGAGATCTCTTCCCTGAGTGTCAATAGACTCAAAAAATCAAATTCTTAAGATTGGGCAAAGTGGACGGCAAAATGTAGGAAAGCAGACCCCACCTAGGAGAAAGACTTGTCGATGGCAGGCAATGATTCCTTCGGCTTCGTGTCTACTTAACTGCACGAGTCAGTCAGTTCTAAATTAAAAGTTAAAAAAAAAATATCGACCTTTTAATCGCCTGTTTAGAGACTAGTAAGGTAATATCGCCATCTTCTTATATTAAGTAATAGATCTTCGAAGGTGAAACAGATTTATTATTATTATTTGCACTAGAATACGTTCTTTAGAATTATCAATAATTATCTCGTTTTCCTTTTTCTTGGCGAGTTTAAAAGGAAACTTCAATGAATTGCTATTACTTATTATCATTTTATTAGATTAGGTACTTAAAAGTGATTGCAATACTTTTATACATAAGACCGTTAGTGAATTTCTTGTGAAACCCAAAGCATCAATAAAGATCTGCAGAGCTATTAAAAGAATAACTCAACCGCGTAAAGTGGTAAGTAGGTACTTTAACACTATGCCCATCTCAATAACACAACAATTCTTGTCACGTTCTCACCTGGGAACGAGTATCACCATAAAGCATTAGAATCCAGATATTTTCCCCTATTTCGCACCTTCCTAATGGTCATAGCCCTATTAATTATCCCATATAAAGGATGCGGTATAAATTAATTTACCGCTTATTAAAACACTTCAAATTTCACAACTAAAAGAATCGACTGGAGATTCTTTGTACTCTACGATATTTTTGTACGACATCTCTGAGAACAGACCAAAGCTGACGATAACGAAATTTGTGTCCCAGCACTATCAATAAAAAAAAGTTGAAATTGGCTCAGGTTTAGATGTTATTTTGGTCAAAGACGCCTTCGATCGAATAAAAAAGCATTACCTACTCACAAATTGGAAATTATCATATTCGTCGTTTGTTTCAAGATCCCATTACATCAAGTATTCTACTTCCAAACCTTCCCGATTATCTCAATATGTTCGGGTACAAGAGCGTGATTTTCTCATCACACTAGTCGCTGGGAGTAAGGCGGCTTACATAAATCTCAGAGCCACTCTTGACACCACGTTCCTTTCTCAATCGTACATCGTTCGACTTTTTGTCGTTTCGCCGCACTCGGTATTCCGCGGGCAAAAACAACCGAATCAAAATTCTCCGATCGCCACATCTTTTATTTATGCCCACCGTTTCGACTAACAGGCGTAATTTTTTCCGCTAAACAATCAGTTTTGTCCGAAAAATGCGAGACGGGAAGAAGACATAAAAAGGTACGTCGGATTGCTTCGAATTTTTTCCCGTCTTACGCTTCGCTCATACATATCGAGATATGATGAGCGGCTTCTATAAGGGGTTCACTCGTTTATTCTAGAAAAAGTGCACTCTCGAGCCGCCTATTGTTCTCGCAGCGAGGCTCTGTTGATCATAGATTGTTGCGCATTCTTGTAATATATTTCAATTTTAAATTGAAATCATATTTTAATGACGAGTAGATGCCCTCCAATGGGTCAGAGTAAGACTGACCGATATAAATTGATCTTCCTCTTCTAATTGTCTGTAGCCTACATAGAGGCCAATGTATAAGTGCTCCTCTACTTGACATGCAAGTAAACGATATAACTTTTACAGCCTCTATATAACTGGAGGATCAAATTGTACGATATTCTATTCATGCTGTTAGGCTTTTGCTTTCTCTATATAATATGTACAGAGTTTATATGTTGTGTAATACCCTGCCAAATATTTGCATCCCACCAGCGTAGTCATCTACTTCTGACACAATAAGATTGAGAGGATAATGGAAAGTATGTCTGATTTTCTTTCATTGAACTGGTTCCACATTTTACTTTTACTTTGTCTTAGCTTGTCAGTTTTCAGATTGAAAAGCCAGTTCAGTTGGTATCATTAACAACGGAATAAAAATCATTAGCGCAATCTTCGATCTAAAACCCTTGTCCCATTTAAACTTCCTAGTTTTTACAATCATAAAGCTTTCATCCGCTAATGTGAGAGCATCGATCCGGACGATTTTATCTCTCTCGCTTATCAATTTAATAAACAACTTTCCAAATATGAAGCAATAATAAAATTGCTAGGATCTCATCAAAATACCGATCAGCAGATCATATTACAATGGCATCGGTTACGGTATCTCGATGAAAATGACTTCCACGTTCATATCTACCGGCATCACTAACATTTCTCTAAAAATGCATCTTAGGGAATAAGTCTGTATGGTGTAGTGGTAAAGACTGAATTCGCTTGGACCTTTATCTCACATAGTATATAGTCAAGGGTCGTTGCTTGTATCCACCGGTTTATCGACAAGAAACAGCGTGGAATATTGCCGTGTGCGCTAATGACGTGCGTTTCTGCGCTTTAATTGCGATCAAACAGACAAACTTGCTTACTTGAGCACTTTCACCGTCTTTTTCCCATTAAAATAAGGCTCATAATTTACTTGGACGAGTGTGTAGTGTATGTTTGTCGTGACAGTCTGGTCGCATCGTCCGCATGAAAAATGTATGAAGTCTCATCTCAAGTTGTGAGTAAAAACGTTTCGTATTGAAGTCCATTTTGATTGGTGTTCGGATTCAAGGGGTTTTATATTACACCTAAGAAATGTCCAGCGGTACCGAGTAACATGATTAAAGTGTTCCTATTAGAGTTGGAACTACAATAATAAGGCAGTAAATTAAAAGGCTTCGTTATTTTCATTAGTCTCAGGGTTGAGGAATAATATAGTCATTATTACATTTCTCAGAAAATAGCAGACAGAAAAACAAACAGAACCAAAAATATTATGACGTTACCCAGTGAATTAACCTAAACACTTTATAAACTAGCTACTTGATATATTTGATCCTTAAAATAAAATTGTAGCTGAGAATAAACTTGTACTTATTTTGATCATATTTTATGAAAGCATAATTTTGTACTTACCTACTTATTCAAGAAAACATTGCAGACACAGACTGTTTTTAAAAACTTAAGAAATGTGTCAATTAACCATCTTTGGTGATACTCCAAAAAAAGAATTAAAAAAGAAATTTTCTCAAGATCATGTCGTCGGCTGTTATTTTTGTGAGGCCATCGTCACAACAGTGCTAACAACATTTTTAACAATCGTCCTGTTCTGCCCATCCAAGGTTCATTACGAATTAGTTCCGCGTATTGCCACCCGATCGCCGCCGGCGCCACACTACATGGTCCCAGAGACAGCCGTAAAATGTTCTCTCTGTACAGTACAAAAAATTAATTAAAATCTAACTTCATGCTGCAATTCCTGCATCATCGCATCATCTAAGGAAAACAGCTTTGATGCAACTGTATTATGTTTTTACTACTTATCTGAGACTTTTGCACTAATTGGCTTACGATTCACTTGCTCTAAAAAGATCCTTTACGACTTACGCTTTACGAGACTTGGGGCTCTACCGCCGTAGAACGACAACTAGTGTAACGATCGACCTCTGATTGGTCGACACTCTCGTAAGTCGTACTATTGGCTGTCATACATTGTTGCAGCAAGAATTCAGCCAATTAAAACAATTACTGAGAGTGTAACAATGACTGATGCAGCTTTTCCGTAATCCGCCAGCTGTTATAATTAAATGCATGTGTATAACTATGAATAATAAATATTCTATATAAATAAAAGGAAAAGCTGACTGACTGACAGACTGACTGATCTACAACGCACAACTTAAACTACTGGACGAATCGGGCTGTTTGGCATGCAGATAGTTATCATGACGTAGACATCCGCTAAGAAAGGACTGTTGAAAATTCAATCCCTAAAGGGGTAAAAAAGGAGTTTAAAATTTGTATAATCCACGCGGATGAAGTCGCGGGAAAAGCTAGCATAACAATAAAATTAGGATTTTTTATTGTTGTTTCTGTTATTTTATGGTTTTTTGTTTCTGTTATTTTATTTTTTAATTACTGCTGTTTAATTTTATCATATTTTTTAAAAATATGATAACAATGAGTATGTCAATAAGTGAGGGAAATTAATAATATAGGTTTTCAATACTTTAAACAATAACTAATTTGCTACCTAATCGTAATTAGATCTAATTATTATCTTACTTGTACAGTGATTCGTGACTTCTTGCTATCTGAAACTTACAATTTTACGTAGGTACTTAAAACAACATATCGAAAAGTTGCGGCCAGCTCTCACTCTAACAGTTCTTGAGAAATTGACATCTCATTGCAGGATTTCAAAATATCGGGGACTAATTGCTCCTTGAAAAAATGAGACATGACTTGTATGTAAGATAGATAAATACCATTGAAATTTTGCTAAACGACGGTGGTCGGTGAAACAACTTTTTATTGCGTACGTAAAGTTATTTTCGTGAAAATGGGTGTTCCTGTCCGGATTTTCTGGTACAAGTTTTATTATAATACTAGCTGATGCCCGCGGCTTCACCCGCGTGGATTTAGGTTTTTAAAAATCCCGTGGGAACCTTTGATTTTCCAGGACAAAAAGTAGCCTATCCGTGGTAGCCCGTCCCCGAGATGCAAGATATCCCAGTACCAAATTTCGTAAAAACATTTTAGCGCATGATTTTTTAAAAATCCCGTGGCATCCTGAATTAAGAATTTAAGAATGCAATTCCTTACAGCATCAGGGATGAGGAGTTGGGTCCTGGAGTTCAACATAGTCTTCACTTGGTAGGTACCTCCAATATCAATTTATAACCGCAGTTTTTCTGAAAAATCAAAAGTTCCCACGGGATTTCTAAAAACCTAAATCCACGCGGGCGAAGCCGCGGGCATCAGCTATTTTATTAGTATAGATGGGCATGGTACTGTTTTAAGGGTTCAAAATAATAAACATTTATACCTACTCAGTGGTGTACACAGTCATACCACACGAGTAGATTCCTACCAGAGTTCATCTACCATCTCTATCATCAGGCTTTTGTTATAATATTTTATGAAAAGTTCTCATGGAGACAAAGCAAATTACTCCAAATTTGAGTTTTCTGTGATAGTACCATCATAATATTATGCCATCAAGGTTCCAAAAATGTCCTATCATAGATAGATTTTATCCATGAACTTTTACAATTAGTGCTATTAAAAAAAAAAAAAAAAAAAAAAAAATTAGTGCTATTGAATCGTCAACTGAATCTACCACTGGTTCGGAATGCCCTTCCTCCAAGAAGATCCAGCAAGAAACTAGGCGGTCGCTCTTTTCACATAATCAATGTAGGTATTATAACAATCACTATAATCGCTTCGGCTGTGTATGTATAAGATACTGCTGCTTTCAGCTTAACTACCATGTCTATCACATTTCGGTTAAGAAGATGGAAGTGATAAAATTAACAGATAGACGCTTTCATAGTAATATAGATTTTTGTACAAAAAAATTCGCACGCGCTTTTATTTTAAAGTAGATGATGCCCGCGACTTCGTTCGCGTGGACTTAGTTTTTTTTAAAATCCCACGGGAACTTTTAGATTTTCCGGGATAGAAAGTAGCCTATGTTCTTCGCCGGAACAAAAGCTAACTCTGCACCAAATTTCGTCAAAATCGGTTAAACTGTTGGGCCGGGAAAAGCTAGCAGACAGACAGACAGACACACTCGCATTTATAATATTAGTATGGATAATATATTGATTGATGCAACTTCATCTGCATGGATTTACCTTCCGAGGGAATCCCGTCTTTTTTACTAACCCAAAAGTATAAGTTTTGCAAAAGTTTTGCGTGGGTCAAAGTACTTCTCATACTGAGAACAGTCCCGTGCTCTGTAGTGAGCCGATGATGGGTTAGTCATGATGATATACACTTGTGTACATTTTTATCATTGCATTTCGTTCTAATAGCTCCTGTAGGGCATGCCCTCATCTCTTTAATTCGCGCGCCGTGTTCCTGCGTCCTGGCTGATTATATGGAGTTATAAGCTCATAAAGACATGCCCCTTTCAATTGATTTACTACTCATATTTTGGTAATGGAGCTATAGGATGTTTTAATAGTAAAATTAAAATTATTATTGGAATCAGTACCCCTATTATATCTAAATGCGAAAGTGCGTTTGTTTGTTGGTTTGTCCTTCAATCACGTCGTAACGAAGCAACGGATCGACGTGATTTTTGCATGGGTATAGTTTAAGACCTGGAGAGTGACATAGGCTACTTTTATCCCAGAGATCCCAAAATTAAAGAGTTCCCGCGGGATTTTCAAAAAGCTAAATCCAAGCGGATGAAGTCGCAGGCATCAGCTAGTTTACCATAGAAATGAAATTATTAGTTTACCAGTAATAAGCGGTGATAGCTCATTAGCTAAGATGGTGGCCTCCTATTTGGGGGGATTAGTAGTTTGATATCCCATGCAGGCACGCACCTCTAATTTTTCATTAACGGTGAAAGAAAATATCCTGAAGAACCTTGCATTCCTGAGAGTTCTCCATTCCCAAAGGTGTGTGAAGTCGGCCCAAGTCTGTGGACTATGGCCTAAATCGATCTTATTCTGAGACGAGACTCGTGCTCAGTATGTATATAATGTAAGGTACTTGATACAAATAAGGCCTATGCTCGAAAAAGGCCTACTCTCCCGAAAACCCGGTTAAATAAATGTAACATAAAAGATTCTTCACGCACATACACACTACGGCCCTATGATTAGGTACGAACTGCTCAGGCGCCCTGCGCCTATGCCCTGAGCTTGTTGCGACACCTTCTTTGTGGAAGTCGGGTTTTCCGCGGCGCACTATAAAATTTTCGTAATAACAAGGCAAGTTTTTAGGTTTTATATTGACATTTTATATAAACTAATAAGTAGTTATAATACCTTAGCCATTATATTAGATAATTATTGCTTTCATTTTCATCATTTTGAATAATGGAACGAATTATGGAACTTTATATTTTATCTGGTACGGTACCGAATAAGGCCCTAGGCCTTAATTGTAACCCTAGGCCTTAATATAAATCCCGCATTTTAATACGCATTTTGATGTCTAGCTCTCAAAGTATTACGAATAACTAAATCTAAAAAGGCTCCTAAACGTGCTACTTGGTCGGAAGAAAGCTTAGCAGCCTGCAGCGGCAGTTTAGTGCCTTGTATACAGCAGTGCAATTTAATAAGGCCTATAATTTTTTTATTTTTTTTGGTAAAAAAATCTGTTTTTTTTCACAGATTGTGTGCTTTATTTATTTAATTACGAGTGACAATATTTTTTTAAATAGTTTATTCATATTATTGTTAATATGAGAGCTTAAGTCTGACAAGCCATCTGTGTTTATAAATGTTTAATTACTGTAATAAAAAGCTTAGTTATCAAAAGATAAAAGGTAAATAAAGGCTGTAAAATAGTATTTTTTTAAATAAATAGATTTTTAACAAGATTTTATAAGTTTAAAGTTTACAGGCCTTATTTGGTAGACGTAACTTATTATGGCCACTAGCTAAGGTTTTTGTATTGTTGATTTTGTCTTCATTTTATTAGATATTGCTAATGTTTTTCTCCATTAATTTGATATTAATAAACATCTAATACTAATTTATTAAAGTTTTTTTGATACACACCTATATTTATTTTGTAATCAACTATTTAAATAAGGTAGGCCTTATTTGTATCAGTTACCTTATGTAATTCTTTAAGCCCGTGTTACTTTGAAGCTAAATATTTTAACGAAAGCCTGACAAGCTACATACACAGATAATTTTCCTGTTTCACAACCGCCAGATAAAATCTAACGCATGAATTTGACATTTTGACAGAATTCTAATACAAAAACTGTCATAATTCGTTAGATAAAGCTCATCTGGAATTTGTGAAACAGGCCCTAAATATATTCAAACTAGCTTATGCCCGCGTCTTCGTCCACGTGGACTACTAAAATTTCGAACCCCTATTTTACCCCCTTAGGGATTGAATTTTCAAAAATCCTTTCTTAGCGGATAAAAGCTATCTGCATGCCAAATTTCAGTCCAATCCGTCCAGTAGTTTGAACTGTGCGTTGATAGATCAGTCAGTCAGTCTGTTAGTCAGTCAGTCAGTCAGTCACCTTTTCGTTTTATATATTTAGATGAAAGTCAAACTACATTTGTTTGGAGCGCACTATGAATAAATTCCTCTTAACGTCCATCAACCCCAGTTAGCTTAAAAAGCATGTCCAAGTACCTCCGATTACGCCAGGAGTTAGTAGTTAACCAAAAAATCTATGCAAATTTTATTGGCTTGTGTGTTAAGCGGCAACTTTTTATATCAAAGCGAGCGGCGGCTAATGACAGGGCATTACTTAATTTTATTATTCAATTGCTTGTTATTGAGACACCGCCTGCACCCTGAAGCCAAATTTCGAGTTGTATTCGCAAAATGTGGTACTTAGAAATTATACTTTTTATAGCAAAGTAGCTTTTATACAGGATGAATAAATTCGTATTAATAAAAACCAAAGTTAAAATCAAAAATTCTTGAAGCATCTATTCTTTTATTCACTTGGGTATGTCATAAATATAAGCTCAATTTTTTATAGCTTATTCTTGTTCTGACAATTATGAATACAACAAAAAACTGGTCAATTGCGACTCGGACTCGCACACAAAGGGTTCCGTACCATCGTACAAGATATTACACTTTTTGTTCCCACAACTAGACCACCTAAAATAGAATCCACGGCTTTTACTAATAGCCAGCTTTTACTAAATTGTGAACCCAGGGACAAACACAGCACTATGACAATATCAAACCAATTTTTTTTTTTAAATATAAATAATATGTTCAACATAACAACCACTGAGTAGAATTAGTTATTTCACCCCTTACATAAATCCAAAATATCTCTTTTTCATCAGACTAATGAATAATTACCGACGGCTAGTAAAAATTGGGTTCATCGTGCACAATAAAGAAATTACAATGACATAATATCCTGCTATAAACTTACTACATTGTAGGTATCTTGTAAAGGCTCTTGACTCTTCAATCTTCATAATGATAATATAAGATTAGCTTTTAACTGTAATTAGGTATTGCTGCCCGTGCAGCGTCCTACGTTACCACATTATCGCTACGAGACATTTACGTGAAATTTTCATAAGTTTCATCTTAGACTGTATCATCACATCGATGGTATCATCACATAAAAGCACACGCACTAAATAAGCCAAAATATTTTTATTTTGTTCAAACAATAGTTAGTACCTATTTCGAAATTAAGTATCATATCATCATAGACATCATTAATTTTATTATATGCTTTTGAAATTTAATTGATAATTAATAATTAAAAACGGGTACGTATTAAACTTTAAACTAACAGAGGATGTGGATATTACATATTTTGGAAGACCCTATATTTAAATTTTTGACATGGACAACTATTGTATGGAAATAAGAGTTAAATTTTTTTCTGGCCACGATAAAAACGAAATTACTTAGTTCAAAGTTAAAAGGTGTCATAAAAAAAACAATATCTAAACGTACAGTTTAAACAGTTAACAGTTACCCGAAGCAAATCTAAATCCAATAGTCCCAATAACCCCTCAACACAACTGCAACCTGTCATGGGGTGCCCTCGACCACCCGTGGGACATTATCTAATCCAAATAGGACTTTATTATTAAGGCCCCTTCACGATGGGCCAGTAGGAAAATGGGGGAAATTTTCATTTAACGCTCAATTTTTTTTTAACTTTTGTTATGGCTTCCTACCTTATAACATGATCGTATGCCACCGTTCATTCAAGCGAATTTCTGCCTAGCTTGCCTGTTATACTGAGATATTTATTTAGCCTTTTAAATATGGGAACATTTCTTTTGCAATTTGACCATGGTTTTACTTCCAGTTTTCTCCAAACTTGTAGTCGTTTTATAAACCTAGGCAGGGATAGTTTTTGTTTTCCGATCTCTTACTTACTTATTTTATTGTTGTATCATATATGTTGTATGTCACAACTGGACGTAGGTTATGGAATGAAGGACTTGAGGACGCTCTTCAGAAAAAGCTTAGGTTCAGCAGTAAACGTCTAAGGTCTGAAATAATTATGATGATTAGGTATACATTAAATTTAATCAACTGGAGTCGTGTCAACGTGTAGGAGCCCCTTTGCTAACCAAAAATCGCTCTTGTTAGCGAATGCACCCTCAGATAACGGGAACTATCAATGATCGGGATTACATAAAGTTAATTTGGTCGCGTGGCAGCTTTCGACCCCAATCTCATTTTTTTACGTTGAGCCTTGTCAATCAAACTGTTAGGCGGAAGATTCAGATATGGGAACTCAGTGGATTTCTCGTAATTGAAACAGATAAGCCAATTTAGAAAATGTTATCGGACGATTAAAAGGCGCGTGTTTTAAAATTATTTATACTTATTAGCTTTTTTAACGATGGATAGTGAGGTTAGTAAAAAATAGTGTTTTAAATATTTTTGTTCACTTCATCGCCCTAAGCATGTTCTACTAAGATGGCTGTGTGAACCAGAATCTATATATGTTGCAGTGTTAAATGCCCATGGCTCAGAGATAGGACTAAGTTACCTGGAACCTTTGGTATTTTGACGACCTCACTGTAGTAGTGGATTCGATTTCCGACAGGGGAAATTAGAAAATTTATAATTTCTAAATTGGTTCAGATCTGGTCTGGTGAAAGGCTTCACTTCAGCTATGAACTAGTTACCAACGTACAGGCTGACCCGTGCCGCCAAACGTTCTGGTACGATGCTGCATAGAAAGGCGTCTGAGTTCAACAAATACTGCCATAGCCCTGCCATGTATTTAGTCAGTATTAAGCACTAGGTTACCGATATCGCAATCGAATTAAAATTGAATTATTTCTAAAATCCCTTGATACTTGAAGAGCCATCCATACTAATATTGTAAATGCGAAAGTGTGTCTATTCGATTTTGACGTGGTACAAAGGTAGACTTTAATCCTGAAAAACTGAAGATTCCGACAGGATTTTTAAAAATCTAAATCCACACGAATGAAGTCGCGCGGGTATCATCTAATTCAAAACTGCTCTATTTTGAGATAAGGTATGAGAAGGTATAGTACGCGACAGATCAAAATGGCAATCAGGGTGGAGACGCCCGGCACACCCGCACAGCCCCCGCGTTACCCAGTGCGGGTGACGTGCGGGTGTGCGGGGCATCCACCCCTGCCTCATACCCCGACTGCTATCACGACATGTCGCGTACTATAAGTAGTAAGTAGGTAATAGGTATACATCCCCACTCGTTTAGAAATGAATCCGAAATTCCGTTTGAGTGTGTATTACTTGTTTACACCGCAAACAGTCTATTACATGCACATTTGTGAAGCTCGTAAAGTCGTTAAGCAACAATGGCAACATGTCGACCTGTCACCACACCAGGCATCTGTAACCGCCATTAATAACACCACCCTCAGCAGTGCACTCCCTCATCCCTATGCAGCGTGCCATATGATTTTTCGGCCAGCAGAGCTTTCTCTATTTATTTGATTGATTTATTAGGTCTTCGCCAATTCTAGTGACACAAAGTTTTTTAAAGGAGTTACGCGTGCTCATGCCTAGGTACTTAAAGTTTACTTATTTAAAAAAACTTTAAGTACCTAGGTATTTAGGAAGTTCTGCGTTTTGTGTGCTATTCTATGAAAGGCATTAAAATGAATTACTAGGTAGGTACCTATCTGCCACACTGCTTGCAGCATGAAAATACTGCATGAAACCTGAAAGAATTAGTCTACGGCTCAGATGAGTGCGTCCTGCGGGGAGGCCAGCGGGCGCGATGTCATACTCTCCGACCCGCTCTCGATTAGGGCGCGTCCGCGCGTCTTTCTTCCAATTTCTTGTAAATATTAATTAAAAGAGTTATAAGTAGAGTTAGTTCTACATGTTGGCCGCCCCGCAGGACGCACCCGCTTCCACCTGGGCCGCAGACAGAGACATATTATTATAAGACTACACGAGTTATTATTATAACACACGGTAGGATGGAATATTTTACAACATTAGGTATCGACTCAGTGATATCAATGGGTTATATTTCATCATAATGATCAACCCATTACCGACGCACTACTGAGCACGGGTCACCTCTCAGAGTGAAAAGGGTTTAGGCCATAGTTTGCCACGCTGCTGGCCCAATGCTGATTGGCAGACTTTACACACTTTTGAGAACATAGAGAGCTCTCAGAAATGCAGCATGCAGGTTTCCTCACGATGTTTTCCTTCACCGTTAAAGCATTAAGCATGTGATATTTAATTGTTTTAAAAAACTTATTCTGGTTTATTGGTTTATCTTCACCTCTCTCTTAACAAAAGCAATACCTATTACCTTACCTACCTGCTCGCTGTACTGGTTGCTCAGTGCGGATATCCAGCTAGTAGGTATTATTGGTGCCATTCTCAACGGGCATGATTTATACAGTAATTAAATAAGGCTAGCTATAAGTTACAACATGGGATTATTCAAGGGGCGGACCAACAAATTCCTTAAGGCCGGCAACGCATCGGCAGTTCCTCTGGTTCTTCAAATGTTCATGGGCGGCGGTAATCACTTAACTTCAGGTAACCTGCCTGCTCGTTTGTTCGCGATCTCTATTTTTTTTTAAAAATTTTTTGCAACGAAATTATAATATTTTCTCGATTGTGTTAGATTGTTGTAAGCAAGTGTGTGAAAGCAGGCGACAAAAGGACTTGTCACACATAAATAATGCCGTAATTGGGACGGGTCACAACACTGCTCCCCTGTGTCGGTGCTCTGTTTGTGGTTAATAAAAGGGGTCATACGTTAGGCGTTGTGTGGACAGGCCTGATTTGCTTTTTAACCGACTTTAAAAAAAGAGGGAGGTTCTCAATTCGACTGTACTTTATTCCTTGTTTGTGTGTTTGTTACGCGATTACTCCGCCAATTATGAATTGATTTTGATGATTCTTTTTTGTTTGGTAGATTATTTATTAAAAAGCGAAGAACTGCAAAAAGAAGTGACCAAAAAACGAGGAAATTTTCAAAAAGATTGATATTTTCATTAAGTTCTCTTTCTTCTCCTTTCTTCTCCGCTCGTTGTCCGTCCATTGTAGACATAAGACCAGATTCATTGAACTGCAAAACTTTTTATAAGGCAGGCTTTAAGTATATTGGTGTACACTGTACACAAATCTATATACCTACTTAGTATAGCAAGTATAAAAGTACCTACCTAGTGCTATTCTAGCAGCAGATATCTTACTACTTTTAGAGCTACCAGTTTAATGTAGATATAATATTTAGTGTGAAACCAAATTATCAGTAGTTTTCAATTTTGCATAGATTTGTAATCAGAAAATTATAAATGCGAAAGTGTGTTTGTTTGTTGGTTTATTGATTCGTTACTGTATTATTAAGATAGTCCGATTGATTTTGTTTACCTTTTTCAAAACACCATGTCCTTATGTCTCCATCTACCTATGTAATAGATAGATTTTTATAATAAGGATTGCGTAAATATTATCCAAAAATGTCATGGGGACATGCGAAGGGTAAGTGTAAGCTGTAATTATTGTCCCAACATGCAGTGGTGGTTTACGTTTCATTTTATGGCATTACTTCGTGGTTTTAAATGAACTGATACCAGTAAAGTAACACTCTCAAACAGTAGTTTCGACTTCCCAAACTGCACCACATTTAATAAAATCCTGTGAGAAATAATTTTCGTTTTCCTGAAATAAAAAGTAGCATTGAGTACTCCTTGTCTATGTTTATTGTCTGTCTGTGAAACTTTCGTCAAAATAGGTTCAGCGTCATAAAAGATATTCCAAGCCGTCGCGTCGCCAAGATTATAGGATTTCAATCAAAGGGCAGTGGAATCGACACCTTAGAAGTTAGAACGCCTAAGACTTTTCACGTCACGACATAGGTCCTACCTACGTAGGTCCTATGCAGGTACCTACTAAGTAATTTAAATTATGAGTGGTGATAGGTTTCGATCGTGGGCATGCACCTCTACTTTTTGGATTAACAGTGAAGGAACATCGTAAGGAAACCTGCATATCAGACAGTTTTCCATAATGCTTTTAAAGGTGTGTGTAGCCTGCCAATTCGCGCGTTTTGAGAGGAGACCCGTGTTCAGTAGTGGGCCAGGCGCAAATTGATCATGATGAATATAAATTATTATGATAGTGTTTGGATGTTTCGATCATACAAAATAGCAAAACCGCTTCCAAGTGAATTAAGTCTCTTTACGATGTTTCGTAGGCGCCATTTAAGGGAACATAATATTGTATGAATGAATATATGAATGTTTAAAAAGTATTTAATAGATAGCACGTAATAGGTAATAGCAGTCTTAGATTGAATGCGATAACAGAACTAGAACAAGCAATACGGCAGATGTACGAATACTAGTATATTTTATTAATAAAATTAAATATAAAAAAATACAAATGGAATCAGAGAGAAAATATGCTGAGACTTGTAAAAAAGTAAATTAAGACCGAGCAGTTGACAATATAGCAAAATGCAGATCTAAAAACTCCAACCAAAATTAAGCCATTTAACTTTAAAATATATATAGAAATAAATAAAGATCATAAACAAATGAAGAAAAATTGTGGAACAGAGTACACAGCTGATAGAAGCTAAAGGAAATGAAATTTCAAGTCTTTCAACAAAATGTCTCCCGACAGCTGTAAATTAGCCACCAAACGAGCGTTTAACTAAATTATCCGGACCCGTTGAGGACTTGGCGGTAGCGCCGCCCGCTGAGAGCCGCGCATGCTGTAAAAAATCGACATCTATCTTTGGACGTGAGACCAGCGTTGTAGATACTTAATTACTCAAGTCCCGTATATCAGAATCGAACCTCACTTGCCGACTGAATAAGAATCCAAACCCAAATTGGCTTTTGCAGCCATAAAAGAGTTTGTGACTTTGCGCCATCGTAATTAACATGCCGTTCTGAAAATATCAATTCAGTTTCTTGAATGTTCATAATCATATTATCATCTACCGTGGCATTATTAGTTTCTATTAATTACATAGAGTTATTAGCTTAAGTAATGGATAAGCAGTATCTTCGACTTTTATCACAGAATCCATTACTAGCTGACATAGCCCAGCTTCGCCTGGGTGGAATATTTGAAAATCCTTTCTTAGTCTGGGTCTGCGTTATAAAAGCAACCTAGGCAATAATAACCAAGCTACGTTAACATGTCAGTCAGTCAGTTTATCACTGCCCATCTTTATTTGTTTTCCAACTGACGTGATTTGCAACATGGATAAAGTTAAAGACCTAGAGAGTAACACAGCTACTAGGATGCTTATCTCGGATGAAATTGCGGTGGCCTTTTATATTATCTAAATACAAAATAATTAACCAACACTTTTAATGTAAGATAGGTACAACATCTACATAACATAATAAAGCTATCTAGTAAATAATTTATGTTCCTTAGAACTAATTCGTGGTTTATTAACTTACCTAAGATTTTTTACGTTACTGATTAAAGTTTAGCAGTTTTTTCTTCCCGTCAAATGTTTCCGTTGTGAAACGAAAGCTATATTAACGGTTCTCAGTCCCAATCAAACACATTAATGACTGAACCCAAAAGTTTACTAAAACGCCTGATTCTGATCAATCCTGACCACCCTCTGTGGGCATCAACCACCAAAAACAGCCGAACCCCCAAGTTGAAAACATTCGTTCCATCTTAATTGTTTGCGAAACATGTCGTCACGATATGAAACAGCAGGATAGTAGATACAATCATCACCTCGACCTGCAACTAATGTAATACAGCATGCTAAAATAGCTTTTAAAGACAAAGCATTTAAAACTATATCTCCTTGAAATGTTTTAGAGGGATGATGATGAACATTCTCAGCAGGGGCCGTGTAGGGAGATATTATGAGCTCGTCACATCTTTGTTATGATAATTTCGATTTTATCGGCTTACCCTCGGCTACCTATTAAATTGTTTTTAGTGATACTTATTAAGGGACCTGTAATGTCTCTTTTTGTACATTGATTATTTTATTTATTTATTGACAATTATTATCTATTAAATACCTATGACAATCGTATATTTTTATTTATTTTAAAATTAAATGCATTTTGTATTTCTTTAACTGCAGGTGGTAGAGACTAGAGTTGTTCTTATTAATATTAAGGTTCGAAAAACGATATAAGTAGGTAGATATATTTGGGTATTTTTAGAGGTTACGAGATTATGCATTATCTCGACTCCAGTATTCCTGTTGCAATAGATAAGTAGGTACATCAAAAAACGTTTACTTAGTTTCAATAATTTCACTACAAGAATCTATGAAATTTTGTGCTCTCTAACTCTGTAACTATGGGGGCAGTTAAAACGTAAATAAAAAATGTTACAAAAACTAAATTGTCAGATGACCACATCCCTTTACGGGCTTTAAAAAATGTCGCCAAACCTTATCTGGAAGACATCAACAATTCGAAATGAAAGGACGCCGACGCGACGTATCGTCTATATTAAATTAGATTTACAAGGTATTTAGGAAAAAAACTGAAATATAAGACCCATCTGTGATAAGCGTGACAAAGGATTTTTTGAAAAAACAACGGAAGACGTTGATTTTGCATTAAGTATCTTAATTTTTATTTTTTTATGACAAAAGGATCTGTTTTATTAAATTATTAGATTTTGTAATCTGACCTGTATGTATTTGATATACATACCTACCTAATTGTTTCGTTCAATATCTTTATGCAGAATTTTATTAATAATCTAAATAATGAGACATGGTGAAAAAATAGTTTCTTTTTCATAGTTTTAAAAAATGTTGTTTAAAAATAAGAGAAAGAATTTGAAACTAACAGAAGCGGAACATTCCTTAGACTTATTTATATGTTTTGGTCCATATCAACTGGATTTCATCTAAATAACTTCAAACCATTGATCTGTGAACGTAAAGGGTTATTTGTCAGTCATTTTTATTTCTCTTTTCATGCCCTTTGCATCTTTGTGAACATTTAACTGAAATAGCTTTGATACACCTGCCTTGGCCCATCTATACTTAAACATTTTCGATCAGTTAAGTTAATTACATACTTTAAAATAATGGTACTTTCTCGATACTGTATACCTACTGATGGTTTTCCTTGCATAAAACAACAATTTCACTCTAAGTTCCGTATATTTGCTATTATGGAGACACCTGCTTTGTGTCCTGCCTGCCCCTGCACCTAGTGTGTGGCCACACATCCCTAGTTCCAAACTATACTATTTTTATTATCTTCAATTCAAGTTTTGTTAATGAATTTCATGTATTTACACAGTAGTCAATTGTACAGTCACAAGAACGTAGAATCCTCTCGCACAAATCGCAATGTGCTTTTCATTAGGTGACATTTTCAGTAGGTGCTGAAACCTCGACATCTGTTGCTCATGCTATCTAAAAAATCTACTAAAATTAAAAATTTAAATCGAAATAAATAATTAAAGCGATATCAAAACAACAACATAAAGAAACACACACAACACACACACACCCATACACACAAACACACACACACGCACGACACATTGCATGCTAATTGTGTAGACTTATTTATACTTAATCTATGTTTGAGACTGAGAAGGAAGAGCGGTGACCCTGAGACACAGGTTTATTAAACTTACTTCAGGGTTCCCGACACAAAATTGTAAACCGACATAGTTGTTATAATAAATAAATTTTCATTTCATTTCATTTCACGCGCTTCACCTCTAGTGTATAATCAGCTTTATAATGGATACCCCTGTAAAAGTTAAACGAGCAATCCTTATAACTTCAACTATTGCTCTATCACTTACTCTCATCAGTCTCATGATAATAATTTGGTAAGTAGGGACAATTTTTCAATCCTTATACTTTTAACAGCCCTTAATCAAGTCTACCTAACTAATCATAACTACCTACTCCATTTTAAACGGTTTGAAGTAGATATAGGTAGGTACCTACAATAAACCCTAATAAAATATTTGATTTTGATATCAAAACCTATTAAGTGAGACATACCTACGTTATAAAAACATTAAGGAATGATATGCCTTATCTTATGCGAAGTAATTAGGGTATTATTATGAAGCGTCATAACATTTTATAAGAGCTACCAATTACTACGTATAGACTGATCCCATGCTTCTTTTACACTAATCTAGGTATTTAACCCATTGGCCATTACTTAACTTCTATTGAGTAACAATCTGTTAAAATTGCAGTCTACTAGGTAGTAGAATAAGTAGACCTAGCAATAGTTTCACACATCAGTTGTAAATGCGCGGATCACTCAAAAACCCCTGCACCGATTGATACAAAATTTTCACAGTTCAAAAACATTTTCAGAATGATCAAAATCAGCTGTTCCCTAGAATTTGAACTTACAGCTTTACCTTAATTTTGCGCAGGGAAGCCAAAGTGTTAGTAAAAATTTTGGTACAAAAATAGCTTGCATGCCGGAGATGGACATAATAATATCGGCTAGGTACTTTTTATCACGGAAAATCAAACAGTTTCCCTAGAGAAACTCAAATCCACGCGGACGAAGTGTGGGCTCATCAGTAAGTACTAGTACTATCTAGTAGGTAAAATATAGGTACCTACATTCTTACTGCAAATTAGAAGGCTCCTTCTTTTTAGGAGTCGGTTAAGGTAAGTTCATTAAGTTTAGGTAGTATTATACTAGTAGCACGTAGGTGTAGGTAAACGGACCATCGACGTAGTTTTAACTCGAATTGGGTGAACGTTTACATAGCGATAGTATCTCGATACAATTCTGTCTAATACATTCAGAACACAAGAATGTAGTCGACATTTTGTGACCAGAGATCTAAAATTCGATAGAAAAGGCAAAGTATTTTTATGTAATAATAATATACCTAGAGAAAAAATGTTGAAACCTGAAACATGCTTCATGAAAGATCCAAGAAGATTTAGAAATTTTGTGAATAGTACTACGAATAAACTTTAACTATCACATAACAATTATTTCGCCTGATCCCGTGTTTAGTAGCATGTTAGGTAGATTTTTATATAATTGTCATCTAAAAATTATGGTTATTTTGAACTATTAAAAAACTAAATTAAAACTTGTCTACCTAGACGCCTAATCCTACCTTATCTGTCTAGGTAGAGTCTTGACGCATTCTTTTTTTTATTGTTACAAACTTTCAATCTACGACTGTAGGTACAAGTGGGTTTTATAACTGTTCGACATGATCATTCAGTATTTTTGCCGTAAGTCAAAATAATTGCCTGTCGCCTAAGAAAAGACATCAACGTCATCAAATTGAATTTCATATGGTTTCATACACCCACCGATGCAAACCGCCGCCAACCAGCGGCTCCCTGCGACTCACTTGATGTCGTATGTATGTCTATACCTAGGGGTTTTCAACACTGCGCTTTCTGGTGTGAGGTCGCCATTCTAGCACCTCGCAGGACCCCAACGTTTATCGGTTATTAAGTGCCCTGCCCATTGCCACTTCAGCTTTGCAACCCGCTGAGCTAGCTGAGCCAGTTACTCTGGTTCTCCTACTCCAAACATAGCTCGCTTCATCGCCACTTATTAAAAAAAGTGTAAATTGGCTTGTCTAAACATTATGCAGTCTAGGCAGAAATTCCACAGGTGCAAGCTATCGATAGAATAGACTTTGTGTAGCTCCCACTATTACCTCGAAATGGCCGCTGTCAATTAATGTTGCTAGGACTACCTCTCAATAAGGGACTATAATGTGTATGTATCACGTAAGTCCTACCACCTATCCAAAAGCCTACGAACTGCACGAATTTGTAATGTGGAGGTGATTTTACTAATCTAAATGTTGATCAATCTTTACCTCTCAAAAACATTCTTACATTTGCACATACTCTTATGATTTAAAGCTAATTGTGTCAGAGGAAGGATGTGTATACGTAGATTGCAGTTCTCCGATTCGTGATGGAGGAAGAAAGCGCGAGCTCCAGAAGAGTGTCCTCTCTAAAAGCCCATACATTCCTAAAGGTAGGTTCAGAACGATGATAGTACTTCGTGCGAATTGTCAAGGTCATTGCAGTAAGCTTTAAAAAAATTAGTTGGTACTTACTTACCTTTGTTTTAAACACGAGCAAAACTATAGAAAAAAAGTTAACAAGAAACCAATTAATAGCACACATCTATTAAACTTGTAATAAAACCAACCAAACGACAAACATTAGTCCAACAAAGACAGGTGTATCATCTAGTTAAAATAGAAATATTAGGAGTAATAAAGTCATTTTATTTCTGTAAACGTTTGAGTTTCCGCCCCACGATATCACCCCAATCATCCCCAATCTTTCTGATTAATACGCAAGATAACTGTTAACACGGGCTAAAAAATATACAAATAAAATGATTTGTTGCGGCCGATATACAGTCGGTATCTCGTGAAGATCGTAACCAGTAGGTAAACTTATATTTTCGATGTCTTTTATTTACAAAAATAGAGCTAAGATAAAAACTTATATAAGATGCGAATTTAAAGTTGATAGACACCTTCTCTATTATAAATTTTTGGAGTGGAAATAACTCGATAGTTATCTTTATAATTTGTTTCACTTTTATTTCATTTATATTAGATTATTCTATTAACTGAATTAAATAAACTATTTTCCTTTTTAGGGTTCCGTACCTCAAAAGGAAAAAGGAACCCTTATAGGATCACTTCGTTGTCTGTCTGTCCGTCTGTCGTGTCTGTCAAAAAAACCAATAGGGTACTTTCCATTGACCTAGAATCATGAAATTTGGCAGGTAGGTAGGTCTTATAGCACAAGTAAAGGAATACATCCGAAAACCGGAAATTTGTGGTTACATCACAAAAAAATATAAAATGTGTTCATGAACTAATAATTAGTATTTTCAATTTTCAAAGTAAGACTACACTACTACACAAAGTGGGGTATCATATGAAAAGGCTTTACCTGTACATTCTAGAACATATTTTTATTTATTTTTACGCATAATAGTTTTTGATTTTCTGTGCAAAAAGTCAAAAAAATACCCGAGATACGGAACTCTCGGTGCGCGAGTCTTACTCGCACTTGGCTGGTTTAAAAAAAATGCTTAGGTACTAATAGATAGACAAGATAGAGTTAAACATCGTCTACCAAGAATTATTTAAATATTATTCAAACACTTCATTTTAAGCAAAGTAAAGTATAAGCAATTTGTTGACAAGTTCGTATGCCTATAGGTTACTTTTACTGTACTCTTACTCATAATATTATCATAATCTATTATTATATATTATTAATATTCACGTAGCGGTACTTAGTTGTAGCGTGCTGCGTTGCACAATCATCTCGTAATACGTGGAAGTGAAGTCTATAATGGCGGCTATTCAGTTGCTGATGCAACAGACGCAACTTTGTTTTGCGTAAAATTTGTCGCACAAAAGGAAAAATATATCATCAATAATATACAGTGGAATGTGATTAGTACATGAAACGTGCTTGTTACTCGTAGGTATTTTATCAAGATTTGAATCTTTTTAGGAAAGTACTTAGGTACCTACGTGCATAGTATTATTGTGACGTCAATCACTTAAGTTAAACAGAAATATTTAGAGAAATAGAACAGTGTATGCTTATTATAATTTTACAAGTAGCTAATAGCGTAAGAGTACACCTACTAAGCTGTAGGTCCAGAGTTCTGAAATGATAGTAAAGCTAAAACAAAATTGGGAAAAACCAATAGACATTGGCACTCGGGGTCCCATTTACCGGAAAGGACAATATTGGCAGACCCTCAGATGACATCAAACAAAGTCGCAGGGAACTGCTAGGTTTAGTGGTTCAAGATTCTCTACCAAGAGATCTAGGTCCAGCTATGAGCGCCTATCGCTTGACGATAACGATGATGATTATGAGTGTAGGTAAACAGTCTGTGGGTAAAGCTGAGTAACTTCAGGCCACAGTCGCATAATGAATAGCAAGCCTTAAAACGATCATAGCTCGACGGTACTCGAACACCCGCTAGCATATTTCCTACCATTAACATTTATAATCTTACTAATTCTCGCAACATTTAAATATGTACCTATTATAATACTTAATTAAGAAAGTTTTATACCTAGGTAATGTTACAGTATTATAGTTATTTATCTACTCTTGTTACAAAAACGTCTCTATCATTGTTTATGAATTACCACGGTCCACGGTACCTACCAAATGTAATTTTATTTACGTAAAAATTTAAACGTTCCTTTAATCGTTCACGTTACTACTTTTTATAATGAAAGTACAAATTTTGCTCAAATGAAAATCACAAAACTTTTTTTGGTTTGTATTCTTTTATTAGTCTATTTCACGTTAGGTAAATGTTTTCAAATATGGATCAAACACAATATCAAAAATTTAAATATCATACGAACCATATAACCAACATTCACTTTATTGACCAATCCTAATTAAAATAAAACAATTTCCATTGCCCAAACTGACCTTGATTTGAACACCCAAAGCATTACATCTTGCGCAAAAATGTAACTCAAGCACCTACATGCGACGTCGAGAGTGAGCGCGTATATGATTACATTTATTATTACTCAACTTAATAAAATAACAAGTCAGTAAGTAAGCCAATAAATAAAATATCACTTTTTCTGCAAAGAATAGGATAGATTTGTGTCAAGGTGCGGCGTTGGAAATTAAATAAAACAACTATTTAAAGTCAACAAAAAAACTTTAATGTCGATTTCACCCCTAGATAATACAAATTCATAACCGACAGATCCTCTATCCTCACGATTTATGTGGGCATATTCAATGGCCAGGAAGCGCAGCTAGATGGACAGATGACATCAAACGGGTCGCATGAAGCCGCTGTATTCAGATTCAGGCAGTGCAAGACTGTGGCGTGTGGAAATCCCTACAAGAGAGTAGAGATCTATGTCCAGCAGTATACGTCTATCGGTTGATGACGACGACAATTTATCACAAATATATGAAGTACTAGATGATGCCCGCAACTTCGTCCACGTAGATTAAGGTTTTTAAGAACCCCGTGGGAACTCTTTAACTTTCCGGGATAAAATTGTCCTTTCCTGGGATGTAAGCTAACTCTGTAAGAAATTTCATCAAAATCGGTTGAACTATTGGGCCGTGAAAAGCTAGCAGATAAACTAACAGACACACATTCGCATTTATAATATTAGTATGGATACGAAATTGAAGCTAAATAAAACAAAAGCTATACCAAATAAGTGCATCGGTACAAGCAAACCTGTTATAACCTTTAGTGCAAATTGCAAGTCATCAAATATTGCATCTATTGCTCCGGTACCTCGATCGTAAGATGCGGATGGCTAATCTTGGTAAACACTTTACGCTCTCAGTTGAATGAATAAGTACACATTAATTTTACAATTATTTGTGCAATACAGGAATACTTACCTAAGTAATTTGGGAATCTTATCCGATATCTTTTTTTTAAGTGATAATTATTTATCTTTTGGGAACAATAGGAACTCCCTAAAGTACACCAATTTTGTCTATCTACTTCTTTGGATGCAAGCCGCACAACACCGTGATCAGTGGAATGCTAAAATCTCTACAAAGGACCTATGTGCATTGTATTTTGTACTACACGTCCATATATTGAGTCAACGACACGACCAAATTGCCCAATAGACATCCAAATAGCAAAAAAAAAGTTTGTCTTTCTTAGTAAGAAGTTGTCTATAGAAGACCACTTCCAGTGATAAGACTGGCTTTGCGCACTAATATCTAATTATCTACTTACTTACTACAATTTATAGGGGTTTTCAAAAGACGGATAATCGGAGATTCCTCAAAAACCAGCGAAAATTAAGCGGCAATCATTTAAAACTTTCGAATCGCTTGCTCTATTTTTTTCTGTATTCAGGTAGTATATCAAAACAAACACGTACTATAAAAGAAAACAACAATTTTTATGTAAGAGAGTCAACATAATGGACACCCTGCATACTGTGCCGCCTTCAACATACGTCATGTATCGTTTCTTAAGCTCTAGTAGGTAGAATATCTTACTTCCTAAGCTCCGTATCGTATATTATACCAACCACCTATCTGTGTATCTAATTTCCTCACATTAAATGAAACATGCTGACATAGCCCAAACTATTAGCAAGCTGAAGTGGCAGTGGGCAGGTCATGCCTGTCGTAGAGGCGAATGGCCGTTGGAGCCGGAAAGTCCTTGAGTGGAGACCGCGTTTAAGCAAGCGTAGTGTGGGACGCCCTCCAGCACGATGGACCGACGATATAAAGAGGCTGGCAAGAAGTGGCTGGATGAGGAAGGCTGAGGACCGGGTGTGGTGGCGCTCTTTAGGGAAGGCCTATGTCCAACAGTGGACGTCCACAGGTTGATGATGATGATGATGATGAAATGAAACATAATAGCTCTTACTCATTTCGTCACGCTAAATACCGTCATATTCATAGTAATAGTCAGTTTGCGTAACAATGTTTACTATTCCTCCGTGCGTAAGAAAACCGGGTCAAATCTCGCTCGGCATCACCATACGAAATGCATATCGTTTTGGTTTGCATACACCATACACAATTAACAACCGTAGTAAAATCACTATTCTACAACATTTTATTTTTCGTACCACACTGGTAAACGGAATAAAAGTGCCTGGCAAGAAGATGCTTTTTTCTTGTTTCAAAGGCATACTTTAGCGCCGGATAGAGGGTGTGGTGGGTGCTTGATGGTAAATGATTCTTCACTAGTTACCCCATCAATTGCTCGTCTGTTTGGTGACGGGCTAAGGTGGAGGGCGAGCAATGCTTTGGCGGCCAGCCGCTGGGGGAGTAACGAGGAGTTGCCGATCCCTTGTGCTCGTCATCAGCATTGAGAGGAACTTCTTGAGGTTTATAGTTGGTAGGAGTCCGTTATAACCACCGTGCTCCCCGTAGCCGGTGGTATCCATGATGGATTTGATCCTCAGGGAGAAAAGGGTAATTAACTACCACTCTTTTAATTCTGGTTGATGAAGTTATTTATACATCACCAAAATATAATTTTACAAGCTGATGCCCGCGCCTTGGTACGTGTCGATTTAGGTTTTAAAAATCCGGTGGGTACCTACTCTTTGATTTCCCGGGATAAAAAGCTGCCTATGGCACTCTCCAGGTCTTTAACTATCCGTTGCTCCGTTGCGACGTGATTGAAGGACAAACCAACAAACAAACACACTTTCACATTTATAATATGACTGAGAGACTAATCTACATAAAATTATGAATATTGTAGATTTATGCAAAAAGCTGCTATAAAACTGTACGCCGTTATGCTTTTTGTAGCGTTGAACGAATGATGGAGATGGCGCTTTAATGGACCAATAGATGCATATTCTCTTAGCTTTATTATCCATACTAATATTAAAAATGCGAAAATATGTTTGTCTTGATGTCTGCTTGTTTTTCACGACTCGACAGTTTAACTGATTTGGATGAAATTTGGTACAAAGATAGATTACATCCCAGGAACGGACATAGGCTACTTTTTATCCCGGAAAATCAAAGAGTTCCCATGGGATTCTTACAAAATCTAAATCCAATCGTACGAAGTCACCCGCATCATCTAGTTACTTATATTATAAATGCGATATTGTATCTATCTGTCTGTTAAATTTTCACGGTCCATGCGTTTAATCAAGGGTATAGAAATAGATTGCATTCCAGGGATGGATATGGGCTACTTTTTGTCCCAGATAATTAAAGAGATTCCACGGGATTTTTAAAAAACCTAATTGCACATGGATCAAGTCTTGATATCATCTTTTGGTACAGAGATATCTTGCATCTCGTAAACGGATATAGGCTACTTTTCATCCCGGAAAATTAAAGAGATAAGTGAATGAAGTCGCGGGCATATTCTATTGGTTTTATAAAGTAAACAAAAAATCTCATTAGGTACTTATTCATTGGCCATGTCACACTTATGTACAGTAATTAGTTACAAATGACCAACTCACGCTAGCCTACGCGTAGGTACTATTGAAAATTATCTTCAAAACAATCAGCTACTATAGTTTCTAAGATTTATTATTTGTGTCTCCAGAAGCTAGTCCTACGCAATGCGTAAGTAGATTTAATGAGAACTTGTCCAAAAGCCTATCTTAGTTTTGCCTTGAATTAAATAAATCCGTTCCGTCTAAAACCACCAGCGCGGAAATCCATTCCCTCATATCAGATCACGTGATGCACCAATTGCCGTTAAGAGCAATCCTTGCAATCATTACAACCGTTGCAAAACGTTTCTTACGTGATTGCGATGATTACATCTGTGATTAAACCCGTTAATAAAACTGTGAATGCTCAATAAGTATAGCTATATGGAAATGGCGTAAAGGGATTGCTTCATTGTTTTATCGAACTCGGTTATCGATAGGTTCTACCTACACAGTAATCGTTTTCATATCAGAATTCATATGTACCTCTACTCTAAATCAGTTGCATTAATCTTGACAGTAGGTTTATCTATATGAGACAACGATAAGAAGGTACATGTAGTTAGCTAGCTACCTTTTAAGTCCACCACGCTTAAAGGGAACCAAAATACGATTACAAACTATTGATAGGTTTTGACTTTTTCAGTAGTTAATTCTGTCAATATTTTACTAACCATTTTGATCTTATGTATTTGTTCATCATTTTCTTCATAATTTTGACCTATGAATCTGTACCTACTTCTTATGTTACCGTGTTAAAAAATTTCATCATCATCATCGAACTATTGCCGAACCACTACTGAGCGTGGATCTCTTTTTAAAATGAGAATGATAATAAAATTTAGGTTAATCCAATTTTAGCAAGCTATAATAGCTAACTTTCAAAATATGCCCTGCATAACAATTTAGTTCATGATCATTTTCTATGATTGCGCCAATGGGTACCTAATATTTTGTGAAAGCTTACGTGTATAAAATGAGTTCACACAATAAATAACCATATGTACTATACAATTTCACAAGTAATAAAAATAAAATGCAAGTCAATTTTATAACACTTTTTATTAATATCAGCCTCAACATAAGGTTCTTGCAAAAGGAGACCTTTCACAATTACGTAAAACAAAGCATATTATACATAGGGATAAACAAGTAATAACAGATCGATCTTTAGGTATCGTATACTCGATGAATCGCGCATTGTACAACAATGCTATGCGACAACGATGTGAAACTCGGAAAGATTAGGCGAAATATTTTCAACCACATCACAAACATTTCCATTGCCACGTGCCAAAGCCTGCAGCAATATAACTTCAATTTTTTAATAATATATTTTATGTTACTACGAATACTAATTGATCACATTTTGGACTTAGCCTATAAGGTACTGGTGAAAACCTAAATTAGGTTTACTGGAATCAATTCCAGCCGTGGCCGTGGCCGTGACCGTAGCCGTGCTGTACCTGTTCTTTCTTAAAGTATATGGGATAGTGGGACTTGACTGGGTAAGGTACCTCCTTTATTAGGGGCACTTGGACTTCCTTGTAGACGGGGTAAGGCTTGTCAATGGGTACTTTTACTTCATAAGGCACCTTCTTCTCGACAGTGTAAGGGATCTTCTTGTACACGTCATAAGGTTTGGGAACTGGCACTTTAATATGGACCGGGTAAGGTTTTTCAACCTCAACCTTGTAAGGCTTGTCAACTGGAACCTTGACTTCATAGGGTACAGGTTTGTGTACCGTCACCGGGTAGGGTTTCTCAACTGGGACGGGGTAAGGCTTTGGCACATAGACATGGTATGGTCTGTCGACGGGTACTTTGACTTCATAAGGCACCTTCTTGACAACTTCGTATGGTTGAGGTACTTTCACTTCGTATTTTACTGGGTAAGGAACCTTCTTCTCAACAGTGTAGGGTTGAGGAACTGGTACCTGAACTTCATAAGGTACTTTCTTTTCGACAGTATACGGAGTGGGCACCTGAACCTTGACTTCGAAGGGCCTGTCGACTGGGACTTTCACTTCATAAGGTACTTTCTTCTCGACTACGTAAGGTTCGGGAACGTGGACGGGGTACTTCACGTATTCCTTAACTGTGACTGGGACCTTCTTTTCAACGGTGTAGGGTTGGGGCACGTGCACTTTCACTTCATAGGGTACTTTCTTCTCTACCGTGTAAGGAACGTGTTTCTCGACGGTGTACGGGACGGGGACCTTCTTGATTACTTCGATTGTTTTGACATGATGGTGGCCGTGGTCGCTTGAGATGGGCTGCCAAGAATCTCCAGAACTCCCACCGCCGTAACCACCACCGTAACCACCTTGACTGTAACCGCCACCTAGGCTGTAACCACCGCCTCCGTGACCACCGAAATCACCACCATAGCTCTGTCCACCGTCACCTCCGCTAAAGCTGTGTCCACCGCCTCCTGATTCGTAACTACCGCCGCTGCCACCATAGGAGCCGATATCATAAATTCCTCGTTTATCCTGTTTCTTCTCTTCAGCTACAGCCTCTTTCTTTTCAGCCTTCTCTTCACTCGCATAGGCCACTATGGCCAATGAGGCTATTAAAACAACCTGTGAACAAAAAAAAACATTAGTGGAATTCAGAAACTGTATAAATATATGAAGGTATGAAGGATTCATCCAATAATGAACGAAAAAGAAATAGAAACTTTATAGAATTAAAATAAACTTGTAATGGAAACTTTATTTCATCAGGAAGTTTTATGCGCTGTTAAAAGTACCTAAAGGTTGGTCAATGAGTGGTAAAATACGACTTGTTCTATAAGTAGGTAGATACTATAGATTGATACTCGTTCTGTTCTCTGGGGGAATTTACGATGCAATACGATCAACATTACGTGCCTAATAGAGGAGGTGAGATGAATAATTTTGTTACATAGATAGCTAAGTTCTACCGTACCTACCTACTTGAATACGAGGAAGTATATTCGAATCATATGTACGTGATTGCACATAATATTATGTGATTTGGATGACTGTTGGAAAACAAATGCGAAAAAAAGTGAACGCTCCAGTTTATCCACGGATCTAAACTACTTTCTAATACCCATTACAATTGCAAATACGTTCAAATCCGCTTAAGCAATACATTGTCTTAGACTGGATTTCGACAATACATTCGCGGCTGGACAAAATGTCGGCGATAAATCTAAACTTATTATAAATGCGAAAGTGTGTTTGTTTGTTAGTTCATTGGTAAGTCCTTCAATCAGGTCGCAATGGATTGACGTGATTTGCATGGGTTATGGTTGAAGACTTGGAAAGTGGCATAGGCTGGAAAATCGAGTTATCACAGGACTTTGAAAACTTAAATCCACGCGGATGAAGCCGCGGGCATCAGCTAATAACAACATAAATAAGAGAAACTAGGTCGATACTCTTATTTAGTTTCAAGTTTCAGTTAATATGATGGATCTATTACAGCAATACAAGAATATGACGGAAATGGTAACAAAATCGCACCATTTCGTATTTCTGACACTTTTTGTTGAGTAATTGCTTGTAGTTTGAACGGAACAATGGGTGGAAGCAATTACGTACAAAACGACATGGGTTCTTTTCCTTCAATTAACTCCACATCAATGGATTGGGCAATGCGACATCTTATCTACTGTTCCAAATAGAGTAAAATTGACTAATACTTTTGTATTTTGGTTACTCTGAATCAGTCAATATTATTTATAGCCTTGATTTATTTTTCGTGAAGCTATGTCTGATGAATGATTTGGTTTCGATGTAAGTAGGTAATTATTATTTGGAATTTGGATTTAATGACTTAGAAAATGATAACAAAGTAAAGTCTGCAATCATTGATTTCAAAAAGGTAAGGATCCCAAGAACAATATTTATCAAAAGTTGCTTTTGTGAAATGCCTTGCTTGTTACTTATGTATTGCTGTGATGTATTATGATTTAGTAAATTATACCATTACAGATACAAATGTAAATTGTTTAAAATACATATTATGCGTAGCCTGCCCCATATAGGTTATTCTATCAAACACAGAATATAATGAAAACTTTGATTCTAACTATATTAATCGCTGCCTAAAATGGATCATCATACCGAAAGTTTTTTTATTTACTTACAGATGGACCAGATATACATACAACTGGAATGGTCAACTGCATTAGAATTACGAAATTACTTTCCTCACTTATCTCGAGTGACGTGTGTTTATTTCTCACGCGTGCTCTTCGAAACAATAAGGCTAATGTCGTTTCGCACGTCGCTACTATATCTAATTTGTACCGTAAAGATTAGTGTACACGTGCGGCCAAACAAACAGATAATAAACAGGTAAAACAAGTCTTAATTTAAAAAAACATGACTTAATTTAAAAAACGAACTAAAAAGTAAACAAATCTCATTTGAAAATGGCACCGTACAGCCGCCGTATTGAATTCTTTCAAAAAAATTATAGTCAGTACCACACTTATGATGATGTAAGGATTCTAACGATACTCCATATATTCAAATCCGTTTCGGTATTTAGAAGGTATGGTGGAATAAAGAAGCTCACAATCACACATACTTGAACCCTAAAAATATTACACTCCTTTTTTTTAAACAGCTGCGTAAAAAACAGCAATCTGACAGCTTTTTAATGACCATCTATAAATTATGGATTATGTAAAGGATGTAAATTTATAGTTTAATTTTTGCAATAACTTTAATGAGAGGAAGAAACAAATCACTTTGCTTGATGCTTCATAAATTCCTTTACAAAACATGTTAGGAAATGTTGAGTAACTTTAGTGCGTTTATAATAATTCTATCTTGTACAGTTACACGCATCTAGAAGGTAAATTCAATTTAACTTGGAAGGATCACAAATTGCAAACAAATTTGTCCAAGTCTATGTACATTTTTCCAAAAAGTACGAGATAGGAAACCTAAGATAATGCAATTTATTTTTTGCGTCACTCCTATTGATATACCTACTCGTAGATCTTGATGAAGCTTTTAAAAATGTAGAAGTACCTACGGTAATTAATTATAGCTTTTGTGTTTTTGCAAAGAGTAATCTCAGAATGTCGCTTATTTAACTCTACAAATGAAATATTATTTGGGAAACACCACAAATATTCATTCCACGTAATAATAAATAATAATATTATCCTTTAACCTGTTTACAAGTCAATATATCAATGATGTATGGACTTGTCAGCAGGTTAAACAGAGTGAATCAGGAAATATAAAATAATAATAAAGTTAAAATTACCGACAGTTTAAAGGAAATGATAATCGCACATTTCGCACTAACAACTCTAACAAGTATTAATATCGAATGTAATATCGTGACCATAATATGTCAACAGGAACCATGCCAACTAGTAAGCTATCTCTAACGAAAGTAAAAGATCAACATATTCAATCGCTCATAGAACGGGTTATCAAAGTTACGTTGAAGTTGCATTACGGACAACGACCTTGCACAACTTGATTTGTTCTAAAGCTAGATAGAACTAGATTTAGAAAAGCTGTCTGGTGTACCGATCGGAAATAAAAGGTTAACAAACTCTTAATTAGTTATGGTTAAGAACAACTACTTACAACATTATATTTTTTAGGTTTCAATCTTCATATTGTGTGGCTAACCGGTAACTTTATGTGGACTCTATATTTAAAATAATCTCTGAAATTACTTCCTATGCTCTAAATGATGAAACTGCAATCTACATTTTTACCTAGATACTTACTGCATATATTATTATACTAGCTTGTTCCCGCGACTTTGTTCACATCGACTACACAAAATTTCAAAACCCTGTTTTACCCCTTTACGGATTGATATTTCACAAATCCTTTCTTAGCGGATGCCTACGTCATAATAGCTATCTGCATGCCAAATTTCAGCCCGATCCGTCCAGTAGTTTGAGCTGTGCGTTGATAGATCAGTCAGTCAGTCTATCCTATTTAGAAGATAAAAACACTTGTAAAGGTTTATTTGAATAAAAATATGTCTACACGTTCGTCCGGCGTCCGAGAACTAAATTAGATTTTTTTTACTTTTTATTTTGGGCCCAACCAATTGGTTTACAACCAAGACTCACTTTTAGTTTTATTTGAGCACTTCGACACCAGCTCAAACTTATAAATAGTAAACTATATCAGTAAACACGCTTGTGAAGTTAAAATAAATACAGTGTGCAGTGTCTACTCGCCCTTATTCCGATTTATTTCGGAAGTAAAACACGGAAACCTCTTCGCTGCAAGCAGAACTCGTACCAACTCTCTACGGCGTTTTGTCGCGAAATATTATCTTTATGTAAGCGAGTTTCTTGAAGTAGGTATAATGACCATTAATATAAAAATACTAGCTGATATCCGCGACTTCGTCTGCGTGGATTTAGACTTTATATAAATTTTGTGGAAACTTATTGACTTCCCGGGATAGAAAGTAGCCTTTATCCTAACTCCAGAATGCAGGATCTCCGTGCTGAATTTCTTCAAAATCGATTCAGCGCGATTGAATAGTGAAATAGAAACAGACAAACAGATTGATACACTTTCGAATTTATTATTAGTATGATTTGTAAAAGAAAGTACGGACAAGTTAATGTCATTTTATATACTAGTTAATGTATAACAAGAATTATTTGTTATTTATT